>NC_134024.1:40439823-41039823 GCF_040712315.1 Castanea sativa | reverse complement strand
AACCCAAGTATATCTAGTGAAATCATCCACAACAGCTAAAATATACTTCTTTCCACCTAAACTTTGAACTCTAGCAAGACCCATGAGATCAATGTGCAACAACTCTAGAGGTCTTGAAGTTTGAACTTCAGTCACAAATGGATGTTTGGACTTCACTTGTTTACCAATCTGACATGGTCCACATATGCACTTTTCTATCTTTTCAAACTTGGGCAAACCAATAAATGCATCACTCTTGGAGATCTTCTCTAATTGCTTGTCACTTGCATGTCCCAACTGTTGATGCCACAGGTCTACTTGATTGATCTTTGCACTAAAACACTTGTTGTTTATACTTGGTGTTATACCATAATAGTTATTAGCTGTCCTAACACCAATACACATGCAGTCACCTTCTCCATCAAGTATCTCACATTCATACTTGGTGAAGAGAACATTTAATCCATTATCACAAATCTGACTAATGCTGAGTAAATTAGCCTTTCAACTCATCAACATACTAGACATCTTCAAAAAATGGCAACCCTAGGATGTCCATAGTTCCAATGCCTCTGATCACAAATTTGCTTCCATCTCCAAAGGTGACTGTCCCAATCTTTCCTTTAAAGAGTGTCTTGAATAATGCTTTATTTCCTGTTATATGCTTAGAACAACCACTATCCAAATACCAAAGACAAGAATCACGCGCCTTTAAGATGGTTAAAGCAGTATAACACATCATCACATGTAATTATACCAAGATATTCAAGGAAAGACTTAACAAAAGCAACAAGAGACACAAGCCAAAAGTAGACAAATAGAAACTTTAGCAATAAGAACTTCCAAGTATTCATGACAACAGGGGTCAATGATTAACTCTTAGATCAAAAGAGCTAAACACTAGAGCTAACCCATTCTGATACCACTTGTACGTTTTTAGACCCCTTAAACACCAACAGATTAACCTAGTTATTTAGCCAAGTGATTAACTTAGGTAAATTATTCAGATTTAGGTTAAAACAATAACAATCATATCATGTAAAGCAGTGCAGAAATATAAAAAACACACGATATGATAACCCAAGAAAACCAAACCGGTAAAAAACCTGGGCAGGATTTAACCTAGCTATCCTCAAGGTAAAACAAGATCCACTATGAAAGAATTGAAGTTTTACAATAGTGACTTAGACCACTAACATCCTATTACTACCTCGAGCAGAAAATTTACTACCACGACCACGTGACAACTTTGAGTCCACAAGCTACTTCTTTCTCAGATCCACAACATTCACAAGTATACCACTTGTATTTCTTGAAAGTTCTTTATGCAGCAACTGAAACGATCACCAAGTTCTCGACATCAATCTTGATCTTGATAACCCTAAGTATGTATGAAGGCAAACACCTCTAGATCTCACAAGATATTCACACACACAGTGTAAGCAACAACCTAAAAATGTGGCTAGGGTTTTTCCTTTTATACTTAAGGCAAAAAATAAAACTCTACACATCAAACGAGCTTGGGCTGAGTTGAAAAATTCTGCAGAAAAATAATCTGCACGAGTTTTGATTGATCGAGTCTAATTTTCGATTGATCAAGCCTTGCAAAAAAGCAGATTGTGAACAGTATTTTTCTGCAATTACTCTATTCCAATTTTACATTAAACATACTTTGAGCAGCCTAAATCTAGACTAAACGTTTTGATCATGATTAGCTAACATATACACATTGAAGTTCTAAAACATTTAGATCCTAAATCCTTAGAACCTAACAAAAATGAATGAAAAGAATAATTTTAAAATATGCTCACATCCCTTTCTTGTGAGTTGTACAAGTTTTTAACTATTTTTTATTTTTATTTTTAAATTAAAATTATGGAGTCTAGCCTTAAAAAGAGAATAAACAGTGTTACGACGAATATTAATATCTATACTACTATTAAGTGGTTTCTCCTATTTGGGATCCTCAATTTAGACGCCCTATCCTCAAATTCATCATTTTTAAGACTTAAATTATATTATAGGGTTAGACATATAAGATTAGTAATTTAAGTAATCAACTCAAGTCTTAACATTACAACTTATATAATTTTTTTTAAAAAAAAGGATAATAGAGACAATTGGATAGATTGAGGGACAGATATAGAGTGAGCAATAGAGCAAGTGAGAAAGAGATGGAGGGTGAGAAGGAAAGTAAAATACCTTTGCCGGTGAGCTTGGGTCAGTGAGCTTGAGACCGAGAGATGGAGAGGTTGAGACCAAGAGATGAAGAGTGAGCTTGGGTTTGTGAGCTTGAGGAGAGATGGAGGGATTTTGATTGGATGATCCGTGGGTTAGAGTGTGGATTAGAGAGAGAGATTGGAGACAAAGAGAACAAGAGAGCTTGAGTTTTAAGTTTTAGGGTTTTTTTTCCCCTTTAAAATAGAGTCAAACGGTGCGTTTTGATGTGCTTTTTATTTTATTTTTTTTTTTAACTTTTAAAAAAAGAACACTTATTTTGGCGTTGTTTCAGCCCTTTCCGAATTGAATCAGCCCATATCAGGCCAAATCAAAAGTTGAAAAAAAAAGGATTTACGATGGATGTGCGTGCAATTGCATCGCTAGCCGCATGACGCGTTTGTGCATGTTAGACACGAGTGCACCGCCCATGGAGGCGTACTTGTGCTTTCCTGAGTTTCAGAGTGGTTCATTTTTTATTTTTAAAAAATTATAAAAAAATTAATTTTCTTTTCTATATATTCCTTTTTCCTTTTGGGTTTTCTTGATAATTGTTTTTGGGGATTTGTTGCAAAAGGGTTTGTAATTGTTCGGTTTGGGCAATTCAATTTCCTTTTCCATTTGGGATTTTCTTTATTATTAAATTAATTTTCTAGTGTTTGTTTCAAAAGGGTTTGTTTGGGAAATTCAATTTCCTTTTTTGTTTAACTGATAAAAAATAAATAAATTTCCTTTTACATTTGGGTTTTTTTTTTATTGTTTGATTTTTCAGGGGTTTGTTGCTAAAGGGTTTGTGATTTCTTTGTTTGAGAAATTAGACATAATTTTAGTGTTTATGGGTATTGTGTTGAACATGTGCATTATTGGAATTGTTTGAAAGAGTTTCAAATGGACAATCCTGATGAGAAGAAGAGGAAGAGGAAGAGGAAGAGGAAGACTAGAGAAGACTCTGTAGCTGAGACACTAGCTAAGTGGAAAGAATACAATGCTGCCCAACTTGAGTCTTATGCTACTCTTAAAGTTCCGGCCCAAGGGTCAAAGAAAGGGTGTACGAAAGGAAAGGGGGGCTTGAAAATTCACATTGCTGTTACAGAGGGGCTAGGAAGAGGACATGGGATAAATGGGTGGCAGAGATTCGCGAGTCGAATGGTGGAAAGAGACTGTGGCTTGGGACTTTTGATACTGCAGTTGATGCTGCCTCCGCTTATGATGAAGCTACTAGGACAATGTACGTTGCCTCTGCTTGACTCAACTTTCCAGATGTTGAGTCACACATTCTTGATGGAGTCAACAAAGGAGTGTTGTTTGTCTTCTTCTAAATCAGACCCTTATTCGATGGGAAATCCTGTGGGATCTAAATCTACAACTGCGACAAACCCTTTTGATTTTTGCGCAGAGGACGCCCCTTATTATCCTATCACTAAAGCTGTGACACCAAGTTGTTTGGTGGGGATTGAAGCAATTGATGAGTCTACCCAATAGTGGATGATCAAAGGGACTAGAGGGGGCCAAACACACCCCCCCCCCCCCCCCCCAAACATTTTGAAAAATCTCTATCTTACTTTATGATGTAATTATATTTATAAGTCGCTCCTTGAGAAAATACAACTTGGCCCCCTCAATTTGTTATTAAATGTCTAAATTAAATACTTTTTAGAGTAAGCATAATCAACAAATAATTAAGTAATAATTGTAAGACCCCGACCCAACTTTATAGTTAAACAATGTGTTTGAGTGGCTAATTATTATTTTAAGCCACTTTCTTTTTATAATTAATAGAAGAGTATTTAATAAACATATTATTTTATAATGTCATTGAATAAGAATTGTAAAGACGATAAATAATTAATGGCTATTTGTATTATAAATGTATACTATGTATGTACAAAACTATATTAAGTGGTTAAGTTATTAGATATATAGTTCTTGGTGTTTAAGTAAGTGTTTAAGGTAAGGGTTTATATGCTTGTTATTATCTTAATTACTTTAAATGCATAAAACTTTGATATTATGATATTATAAAAGATATATGCTTTTTTAATGATAGAAAGAAGTTTATAAAGGTAAGGGTTTATATGTAAAGTTATATTGTTGTTTGGGCCTTTCTAGAATATAAGCTTATAAATGGGGAAAGTAAATTTTAAAAAAAAAGTCTAAAGGGTGACCCATCAACCCTCTTTCTCTTGGTCAACACGTGCCCCACCCAAGATATTTCCCTTATCTTTTCTTGGCTGTACTAGAAGACTCTTTGTTCTTCTTTCTTTGGTCTTTTCTGTTCATCTTCTTTCTTTGCTCTATTTGGGAACACCTCTCTCTCACTCTCTCACCAACATCCCTCCTTCTCTCACCGAAACCATATATCTCACTCTAAGGAAGAAATTAAAATATTAGCCCTAAGATTTCAGCTTCAAATTTTGTGGGTAAGTAAATAAAAACCTCATCTTATTATGGGTATTTTAATGGAGGAATGGTTTGCTTTAGTTTCACTTCTATGTTCTCTAATCTGATTGTTAGAGGCTGGAATTTGTGATTTGTGAAATTAGGAAATCATGAACTTGCAAGTCTATATGCATATATATGCTATTTTAAGAAGCTTTGAAATTGTGTTGGTGATTTGTTGGAGGTAGATTAGGGTTTTACTAATTAATGATTGTATATGATTAAGGAAGTAAGAAAAGTTAGGATGAGTACTTTTGATGTTACTGTTAGGATTTTTGTTGTATGTAATTTTTCTATAAATGGTTAAATGACTATATATAAGTGTTTTTTTAACATGTCTAAAGAGTGTATAAAAATCCCCATATGATAATAAGACTATTTGTAATCATTTTATGATTTTACAAGAAAATATTTCAAAGCTGCCTCTGTGATAGATTCTGTGTTTATGCATGATAAATTATGTATTAAATTTTATACAATTAACTAGGATGCTAGGAGTAGTTCATATGAATACTAAGACACATATGGTTGCAATGGAGGTGGTCTCATAGCATTTGGACCAATATAAAAATAATGGTTTAATTTCTAAGTTGCATGAAATTCTGTCAGGACAGATTTAAGTATGATATATTATATGATTTTTAGTAAATTATGGTTTTATTCATTGACTCCAAAATTGATATGATCTTTACTAGACATCCAGAGGATTTTCTCTGTAAAATTTATGAAGATTGGATGTGTTTAGATAGCCCATTTGTATTTTACAAATGAGGCATATGCTGCTGAAATGAGCAGTAAACAGTAAATGATAACTTTGACTTTGAGGATTTTATTCTAAAGTTAGGGTGAATATTTTGAGCTATAATTTAATATGCATATTATTTGGTATATTTGAATTATAGATAAATTTTTTATATCTTGGTTCAAAGTTTAGTACTCAAAGGAGGGGTTCTAAACCATTCTATTGTTTTTTCATGTTGCCATATGAGTGTATATGGCTACATGACCATGCCTAAAGGATTTTATGTTTATGCATGCACTTTTGCCCTAATCTCAAATCACCTTTTGAAATGAAGTTGGCTCTTCTAGAAATATGAAATTAATGTGAGAATGTTGGTTTCTCCATGATTTGGTACATCATGTTGTTTGATGAATGTATTTTTTTGTTTGTGCGAACCTCGTTGAGGTGGGATTAGTATTTCCTTGATTTTAAGATATAGGTTTTGAGATGAATGCATAAGTTTATGGTAAGGAGTAATTTATAGTAATAAGCTTTGATATTTGGTTTAGGTGTTACTAGTACCCAAGTCTAAGCTCCTTCGACTGTAGGCTCTCGATTCCTCTGCTTTCAGGTAAAGGATAAGTTATATGAGCATTTGGTAAGTCATGAGGTTATTTTAAAGTGTATTATGCATTAAAATGTTTTTGATTAGAGATATGACATATAATCATGTTTCAGACAAAGATATGTTCATGAGCTTTCGAAAACTTATGATGATTTCAGCATATTGATGCTATTAGTAATTCCACGAACATGATGTTTAAAGAAAGGAATGAAAATGCTATTATTATGAAATGTTATGCAAACTATTAATTTTAGAATGATATATAGGTAAGAAATGTTTTCGAGTTATGTCCTTTGGTAATCTGAACTTGATCAAAGCATTATTAAGGATGGCGGTGCGTCCGCGCTCAATCAAAGTATTATTGAAAAAGGTGGTTCGTTCGCGCTCGATTAAAGTATGTATTGAGGATGGCGGTGTGTTCGCGCTGATAAGTACAGACTTATCAGATATGGACTAACCAATATGTTATGAACAACTATATTATTTTATTGATCGTGAGAGAATGATATTATTTAAATGCATTATAAAGAATTAGAAGCTCTCATGAAAAGAAGTGTCTGATAAAAAAAAAAAGTTGTTCTTTAAAGATAAGAGTTTTTAAAGTTTTGTTGTGCTTTAAAGATAAAGAATTTGGTGAAAAGGTTTTAGTGTTCTATGAAGATAAATCTTCTTATGAAAGTACAAGTTTATGTTAAAAAGTTATTAGATATCTGTTCTTTATGAAACGTTAAGTATTATGACTATGAACGTTATAATATTTTACGAGAAGAAGTTTATAAAGAAAATTTTTCTTATTCGTTAAGATGTTTTTAGTTTAAGACAAAGTTATCAATTACCTTATTTAATTAGTTAAAATGATCATTTTGTAATGAGAATATATATATATATATATATATATATATATATATATATATATATATATATGTATGTATGTATGTATGTACATGATTTTAAACAGTCAATATTATATTTGGTGACTTTGTAAGAAATGAAAGATATTCTATCCGAAAGGTTTTGGTAATATTTTTCTGATAAGAAAAGGGAGAGCAATTATTTTCCTATGAAGAGCGTATAAGTTATTATTATGAATAGTATAAAATACTATGCATGAAAAGATATTCTCTTATCTGATTATTTATAAAATAAAATGATTTGATTTACATGCATTTTTATTAAATTCTTATGTATCTTACCCTTACTAAGCTGTGCAGCTTACCCCTTCCACTCTTTTAGTCAACAAGTTTTATTTTGGAGCAGAGTGAGCCTTAGTCAAGTTTTGGAAGGAACTGGTTTTAGATTTAAAAGTATTGATTCCAAACTAGCAATTTGATGTTTGGTTTTACGGTATTGTATATTTTAGGATCTAATGAAAGTTGTGTACCATAAAGTATAAGAGATGTATCATGTGAAATTCAGAATTTGAATAACTGGTGGATTTTGTTATTTTTTGAAGTACAATTTAGATGCTTTGAATATCAAGTGAAAAGTTATATCAAGAAGTAAATAAACAAAAATGAAAAGAATGAGAGAAAGTTTTGTAAAAATTTAGTTGGTTCTTATTAATACCAAGTTTAAGCTTGATATTAACATGCCGGTCATGGTCATAAATCCGAATATTGGGTTTGGGGCGTAACAACAATCCTCTCATAATATATGTCAAGAGTGATGATATATATATATATATAATGTTGTAAATAACATTAGCGTTTTTCAAATTTTTTGGTTTGTAAAATGTAATAATACCTTTCTAAGTGTAATGCTTTTATTTTTATTTTTCTTATTCCATGTAATTTTCAATCGTTTTAACCACATATCTATAATTTATAATTGATTTAATTACTATCTTTCGCCACCAGTAGATTGTTAAAAGAAACCGTGTTTTATTTAATATTCTGATAACTTATAAATTATAAAGTAAATAATATATAACGACATAGTGTTCTTCTGCATCTAAAAAATATAAATAAATAGAAACATAAAAAATAGAAAGAATTCTTCATAGCATTTTAAATATAAATGATACTGATAAGAACTTTTTTCTTCTTCTTGAGTTTTGTGTTGTTTAGATATATGGTTTAGGTTAGCTGTGGCCCCCTCATAGAAACCTTTTTGGCTCCGCCACTGAGTCTACCTGTGTGTCTGAGATTTTTGCTGAGGAGGATGCTCTGTATTATCCTGTCACAGAAGCTGCCATGCCAAGTATTTTGGTGGGGGAAGAATCAAAGGATGAGTCTAATGGACCGGAGTACTTGCGGCTGCCATGCCGAGTATTTTGGTGGGCGTAGAATCAAAGGATAAGTCTAATGGACAGAATACTTGTGGGATTGTTCAGAAAATGAAATTTTTATTTCTGAAATTATGGCACTATTAAACAGTGATCCTCTATGCAACACAGATTCAGTGCTGGGTTTTGGTTATGGTGCAGATCAATTTGGATTGGAGATGTTTTAGCTGGTTCTTTACGATTATATCACTCATAACACAGTGTTCATTGGAGTGAGCTTTGGAGGTTTAGACTTTATGTAAATGTCTAGTTTTAGTTGGTATATATATTGCTTAGCAAAACGTTTTGGTAGGGGATTTTTATATGCTTACTGATCCTGTTTTAAGGTTTAGACATCATGTAAATGTCTAGTTTGGTTGGTAATAGTATTACTCATCAAAAAGTTTTGGTAGGGTATTTGTATAGGCATACTTATTCTGTTTTAATCAATAGTTGTTTTTCTGTTTCATTAGAATAATTTAGTATATCCTATCAAAAATAATAATAATAATAATAATTTAGTATAGAAGTAGTATAGCAGTAAGTTCAAGTATTGTACTGAAGATTCAATGGAGGATAACAGCTGTCAGCTACTATATTATTGATCTATTAAACTTAATGTAGTTTTTAGTTCTTCTTAATGCAAGTTTTTCGTTCTAATAATAGCTGTCCGCTGTTATATTAATGCAAGTTTTTCATTGTCTATACCCACAAAAGTTCATAATAAATCTTAAGTAATAAGTTATTATTAGTGAATAAAAAAAGTATTTTTAATAGTGAGTCCAAATTAAAACAAGAAACAGCTTGTCACTTATAATTAATTTGTTGTAAACATAACATTATTTTTAATAAAATTGAAACCAACTATATGATAGGCAAAGTCTAATGACAACTTTCATGCTCATCTTATTTGTTTTGTTTTGTTTTTTATCTTATTTATTGGTCCAAAGAAATCACAAAAGAAAATGATCAACAGACAATATATCAACGGTTTCTTTGAATACACTTGCTATACATCTCCTATAAATAAGATAAATAAGAGACATGAATATTATTGCATCTATACATACATAGGGTTCACCAAGCTAGTATTTTTATTTTAACTTCAAAAAGGATAGACTTTGAAGTTCAAAATTTCAAAGAACTTTATTTTCTTCCAATTAGTAAATTCATACAGTAAAGCCTTAAATGAATAATAAGAAATAGGAAAAATAAAGGTTCACCAAGCTATTAATAATACATCAACATTTATTATACAATCAAATTTCAACCAAGCCACTTAATATGACGTGATTGTGCAACACAAAAAAATCAGATACAATACAAGTGCCGCATAAGTGCACTGCCACAAGTCGCAGAGATACTAGGAACCACATCTCAAAGTTCATCAATATTTATATTTAAAAAGTTGCACAATTGAGATATGAGCCTTGTACCTTATTGCCTATAGACTCTACTGATAATCCACACCAGCAAACATGCATTCAAGGGGTAGAGAGTAGAGACACAGAAAAATAAATACGCTGGAACCTAAAAAATATATAATTTCTTGAGGATTATTAGTTATATAATAATAATACCAGATATTAGTTCTTGGAGTCCATGGCCATAATGGTGCTCAGGTTCATTGGGTTCATGTACTCTGTGGAACCAGTCATGATCTGCTGAGCAATGATCCGGTTTGCACGCTCCGTTGGATGGAAAGGATCCCAAAACACATAGATGTTCCGATTTGAGCATAGGTTTGACAGTGGATTGCAGGTACCAAGTCCATTGTAGGGGCCTAGGCCACAACATGCTACTTTTGATGTAACAAAACCTGCTCCACCCAGTGAGAAACATACAATTAATTACTCATTTTCCCAACCAAATGTGCATGAAGAATGAAGTAGAAAGATAAGAGCCATGTCACAAATTGCTGATATATGGCCAATCAAAATAATGGGATGCATTTGGATTTAGGGATTTAAAATCAAGGAATTTGAAAATTATTTAAATTGTTCGGTATAACCTATAAAGGTTATTATCACATGATAGATTTGAGTTATGAGAATCTGTTTCAACAAAAATATTTCTAATGTAATAGATTTAGAATAATATTTTACCCTGATTATTTCAAATTCTTGTATTAATAAAAATTTGAACTAAAAATTAAAAATCCAAATTTTTCTTTTCAAATACTTTTACGAGTTCCACTTCCACCCCAAAAAAAAAATCATTATAGAATATAGAGATTGAATAATTGGAATTAAAAAAAAGAATAAGTTTATTTGGTCTTTATATTACTGCTCTCTTTTAGAGGATATATTCATGAGTTTTACTATTTTTTGAAACGTTTTAGTCTTTTTCATGATCATCCAAAATTGTCGACCTTTAAATAATATAAATTAAAAAAAAAAAAAAAAACTTATTGATCTTTGTATTGTAGCTGCTTACAAGTATTAGGGGAATACTTTTATCTTTAAAATGATTTTTTTTTTTTTTACAAATTTTTTTTTATATATACCAAATGACGTGAAAATTTTACAAGTTTCATTGACTACGTGGCCTTCTCTACATGGTCCGGACCCAGGAGGGCCAGGACCATACACCACAAAAAATGTTTGGTTTTGGTTTTGGTTTTGTTTTTTTTTTTTTTAAGGAAAAATTTTGGTTTTTTTAAAAGGATCAAAACCGTTTGAAAAAAAGTATGAAATGTTAAAGTAAGCAGTGAAGAGGACACTCAACAATCCAAGTCCTTTGTGCAAATAACTGAAGTAGTCTCCAACGGCTAGTTTCTTATTAGAAATGATGTCGTATAAGTTAGCCTATTTAAGTTTAAATGAAACGGATCGTTTTGGTCTTAGTCTATTTAAGCTTAAATGGAACGGATCGTTTTGGGATGTTGTCTTCCTCTTCGTCCTGTAAATGCTCTGCCTCTCCTAGAGTTTGAGTTCAGAGAATGGCTTCAGTGCACAGTTGAGTTGGTTGAGTCATAACTACCTTCTAGCTGTAATAACTACCTTTCAGTTGTAATCCCTGGAATTACGGAGCATAATTTGGAGATTAGTTGTATTCAGTTAGGGAGGTCTAGCTTCTGGAATGATCTTAATGTAATTATGCTATATAAACAACTAGTTGCTATTGTTTTGATTAAGCTTAGTGAAATACATTTTTCATTTTGTATTCTCTCCAGAAACTTCTCTCTCTCCTCATTGTTTGCTCTTATTTCCGCCATTGTTGTACACAATCACAAGCTTCAAAATCTTTCATGAAAAACCAAAAAGAATAAAAGGGTCGAAACAGGTTAAGTTTTTTTTTTCTTTTTTTTTTTTGAGGTGGTAGGCTATTTTAGAAATATGTCAGTAAAATAGTTGTGATCTTTTTTTTTATCACTAATGTTACTCCATATATATATATATATATATAGGGTGCAAATTAGGAAAACAAACCATATGCTTGGGGGTTGGTGATGAAGTTCATGTTCATATTGTAGGCATTGGCAGAAACAAAGACATTTGAGCCTAGTTCACTGTTGAGTTGTTGAATCATTTGGGCGAGCCCTGGGTTAAAAATTCCTGCAGCCTGTTGTAACGCTGGGACACATTCCCCATTTCTGCTCCTCATGGCTAGCTCTGCTGGTACACAACCCAGTGGCCCAGTTCCTGTTACCAATACTCTTCGGGCTCCCAGCTTGTACAGTCTCTACAATTTCACAAATGGGTGACAAAACAATCCCCACCAAAGGGCCCAAACAAAATAATAAATTATTAAATAAAAAGGAACAAAAGCGAAACATGCATATGGGATTTTCTTTTTTTTCAACAAGATTGAGAGGTTCTAATTAAGAATTTGCTGAACTATTTTCGTTTAAAGTAAATTTCATATATTTTACAATTGAGTACTTGTAAGTTGTAACAAATTTTAAATATAATACAGTTGTAAGAATAAAGACTTTTTCTTTTTTTATCATCCAATTAAAACATTTATTAATTTTTGGGGTAAGTGACTAGGTGTTGTTCAAATTTCATAATTAGATCTTTTAATTTTTGGTATGCCAGTTGAACTAAATAAAATATATAGAAATCAATTAAAGAAAACTGATAAATTAGGATAATTAAGTTCATTTTTTACTTATGGAATATGGAAGATAAAATAGATAAAAGATTGAATGCAAGATACTTATGCTTTATATCATAAAGCATAATAAATTATTATTTATTTTAAAATTTTAAATTAATAAAAGTTGAAGAAATTAATTAATATTTCAATAACAATGAGTAAGTCAGTTAAGAAAATAAAATAATGGAATTCAATAATACGATTTTGGATATATTGTATTTGACCAAGTCTGAACATCGATTTCATACCAACCACATTTATCAGCCACAGAGATACGGCAATCAAGGGCCGTGGTTTCCAGGGTCTTTACTCCAGTGATATAGCGAATGATCAAAAAAAAGTTTTTTAATTTTTTTAAAAATAACGAGGTGGTGCTATCATCTGTAATTGTGAAAAAAAATTAATGCTTCTACAGTCTACGTATTGTGGTTTTTCTTCCCCTTCTAGTTGACCAAAATGTGGCCCCAATTGCATGCATGGTCTGTAGAAAAAAAAGGTCTCCATCTCTATCAAGTCTACAATGTGTGTACCATATCTATGAAACAATTAAACACTGCTAGGTCCTCATCCACCAAACATTTATTTCGTAAATAATTCAATACTCCCCCAAATATATTCATCCAAAACTCAATTTTCTCAACCTAAAGCAACAAACTCAATTATATGCATGCAGTGTTAGAAGTATATAGTTAAATAATTCAATTTATTATATTCAAATAATTTAAAATTTTTGAAACAATTAGTAATTTATGATGGGTTTGGATACCACTTATTTTGTTGAAACTGAAAATTTATTACAGAAAGTACTGTAAATAAAAGTAAAAGTTAGTTGAAATAGTACAGTAAGGTCTATGAATAGTATCAAAAAATGCAGTAAAGTTTATAAATAGTAACAAAAATAAACTAAATAGTGAAATAATTTTAATTTTTCATCGCAAACTTAATTTGCAGAACAAAATATGCTAGCTAACTAGGATATTGAGAAGGGAAGGAATTTTTATTTATGAGAATTACCCTTAGAATTTTTCGATACTCAGAGATGAGGTAACGACAGTAATCTGGGATGGAGAATTGGCGTGATCTTGGAGAGAAAGGTGTCAAGAAATAGTTATTAACAAAATCGTTACCACCAAGTGTAATAAGGACAAGTGCATCGTTCACTAGCCGCTTAGCCTGGGCTCGTCCGACTTGCGCACTCAGCCTTAGCTGGTACTGTTGGAACAATTGAAACTGCCTGAAGATTCTTATAATGTTCAACTGCAAAATGAAAATTTTTGATTCACTACTCATTACTTCATTTAAACTTTAACCTCAAAGACATGCTTGATAAATTGCTGCACAAAACTTAATACCAGTTACCAAACAGTGTCAAAAATTAAAGGTAACCTTCATACTTATGAGAGGGATATTTATAAACTATATGTCCAGAAGAAATTCTTCGATTTCTTCAGGTAGCAGATATCTTTGGAGGGCACAGTACAATGACGGTTGTAAGCTATGTTTGGGGAGAGTTATTGTCTAACGTTAGCCTCTATGCATGGTATAATCAATTTGGGGCCCAAGAGGCAGCCCGCAGTGTACGTTGTGGCTGCTCCAATTTCAAATTCGGTATTATGGAATCATCGATTACAATATCGAGTTTTAGGTGTACATATACAAGCTCATACGTACATTTCTATTTCAAGCTCTGACATACATATATCTACATCATAATCTTCTTGGTGGGAAGTCAAGAGAAGGCAACTTTGGAGTTCGGATTAGAAAAATGTCTTTCAATTTCACATGCCAAAGTTCCATATTTTCACCTCCTTTTTTTTTATCATTATATTTCTACATATAAAGTGTTTGTTTGGATGGTGATTTTTGTTTAAAATTTTTTTGTTTATTGGGAAAAAGTTGGTTAGATACGTTCAAACCCAAAAAAAAAAAAAAAAAGAGGCGTTAATTGTTATACATACATAAATAAATTAAAAAACTAAAAGAGAAGTTTCTTAAAAAAAAAAAAAAAATCTAAAAGAGAATGTTGTTGAGAAGTATTCACAAAAATAGAGCTAAAAGTGGGACGAAAATTCTTCTAGAATCACTTTATTTACTACAATTTACTAAAGTAGTCTTTTTTCACTGCTCAAAATTATCCATAATTTATTATTAGGAGTCTGTTTGGATACCGTTTATTGTTGAAAATTGAAAACATTGTAATAAAATAATTTTTAAATGTGTGAATAGTAGACCCAGTTTTAATGAAAATTTTGCTGAATTTTGTAGTTGTGAGTCCCATGAACAGTGCACGAGACCTACTGTTTAAACGTCAGACGCTATCCAAACTTAAATTAGGTACTTTTGAAAGAACAGTGCATGACACGATATTTTCTCTTCTCATATTTATGATGGGTATAATAAATGTGAAAGAAAATAACATAATATCATTGCATTTCAAAAAAACTTAGTAATTTTCTGTTGACCACGTCAAAGTATGGCAAAAGTTGTGTTTAATTATAAACCTTTTCTACACATTAAACGGTAGAAAAGTTCCAACTCAAAAGAAATGAACTGAAAGTTTCATTTATGTTGGACTTACAAACTGAATTCCGGTGTCGTTGAGGATTCCAATGCCAGCAGAAGCAAAGTTGGCACCAACAAGCAGTTTTTGTCCTGTGAGTTGAGGACTCAAGTATGGCAATGCGCTCTCTGCCCCCATTTGCTCACCTAAATGTATATATATTGCACACATTTTATTATGTTTTATTAATTAGTTCAATGAAACACATTCGTACGAGGAAAATTTGTTAAGCTTAGAAAAGAGATATGAAGTGAAATGGAAATTAAAACAACAAACTCACTGATAAGGTCAGGGAGATTGAAGCCATTGGAGAATCGGCCAGTTGGCTGGTGGGTGGGATAGTCTATACCATGTGGTGGAAAATTGGCACTTGCAGTAGTCGCTAAGTAGTTGTTGTTGCCACTATCTACTAGTGAATCCCCAAAAACAAAGAAAGCCCTAGCTGCCTTGGCTTTAGGTGCAACTGTTACTACTAGGACAATGGTCAGGGTGAGCATTAAAACCCTAGGACTTGAAATGGTCAATAATGTAGTGGCCATTTCTTTGGCAACCAGCTCTCTCTCTCTCTCTCTCTCTCTCTCTTATTATTAGAGGATTCTGGTTGTGTATTGGACAGTGGGGATATATGGTTTTATAGGGTTCAAGTTTTGACCTTTTCTTCTCCCTTTTTTTTTATGTAATAAATGGGACTTTTCTTCTATACATGCATGAGAAGGGGATGAGGACAAAAATGTACAAAAGCAAATGCTCAGAAAAAATCCGGGAGGTAGTTGCGTGATTACGGAAGTGGAGTTGTTGGCATATAATCATTAACCACTGTTTAGAAGATGATCTCTTTAGTCTGTTAAAAAAAAATGATTTTTTTAATCCAATATTGATAAAGTTTCAATAATAAAATTGTTTTGTGTGAACTTAATTATATTGACATAACATGTTAGAATTAGAATATCATTTACTTTAAAAGTTTAAGCCATAAAATTAGGATCCATCAATCTTATATAATCACCCAATTTTGTTGCCACCACCTGTGATGAGACATTGAGACTTAAGTACTCAACTACGTGAGAGAGGGACAAATCTTATCCTAAACCGCACGGTCAAACTCCATCTATAAAAGAAAGTTAATTCATCAGTTAAAACGGAGTAACCAGTTAGTAAGAAAGATCTACATACATGACCAATATCAATCTGCAATTTGGCTTCTTCTGTTTTCCCATATTCTGCTTCTCATTTGTTCTTTTGTGGCAAAAGGAAAATGTCCATTATTGCACATTAACATTGAAGTCTAGTGTCAGCGTTAACACCGACCTCTCTGCTTGAAACCCTAGTGTCTGTCGGCCTGAGTTAAGTTCTTTGGTGTGTCAAGAATGTCAACTTGGCCAATTTGAACATTTTTCTGACTTTCATGATTTCTTCTGCAAATTTTTCAATCAAACACGTTAATGATGACGGTGCGTCCGTTACAGTACTACTCTTTTTACACAATTTCTGAAGTCCAACTGCTCGTAAATGTATTTGCAACTGCTTTGCATGTCCCTACGTTTTGAACTCCATTATATATATGTCAACGTCATGCATCTCCATCATTATCTTTGGAGTTTTTGCTTTGAAAGATATAATTAAAAGGGCAAAAAGTAGAATGCATAAATTCGTGACTGAGGTTGTGATCTCCTCTCTCTCTCTCGTTTAATAGCAATTCTAGATTAGTCCTTGAACTCACTTTGTATGGTCAGGGGCTCAAAGACACATGGTCATTCGTCATAGGCCACGCATTGTAACACCATTCAATGAACTATCTTTAAGCCTTCCACCATAGAGCAAGCCCTGCTTATTTTGTTAAATCCAGGAGTTTTTGATATCAGGAAACCCCTACAAGTAAAATTGTCAGGCGTGTTAAGTGAAAAAGAACAAGGGAAGGGAGGAGTGTATATATTTGGGGAGACAAATTATTTTGAGTAATTATGGTAGACACAACATTTTTCATAATTATTAACATAATTTATTATGATTAGAACATTATTTTTACTTGTGTCGACCATTTATATTATTTTTATTATGTATCACTTAATCACAATGGAGCTCAAGTCAACAATTGTGAAAAGGTCGCGTACAATTTATCTCTAGCACAAGTTTGGTCGGTTATAACTTATAATGAAGATTTCTATCAGCCTTGTTGTAATCCACTCATGATTAAATAACTACCTAAGAAAACGACTTCAGCTAGGAAAAAAGGGGAGGGGTGGGCCAACCCTCCGCGTGTTTGTTAATTTGTTCTCCAATGTCAAATATCAAGAGACAAATTGAAAGGTGAAAGTGAAACTCTCCAAGTAGTTGGGCTCTACTAATAGCCTTCTATAGCCTTATAGGACATGCATTACAGATCATTTAAGGGAAGGGAAAGGGAAAGGGAAAGAAAAATGGAAAAGATGCATGGTAGACTCCCACCATTCAATGGTCATATGTTTTCTGTTCGATTTGTGCAAAAACCTACAGTTCATTTGTTTTAATGAAAAACATATTTTGAAAAACAATTTTTTTTTTTATGAACAATTTTTATTTGAAAATTTTACTCACTTGTTATATTAATTACTTAAATAAATAATCACATATAATGTGCAAATAAACTTGTAATAATAAGAATAGTAAGATATATGTCACCGTGGTACACTCCAAGGGCGGCGCCACCTTAAGGCTAGGGTGGTCTAGCTAATTTGTTCAACATTCAGTGGATGAATGATTATTTGGTTGTGTATATTGAAAGAGATGTAATTTGTAGTATTGATAATGAAACTATCATGCAACGATTTCAAAATATGAAAATTCTTAAAAGGCAATTGTAAACTTTATGTATTTGCGTATTATTTTATTGTTGTTATTGTCAATATATGAATTTCTCTTTTTATTAGATTGTATAATTTATGCTACTTAATGAACACCCAGAAAAAAATTCTTAGAATTGCCACTGGTACACTCACTTCTTTTTAAAGCATTTCACAGCACCAAAAGAAGATATCAAAAATATATCTTAATCAGTGTAACGGGTTCACTAGCACAATGCTCTCAAGATATAACAACCAGCCACATACACTCTGAGCTCCATGAATTTGCAGAGCAAATGTTCAACTAGAAGAACACCATTCTTTGTCCAACAATTCTCAAAATATGTACAATTGTAAATCACTTTTTTGTATACATATTTATTTTTATATAATATATATATATATATATATATATATGGTAGAAATAGGTACATTATAGGCTCATAAAATCACTCAAGAATAATGAGCATTATCACCATATTTATTTTGATGATAAATATAATAATTATTATTTTAATGGTATGAGTGTCTAGAATTAAAGATTGGAGTTATTTGTAATACAATAACTCTCCATTTCAACCTAGGGGCAGATGATAAACAAAAAAAAAAAATTCAAATAAGTATTCATATAGTATTAACAAACTATTAATCAAGATAAATACGTAAAATCATTATTTCTTAACACATTAAAATACATTTATCTATCAATAAAGACAAATGATACAAAACACCATTAGTTTTTATTTTTTATTTTTTGAATAAAATTTGTTGTGTTTTGGATTGAGAACTCACATGGGTTTGTTTAGGGCTTATACCCTTTTTTTTATAAGGCCCAAGGCGGCCAAGCCCTTTTGAACCCCCTCCTAGATCCGTTCCTGATACACATAAATATTTAAATTTATTTGTCATTTAATATTAAAATGCACCAACAAATATCAATGATCACTTCCCAATATTAACGATTTGCCTTTAAGTGAAGTAGATATTTGCGGTAAACAGGAACACCAAAACTAAAAGTTAAACACACATTTAAATTTTGCACCACCTCCAACCTTAGTACTTACAGTGAAGGGCTCATAACGTAGCGCTGGCCTCACTTTGTGTTGGACAGCAACGTGTGGAGCGAAGCCATCACGTTGGTTGGGGCTCATATTATTTAGCACCTCCCTCAATTATGAAATAGTAGTAAGATAAGTGAATTAATGGCTGCCAAAGTAACTCATATAATACAAAACTTAGGTACAATATTTTAGATGTTGTTTTTTAGGTTTCTTTCTTAAGATTCAGCCATATTAATACTTAACTATAAATTACACTTCTATCCCATTAAAAAAAAAAAAATCTTGAAACAGTACTTAAATACAGTATCTAAGTCTGTCTCTCTCTCTCTCTCTCTCTCTCTCTCTATATATATATATATATATATATATATATATATAGACATGTTGATTAATTGCTAATGTAAAAAATAATTAAGAAGGTCGAATGCACTTTTGTCTTATTTTCGCATGAGGTAGGTCCCTAATCATGTTGGCTAATGAGGCTCATAATGTGATGATGACTACGGTGTTCTTAAAAACAGCTTTACATCATCATAAAACAAACATATCATAAATATCTATGAAAATAATTATGTTAGTCCAAAGCAAAATAAATAAATAAAATTATAATATTATATTAAGAACTCCACTGGAAGGGAATTGTAACTCGTAAAAAGTGAGTAATTGTCCACAATATTTTTACAATAATTTTACAACAAATCATAGGTGGTTAGTTGTTATAGGTTCAAATTTGAATCTAACACTAAGATTACTTTTTTGTCCCAGTAATAACAACCAGTAACAACTTGCCACTTAGGATTTGTTGTAAAAATGTTGTAAAAATATTGTGGACATATCATTTCTCATTTTTAAATATTCTTAGAACATAAAAAATGGTACTTCTCTCTTATATTTATGATAGAGATTATTTATTAAATTCATAGTGGGGTCTATTATAAATATAAAAGAAAAGAGTATAATTTCTCTATATTTTAGAAATACTTAAGACTTTTACGTAAGAAGCAAGAAGATTATTTTTTATTTATTGAAAGAGTGATTTGATTATCAATTAATTTCTAAGAGTAATTCATTAAATTAGTTAGAATATCTAGGCGATCGAAAAATTAAAAAAAAAAAAGTTAATATATTCAAGATAATTATTTATTTACAAAATAGTGATTTAAGTAACAGCTAGCTCAAGATTCCATTTACTAGCCTCGCTAACAATTTCTCAAAAAAACCTATAATACAAATGATATGGTTTGCTTCAATTAATTTGTTGGATTTGGGATGGGTTTAGTTGCTAAGGCAACTACTTTCTCCTTGAGTAGGGTCAAGGCTTCCTAACCTGAGTTAGGCTCGAGGTCTTTCTGTTCTTTATTCTTCATCTGTTGCCATCTCCCTTCACGTTCTCACAGTATTATCTTTCCATCTTTATTACAACCTAACCCCAAAATCTCATTTACCATCTCCACCTACTACTTTGACCATCAAAGTTTCCCTTGTTGGATATACCTTCCTGAATATCTTTTGACCATCTTTATTTCTTTTACCTAATCGACCAAATCCATAACCCACTCTAAATTTATAACCCTTTTTTCTTGATTAGAGCAAATTGTGCTAGTCGGCAAGGGGCTCCACCCCTTAACCACTTTATTATTCCTATGGAAAACCATTCAATGCTGATGGAAGCTTTAACTGATGAAACAAAGAAACTCAAATGCACAGGTAAAATAGTAAAGTTAAAAACTAGTGAAAAGGCTGTTGAAGAACTGTTCAATACAGGTCTGGTAGGAAAGCTTTTATCCGACAGAAACATCAACAAAAATGCAGTAAGGGCTATTATTCTAAAGGTATGGAGGACCTCCAAAGGTGTGCAGATTGTAGATCTAAAGGAAAATATTTTTCTGTTCAAGTTTGCTTGTGAAGGAGATAAAAAGAGGATCCTAGAACTGGGGCCTTGGAATATTGAAGGGTTTCCTCTTATCCTTAAACAGTGGCACCAGAATATGTCTGTTGAGGATATGGATTTTTTTAGTATCCCTTTATGGGTTCAAATACATGGACTCCCCATTGAATATATGTCGAAGGAAAATGCAGAGGAGATTGGTGCTCTAGTGGGAGAAGTGTTTGAGGTGGACTTTACTGGTAGTGGGGGAGTTTGTATGAGCAAATTCTTAAGAGTAAAGGTTGAATTAAAGGTTGAAGACCCACTGATGAGTGGATTTTTTCTGGACAGAAACACACAACCGAATCTTTGGATTCGGTTTAAATATGAGAGAATTGCATAGTTTTGTTTCAAATGTGGTAGGTTGGGTCATTTAAAAGCAAGATGCCTTTGGGCAGATGCAGAAGTGCAATCAAACTTCAAGGAACCGTTTGGACTTGGGCCATGGTTGAAGGCAGAAGCAGCTAGTAAAAGAACTTCACGATGGGTGGAATTCATTGCTGAAAGGAATCAATCCAGTGATGAGGAAGATGAGGGAAGGAAGGAGGCAGTATCCCAGAAGCAAGTACAACGTAGAATACACGCGCTGAAGGATGCGGGAACCAAGGAAACCCAAGCAGTCGGATCGAGGAATAATCTGACAAGGTTTGAAAATTTGGCTAATTATGTCACTTCAAAACACAGTTCTTTAAGCAAACCCAAACCTTCCCACCCAATTCCAACCAGATATCTCTGAACCCACAGCTCTAACCTCACTTACCCCCATGGAAATAGACCGTCCAGTTGCAACTAAACCATTCCTATCAACCTAATCAGAGTCTAGTACAACTACTGAAGGTTCTAGACTACAACAAGAACCGCCCCCCCCACCCCCCACCCCCCCATCCAAAGAATATCAACCTTCCTTGTCGGACTCGGGTCTTAGTGATCCATCTCTTCTTATTGGGCTTTCCAAGGCCCAAAATAATGTGCTATCATGGACAGCATATTATAATTGAGGTGAGCAACCAGCACATGTTTCTTCTAAGGCCCAAAGTAAACTGCCCATAAATCAAACTGAGGTTTTTAATCGTGGGAAAAGGATATTGGAGGAAGTTTCCCATCAAAGTGAGGTGGTATTACAAGAGAGGGACCATGTTTTATGATAACAGGGGTTAAGAACCAACTCTTAGATTAAATGATCTAAACACAAGAGCTAACTTACTCTAATACCACTTGTACGTTTTTAGACACTTTAAACAAAATCAAATTAATCTAGTTATTTAGCCAAGTGATTAACTTAGGTAAATTATGCAAATTTAGGTTAACACAAATATATCATATCATTGTAAAGTGCGGAAAATAAAGAATACAATGATATGATAACTTAGGAAAACTAAATTGGAAAAAAAACTTAGGAAGGATTTAACCTAACTATTCTCAAGGTAAATCAGATCTATTATGAAAGAATTAAAATTTACACAATAGGGACTTAGACCACTAACATCCTATTGCTATCTCAAGTAGGAACCTTGCTACCTCAAGTAGAAAACTTGCTCCCTCGAGTAAGAAACTTACTACCACGTGACCGTTCTGAATCCACGAACTACTTCTTTTTTGGATTCACAACAAGTGCAAGCACTCCCGCTTGTGTATCTTTAAGCTTTTAATGCAGCAACTGAATGATCATCAAGTTCTTGACATAATCTTGATTCTTGATAACTCTAAGTATATATAAAGGCAAACACCTCTAGATCTTACAAGAGATTCACATACACAGCATAAATAACAACTGCAACAACCTCTAAAATGTGGCTAGGGTTTTTCGTTTCATACCTAGGGCAAAACATAAAACTCTACACGTCAAATCGGGCTTGGGCTAAGTTGGAAAAATTTTGCAAAAAACAATTTGCACAAGTTTCGATCGATCAAGTCTAATTTTCAATCGATCGAGCCAGACAGATTTACACAATAAATCCTGCTGTATTCTCGATTCCAACTTTACACATAAACATACTTTGAGCAAGTCTACAAATAAGACTAAACGTTTTGATCATGATTTGCTAACATTACAAAATGAAGTTCTAATACATTTAAACCTAAAGTCTTAGAACCTAACATATTTAATTTTAAATATTAGTTTACTGTATAAAAAACTATAATTATTTTCTAATTAACTAACAAAAAGTAACAAAGATATATATTGACTAGATGCAAGAATAATTTTTTTTCATGTTTTGCATCTACAACTTATAAATCCATACACAATCTACTGTTGGATACATTTGATAGTAATTAATAATGCAATTGACAAAATTTTAAAGGTGTGGGTGAATTTTATCAAAGTAGAGTTCCAAACTATTGATCTTAAGAGTCGTCTCAAAACAAGTAAGACCTTACTCTGACTTTTGAGCAAAAATTTATTAAGAAAACAAAAATCACTATAAACGGAAAATCACAGTTTTCGGGGTATAAATGAAGGAATTCGCCTTTTTCAAAGGGTACCTCGTGGCAATGCGACGACAGTTTGCTTAGAAGGTCGTTTCACTTCAGCTTACAAAAGTTCATGCAATTTCAACTCGAGGCCCATGATTTCTACTAATGCCTTTTGCCTTGTGCAATGATTTCAGGCGTGCATGAGAGTATAGGAAGACCATGACGATCTGTTCTACATCAGAGTTATCGGGAAATTTAGACCCCAGTTGATAAAATTAACAAGTTTTAAGTTCAAGTTGTTACTTAAATTTATTATGAATAAAACTTGTTAAAACAAACAAATATTAACATCATGTCAAAATCATGCACAGCGGAATAGTAAATAAGACAAAATATGATGACCTAGGAAAACCAATGAAACAAACTAGTTTCACAGTAAAAAAAACCTAAGAGAAACCTTCCCGAAAAACAATTCACTATACTAAAGAGAAGTTTCAGATCTAGTACAAAATTTTTGTCCCTAGACTCTACAATCTTCGTAAATAAACTTATAGTAGAAACCTTCTACCGCTTCAGAACCTTTAAATTCTTCAATATATGAACGTCACCCTTTTGCACGGATCCTAGTATGTGACTAACTAATTATGCACGGCTCCCAGTACGTGACTAACTTACCAATTTGAAGAAGATTGTTAGTTGCAAAGATCTTCACTTCATCAACAATGAAGATCAAGAAGCACTTAGTTACAAAACCCTAAGGCGCAAAGACGTAATAGCTTCTTTCAAAGAGAATAAGGTACTTGGTCACTTTTTCATGTGTTTTCCTTGTATTCTCTTATGTGACAGCTTTTAAAATAATTGTTATATATGTCTAGGGTTGTAATAAAAGAAACCCTACACATACATGTCAGTATGGGCCGAAAATCAGATCTGAAAATTCTGATTTCGTAATTCTCGATAGATACAGCTGTCGCGATATTTGTTGAGACCTCGATAGATATATCTGTCGAGTTATCTGTCGAGATTCATTAATCCTCGATAGATATTATCTCTCAGCAGCTATCGAGAATTTGTCAAGCTTTAATGAACACCTTTTCTTCACTTATTTCTTGATCCAATCTTCATGGCTTTAATAATTGGCTTGAATAACATGTTTCTTGAAGTACTAAACGCATCTTAGATTTACCCAATTACAAGTAAAGTGTGTTTTGTCAAAGGATTAGCCAATTACACAAAATATATCTTTAACAAGAGTGAGTGTTATAACACCCACTCTGATGTAGTGAGTAGGAGAGTGTTTTTTTTTTTCATTTCAAGTTTGAGATGGGGTGTCATTTCCCCAAATCTCAGGAGAGGGGATTGTAATTGCCCTTTATTCATTTATGTAATAAAAAGTAAGAAAGATAGTATTGGCTAAATACTAAGAATTTGTTTTCATGTTTTGCATCTATTTTGGATCCAATGCAAAATTTTGGTTCAGCTATAAATATATATATATATATATTCTTTTTTTGAGAAGAATGGTTCAGCCTATATTTGTTATATTTGTACTGTAATTTCCAGCCAGATAATGTCATTAGTATTCGTATTACTAAAATAATCTTTATATATTTATTGCAGAGAAGAAAAGAACTATAAGCGAGTGACCTTGAAGAAGAACGAAAAAATAAAAGAAAAAAACTTTCCTATATAATAAACAACGTAAGCTTTTGATTTTTTTTTTTTTTTGTTTACCTATTCTAATGGTGACATTCATATTTTTTGAAAAATCAATTGATTTTTAAAAAAATATTTTCTAGATAACTCATTTTCCTATATTTGATAGCAACCATAAAATAAGTTAGAAAATTATCTTTTGACTTTTGTTATTTAGCTTAGTGTGAAATAAAATTGTTTTCCAAAAAAGATAGTTTTCTTTTTAACCATTTTTTCTAATACTACCAAACACATGAAAATTTGAAAAAACTATCTTCACAAAAAGGTTTCAACAAAACAAAGATATCTATAAATCATTCTTATAGTTATTAAATTATATATTTAGAAAAATAAAAAAAATAGAAAATATCATGTTTTGTTGAACTTTAAAGTAAATTGTACAAGTTTTTGACTAGTTTTCATTTTTTTTTAATTAAAAATTTAGAGTCTAACCTTACAGGTCATTTAGGGAGAGGGAAATAAATGGAATAAAAATGAATGAAAAAATATTTTAAAAATATTTTTCACTTCCCTCTTTTGACTAGTTTTCCATTTTGAAAAATTAAAATTATAAGAGTCTAAACTTACATGTCCTTTGGGAAGAAGGAAATAAATAGAATGAAAATTGTGGGGAGTAAAAGGACCCAAATGGGTATATGGGCCTTTGGACTGTAGCATGGAGGGCCGACCTGCTCTAGAATTAAACTCTACGAATTGGCTCATACGCCGAGGATCCGAGGGTACAGCCGAGAGCGAGCTTCTTCTCGGACAGATCCAAGAGAACTCAAGACTTCATTATGAAGGTCAAGGCACAACTCTGGAAAGACTAATGGTTAAAGGGGGACACCCTGAACCTTCTAGATGCACCAGTGTTAAAGAAAATATCAAGGGCAAAGGCTGCCACCTCCGCATTAAAGGCTCTGCACCTACCTCCCTGGCCGCATTAATGGGGAAGTAACCCCTGAACAGTAGGGCTGAAACTTCTAGTCATTGTCCAAAAAGTATCACGAAAGGAAGTATTTAAGGGGAGTGGAGGCCAGAGAGAGGGGGATCGGCAAAAAAAGAAAGAAACTAAGAATTGTAACCTTTAAGTAAGAAATAGAAATAATGCAGAAGTAGTCCTCGGCTTACGTCCGAGGAGGCCTATTTACAATTATCTTTTGTTATTTACATGTGTTTGTAACTCTTAGCCCGTTATCAAGTTCTCAGCACTTCTAATCTAGGTTTCAAGCCCACGCTCTACAAATTTTATTGTCTAAGGCTCATTGAGCCTGAGCCCGTAGTTGTCTTTGGGTCCAGGTGCAATTGTGCACTTATAAAAATGAATGAAAATAATAATTTAAAAATATTCTTATTTCCCTTGTTTGGGAGTTGTACAAGTTTTTAACTAGTTTTCTTTAAAAAGAAAATTAAAATTATAGAGTCTAATCTTATAGGTCGTTTGGGAGGAGAAAAATGAATGGAAAGAAAATGAATGAAAAGAATAATTTTAAAATATTCTTACATCCCTTTCTTGGGACTTGTACAAGTTTTTGACTATTTTTTTATTTATATTTTTAAATTAAAATTATGGAGTCTAACCTTAAAAAGAGAATAAACATTAATTGTTATGACGAATTTAATATCTATACTACTATTTAAAGGGTTTTTCCTATTTGGAATCCTCAATTTAGACGTCCTATCCTCAAATTCATCATTTCTAAGATTTAAATTATATTATAGGGTTAGACATGTAAGATTAGTAAGTTAAAAACTCCTAATTTTTAGCTTAAAAAAATATATTTTTCTCCCACCTCCACATTTTTCATTCACATTATAATCGAGTACTATGGTACTAATACAACTTCTTTTTGTAGACGCTCATTCTTTGCAAGCCCAGAAGAGAGGAAGGCCCAAAGTCATGGGCTAAGGAAAGTATTGTGGAAGTACCATTAAGCGAGTGGTAAGAACAATAAATAGTGGGTCTAACAAGCAAATAAATGGATCTTAAGGAAGTAAGTGGGCCTAAAAAGGCCTAGAAGAAAGTAACGATGAACCCATGGACTGTATAGATGTGGAAAAGTGAGAATGGGCCATAACTGCTACGGCAAGCCCAAAGTAGTGCAAGTAAAGAAAGTAAGGGACTGTGGAAAACCCATGAGCCCCAAGGAAAAAGTGAGAAATACTTGGGCCGAGGAAGCCCAAGAAGTTAGTAAAGGCCCATGGGAGACGTAGAATTGAAAAAGGGCCGAGGACGCCCGAGAGAGTAAGTGGGCCAAGGACGCCCAAATAGAAGTAGGTGGGACAATAGGAGCCCGCAAGTAGCAAAATGGCCCAGTGAGATCATTGGGCCTTCGGAGATAGAATAAACAGAAAAAGTCCAAAGTGGCCCAGCAAGCTGGGGGTCAAGTAGGCCTCATGGCAGGCATGACAGAATTGTGTGGCAGGAAGCAAGTAACAGGGGCTGGGAATAAAGGCTTGGAATGGCCCACGAACAAGCATGACCCAGTCCTCAGAAGATGCAAATGAAAAGTCGGGCGAAATAGCCCACGCCAAAAGAAGCCAAAAATGAGCAG
The DNA here is from genome assembly GCF_040712315.1 of Castanea sativa. Taxonomy (NCBI): domain Eukaryota; kingdom Viridiplantae; phylum Streptophyta; class Magnoliopsida; order Fagales; family Fagaceae; genus Castanea; species Castanea sativa. The sequence goes on along the minus strand of NC_134024.1, from coordinate 41,012,446 downwards.
CAGGCTAGGCAGTTTGACGTTCAGACCATGGCAGACAGATGAACAGCAGGCAGGATTTGAACGAGAATGAAGGTAAGGCATGCGCAAAGCCCAGGCACCACCAGCCTGTACCTAGCCAATACAGGAAATGGTGAGGTCATGGGTCAGAGGTAAGGAGGTATGGTCTGGCGATGGGGAGGGGGAAAAACTCATTTTTGTGTTTCCTGCTCAAGCCCTTTTGGAGGCAATGTCTTGCTGGGAAGGCATGCGAACCAAAAGAGGCAAGGTTGAGTGGGAACCACCAAGTGCATGTTGTGAGGGGTAAAGGGAAGGGGAGTATTCACTCCGTGGCAGGTAGGAATGCCGCAAGGAGTGAGCAAAACAAAAAAGCCTTCTCTGACTGAGGCAGGGTGGCACTGGCTGGGTGACTGACCAATCAATGATGGTCAGCAAAGGAGCCCATGCCAGACAAAAACGGTTAAGGGCTAAAATGGTAAAAAGCTAAGCACGGCTAGCCCTATATAAGAAGCCCTACAGTACACGACTGGATGGAGGACAAAAAAAAAAAAAAAACGTATGGGGAACCTCTGTAAAATAGTGGCAAGAATCATAGAAAACAGGGGAATAAGAAAATGCAGAGGAGAAAGGAGAGAAAGGACAAAAAGAAAGAGAGTAAAAAAGAAAACGAGAGAAAAGGAAAGGATTAAAAGAAACAGAAGCGAGAAAGAAACAGAGTGAATGGAGTGATTGGCATGCACCGAATGGATTAATCTCCCTCTCCCCTTCCAACTCATGCACTCTGTTAACCAAATAAAAATAAAAATAAAAAGAAGGGAAGAAATCTCATTCAACCCAAGTCACTTAGGCCCGTTCCTTCAAAGCAGCTAATTTCCCCTCAGAGAAATTAGTCGCGTTGAGGGAGTGGTTCCCTTTCCTAACGCAAGCTCTATAAAACGGCTCATCGTGGTAGACTAACATTTGTTTCTTTAATACACTCCTGACTCTCCATCTAACATTCATTATTCTGATACTATAGTGTAAAACGGCCACCCTTCATTGAGGCTCACTGACTATATTGCCTAAATCTCTATTATTTTATTTTATTTTTTATTATATCTACTTAATGTAGCTAACGTGATAATTCTGCCTGCTGTAAAGACCTGATCACCAAAGGGCATTGTTTGTGCACAAGCCGGACCAAGAAAGTTTGTTCTCGGACTGGTCCCAACTTCTCAACTCAGAAGAAAATCTTGGGCCTAGTGTAGCAGCAGGCGGCCCAGCCCAACACTCGCAAAAAAGGGCCACACACTTTTTAAAAATAAAAATAAAATAAAATGTGTCACGAGTAGAACAATTAAATCCAAAAAATAAAAAACTCCATTGATGAGGCTAGTTGTTATATATACACTAGAGATATCACCTAATCACGACGTGGAAGACCACTTGCCGCCAAAGCTTGTGGATTTGAGTTCGCCAAACTCCCACGAAACACAGCTATTACAACTTACAACATCAACTACCATTAACCTCAAAACTAAAAATTCTCTCATACTTTATGTAGTACAAAAACACTTGTTTTTTGTTTCCTATTTCGTCTTCTTTGCAGTACGTACTACAAACAAACAATGAATCAAACTAATCAATGCCAACTAGACCTTGGTCCCTCCTTCGACGATAATCACAAACTCCCAAAACCCAATTCACAAATTTATCACAATCCCAAAACTCCAAAAATTCTCACCATAAAAAACAATGTATCGCTGCCTCTCCATCTTCTGCTTCTTTTTCCTCTTGCTCATCCTCTCTGCCTTGGCTCATAGTGGCCATGATGACAGCGACAATGGTAGTAGTGAAAACGGCAGCGTTAACCTTCAGTCAAAGCCATTGGTACTGGTGAAGATATGGTGCTTGATTCTCATATTTGTGGACACTTTTGTTGGTGGTGTTTCACCTTCTTAAAATGGAACGAAGGGTTTTTGGTTTTGGGGACCCAGTTTGCTGGGGGTGTGTTTTTGGGTACGACTATAATGCACTTTTTGAGTGATGCAAATGAAACTTTTGAGGACTTGACACTACAAAAACGTACCCTTTTGCATTCATGTTGGCTTGTGCTGGATACTTGTTGACCATGGTTGCTGATTGTGTGGTCTCCTCTGTGTTTACAAACGAGAAAAGGGCTAGTGATCTCGAGCTTCACGGTAAGCCAATTCAATCTTCTTCTTCTTTTCTTTTTCTTTTTCCCTATTTTTTTCTTATTTGGGATCTTAGCATAATTTATGTTGATGAACGGGATGTTAATCCTAAAGCTTTCAAGCTTTAGGAATTGGTGAAATATATGAATTAATAGTACTTGTAAAGTATAATGGTCCTGATTAATTGATGGGATGGAAAAGTTATTGAATTTATTTCTTTCCCCTCTCGGCTTTTCCCCTGAAAAGTAGACAGAGAGAGAGAGAGAGAGAGAATAAATGAAGAAAGTAATTTCCAGAGGAACAAGCTCAAAAAGGGGTGTTTGGTTTTGTTTAACTAACATGTGGGTTTTTTATGAAACTGTTTGGTTTGGTTGTTTTTGGAAGATGTGAAACTGGATGTTTTATTTTGAAGAAAAATTCTGGTGCCACACCAAAAGACACAATTTTGGCCACAACTGACCCATGTGGTAAGTTGTGGTTGGTGGAAGGGTGTCTCCACATGGACCCACCATCACCCCTCCACCAACCATAAAGTTGTGCCTTTTGGTGTGGCACAAGAATTACTCTATTTTGAAAGGTTGATTGTATTCCATTAGCACATGAAAAGTTAGAATTAAGATGGAAAGGGTGGGTAATTTTGTCAAGTGTTTGGTAGCTTAGATAAATCCATGGTGAGAAATTAGGCTTTTCGGATTTAGTGTGCGTTTAGGATAAGTTGGAAATTTCAGCTTATTTGCAATTTCAGCTTTTTTTTGCTACTATTCATGGGCCCACTACATTTTTTAGTACTATTTATGGGTCTTACTGTACAATTCAACTAACTTTTACCTTTATCTATAGTACTTTCAGTAAAAAATTTTCAGTTTGAACTAAATAAACTGTTCACAAACGAACACTTAAAACAGTGTTGTTTGCAACATTGGGTTGGATGCTATGGTGATTTTCTATTGGGGTGCAAAAGGAGCTAGCATGGTTTTAAAAACTAGACTGGACCGGCCAATCTGACCGGTTAAACCGGGAACCTGTCACTAATCCAATCCGGTTATGATTAAAAACCGAAAAATAGCTAAAAACCGAGAATAGTAAAAAACTAGTCGGTTTAACCGTGAAATTGGAAATCAGTACAGTTGAACCAGTTATTGGCCAGTTGTGTTGAAGCTGAAAAACTACAACGTTTTTTACCTTTTTCCCAACCTAAGACTACGTTGTTTTGGGGAAACCTAACCCTAAAAACTCATATCCTCTTTTTTCTTTCCCTCACAACCCTCTCTCACACTCTTAGCTTCTGTTTCCTCTGAAATTTTTTTTCTCTCACTCTTTCTCGTCTTCTCTGTCCGGCTTTGGAATTTGGTGGTCGGTGCCTCTGCCTCACCCTCCTTTTTCTCTTAGCCTCTCGCCTCCTTTTTCTCTTGGCCTTGCGGTATTTTGAGCAAATGAACAAGTTTCAAAGGACAAGAACTGAAGAACACTTAAACTTTTCTCATCTTCAGTTCTTGTAAAAGAAACGAAATTTGGGGAAGAAGCAACGCTGATCTGTTGTAAAAGAAATGATATTTTGGGAATATACTAGCTGTGGAGTGAGGTTGAACTTTGCTTGGCAGAGAGAGAGGTAGAGAAAGATGTGTAAAATGAGGAGAAGAAATAGAGTGTGAAGTATTAGATTCGGATTTTGTGTAGAAGCTAATTTTGAATTGAGGTGGTATTCCCAAGAGCAAAAGGAGAAGCAAGTGGGGGTAGGTGGAGAAAATTTAATGCCAATGGAGGTAGGTAGGATAGTAGGGAAGTTATTTAGTCATTTATTTTTCATTATAAGTTTGTTTTTAATGATTGTGATTAAACTTTTATGATATATATATATTTTTTAAAGTAAATATTATTAGTTACTATAAAATTATTATATTATTATTAATTATAAAATTATTAATTATGATATCACCGGTTCAACCATCGGGTCGGACCAAAAAACTGGTAACTAGTTTTTATCGTTCTTTGTCCATACCGGTTTTTAAAACCATGAGAGTTAGGATGATTAAAGTTTTGAAATAAATAAGTTTGAGCTTACAAGAACCAAATAAAACTCTAGGCAAAAAGTCTCACAAGAAGCAAATCAAGCTAGACAAATCAAATAAATGTGAATCTCCTCTGTAAATGTGAAGTGGCTGTTTCCTGTTTGGTCACTTTATTGGATTTTTCCTTCATTTCAGGTGGAGTTGGGCAAGGAAACGGCACAAAAAATGGTGGGACTTCACAATCACAGAATCAAGTGAGATACGTGCTCATTCATTTCAAGTTAGCTAGCATTAGACAATCGAGCTCCTCCTTGGATGTAGTTTTAGGTATATACCTTGTTAGTGGTTCTATGACTGAATCAATATTTGCTTGTATGCCTTAATAGGTGCACCCTCCCTGGCTCCTGCGGGTTCAGTTGGGGATAGCATTTTGTTGATTGTTGCCTTGTGTTTCCATTCTGTTTTTGAGGGCATTGCAATTGGAGTTGCAGAAACAAAAGATGATGCCTGGAAAGCTTTGTGGACAATTTCTTTGCACAAGATATTTGCAGCCATTGCCATGGGCATTGCTCTCCTTCGTATGATTCCAAACCGTCCCTTCTTATCATGTGCAGCCTATGCTTTTGCATTTGCCATTTCAAGTCCAATTGGAGTGACCATTGGAATCATAATAGATGCCACAACTCAGGGTGCTGTGGCAGATTGGATCTTTTTATAATAGATTCTATTAGTGATCACACACTCCTAATTTTAATGTTCAATAGTAGATTTTTTTTCATAAGTTAATCTAGAAAATCATTAATTAATGGTGAATCATTGTCTTTTAAGATCAATACTGACAGTAGAATGCAAAATGATTATGCCTATTCCAGTCTCAAAGCGTCACAAGTATGCTACAAATCAAATTGAATGATCAAATCGAAGCATGAAAGAAAGGGGTATAAATTATAATTATCTGAAACACTTTCCATTGAAAGGTGCCCTTAGATGGAAATAATTCACCTTTTCAAGTACAATCCTTTCAAATTACCAAAAACCATTCAAACCAGAGTTAAAATGTTCAAGGTGAGAAACAGGGAGAGGTGAACTAGGGCATAAACGACAATGCCACCAAAATAATCACTTGTTTTACATATACGTGCATGCTTTAAACTTGCATACATATAAGATTACAATTATATTAATATTAGCTTGTAACCTCATGCATATATATATAGATACATTTAAAAATATACAATAAGATGTATAATATAGATTCTATATATATAATTTAAATACTATTGATAGTCATTTTTATGTTTTGTTAACTTTTTTAAAAAAAATTTGTAAGAATATTATTAGGTATAAAATGTAAATTGTCCATTTAAAAAAAAAATTATTGTGAAATAATTTTTTTTTTTACAATTTATTTATTCTAGACTCTTTGGTTTTTGTACTTAATAACTCAATAATCACCTGTTTTACATATACGTGCATGCAATAAACTTGCATACATATAAGATTACAATTATATTAATACTAGCTTGTAACTAAGGTTGTTAAAATCGGGATCCTACGTAGGATCGTGGGAGGTAGGTAGGATCGGAGATCGTAGAATCGGATCGTGAATCGTAAGATCCTACCTATTTTCAGATTTTAAGCAAAAAACCTATTGATAGTGACTTTGTATGTTATATAATTACTTAAAATATAAATCCATTCATTAAAAAAAAATTGCATCATAAAATGTAATTTGCACGCACTACATCGTTCTTATGTCATTCTAATGAAGCAAAATATATTTAACTTTTGACATAATGTATCTAAAAAGTTCAGTACATGTTTAATTAGCAACTAAGTACCAAAATATTATCTACACATGAAAAATGTTTTCCAAATTCTAAGTTCAAAATCCAAAATAAGTTAGGCTAGTTAGCATATAAAAACTAGCTAACTACAATTTTACAATATGTAATCTAAAAGAAAATTCTCAATCTAAGGTAAACTAGCTAATTAAATAATGAAGATCCTATTTCATAATTTTTCAAATTTTACTTAATTTAGTTAACAAAATAGAAAAATAAAAACCTTAAAAGCTTTGTCAAAATCATATACGCAACACAACAATATGGAATTAAGCTAACAAAGTACAAATAAATGATAAACTACTAAGTACTAACTACCAAAACAAATTACCAGAAACCTTAAAGGCAGCAATGGCTTATGGCAACATTATTGAGAGGGTTGAGAGGTGCTGGGTTTTTGACTGAGTTTTTTTTTTTTTTTTTTTAAACGTTAAACTTACGTTAAGAAAGCTTAAAGGCAGTGATGGCTCACCATTAACAGGGCTGAAAGATGCTGTGTTTTTGACAAAGGGCTAGTTATGGCATTTTTCACGTTTTATATTTTTAATAATATCGCAATCTCGATTGATCGAACTAGATGTCAAGCTTGAAATCGAAAATCTTATACGGTCTAGCCAGGAATCAAGCTAGCAGTCAAACTGATAAAAACTTTAGTTTTCTTGCTCTAAACTTGATTCTTTCTTGATCTGAACTTGGGTCTTTGTCTTGGACTATAAAATACATCTTTAACCCACTTAAGACACACCAAAAACACTATGAATTGATTACATTTATCGTATTTGCCAACTACAAAAATATGGACTCTACAAAATGCATTTTCTTTTCTATGAAGTTAGAAACACCACTGTTGTGAGTACTAAAACTGTTATTTCTAAGGTAAAGTTCCTAAATCTAATGCTTTAATGACATTGGTTTCAATTGTGTGGTTTTATTTTTTATTTTTGGTTCTAAAATTGATATTTACTTTTTTAGGTCTTATTATTCTATGAAAAAAAATAGTTCTTCTTAGCTCAATAAAAATAATCACTTCAAAATTATATAAAACATGGTTGCCTACAGATAGTGAAACACAAGTACATCATTAGATTTTATGTAACAACATTTGTGAAGGCGATACAAATAGATGATTAATTTACCATAAGTATGTTAATATTAAAAGTGAATTGGCTTCTACAACAGTTTAAAAAAACAGGAACGGTTAAAGAAAGAAAAGGTTTTGTTTTTGAAAACATTAAACTTATACCATAGGTTTTTTTGAGATTTTATGTTGACATAGGGGTAAATTTGGGACTTCAATTCATTATTGGGCTTCTAAAACCTGTTGGGCTTGTGAGTTTAGGTTTACCCAAATGAATCCCACTTAAAAAAAAAAAAAAAAAATTCAAGCCAAATGGTAGAATCGGTAGAATCCCATACGATCCTATACAATTCTACACGATCCTACCTACGATCCTAACATTTTTGCGATCCTGCTATGATTTAAAACTTTTTGGTGAGGTGGGATCGTAAAATCGTGCGATTCTACGATCTGGATCGCGATTTTGACAACCATGCTTGTAACCTCATGCATATATATAGATACACTTAAAAATATACAATAAGATGTATAATATAGATTCTATATATAATTTAAATGCTATTGATAGTCATTTTTATGTTTTGTTAACTTTAAAAAAAAAATTGTAAGGATATTATTAGGTATAAAATGTAAATATTCCATGTTTTTTTAAAAAAAAAATTATTGTGAAATACTTTTTTTTTTTACGATTTATTTATTCTAGACTCTTTGGTTTTTGTACTTAATAACTCACTTGGATGAATATTTATGATGTGGTCTCACATTTGATTCTAAAATTAAGAAATAAAACTCTTTAATAATAAATAATTTAGGACATATGGCGCAAAATTGGAACTCTAATTTGGAATTCTAATTTGAGTTTCTCTCGGCTTCACCTATTATTATTATTATTATTATTATTATTATTATTATTATTATTATTATTATTATTATAGATTACAATTACATTATACACTCATGGGAGTAAAAGACACAATTGTTAAATATATTATTAGCAACGCAATGTGTTATACCATGTTGTATATGCTAGAGTGGATGCGGAAGGGGAAGCATAGAATAGGAATACCGAGAATACGAGGGTTACGTGGTTCAGCTTTGTTGGCCTATTTCATCAACAGAGGAATCCCTTAAGGGCTACATCTTTATTGTATAAGAGTGTAGTATAATAACCTGTGTTACAATAAACCCTAACATGAGTATATATAGGCGACTAAACCCTAGACTACTAGTACAAGCAGGATTGGGCTTGGGCCTATTACATTGGGCTAATATGTTTAATATATCTTTAACACCCTCCCTCAAACTCAAGGCGGAAGTATGATGAAAGTTTGAGGTTGGATAAACATGAGAAGATCCCTTGGAGATACCTTGAAGAATGCCTTTGAAGAAACCACAACGAATAATACGCCAATTCACCAATTTTGGAGCTTTAAATGAAGAAACGGAGTCCAAAATTGGAATCTACGCGAAAAACTTAGCAAGATAGGCCCTTCCAAAAATTTTGACTTTTGGTCAATGGTCAACGCAAAAGTCAAACCCAAAAGGTCAAAGTCAACGGTTAGTGCTCACGGGTCAGATCCAGGTGGTCCAGGTCAGGTCAGTCTGAGTCAATGGTCAACTAGGTGGCGTGGTGCTAACGAGGCGACACTGTTGATGTGGCTTATGACATGTCTAGGGCTGACGTGGCTTTTTGCTGACGTCATCAAATGACGTCATGGATGACGTCATATTAGGCTGACGTAGTTCTTTGGCGCGTGTAGGAGTTGCCAGAAACCTAGGCGGCGCGTGTGGACGCGTGTCTTCATTTCGGCTGCTGGCCTTCTCGGGTTTTGTAGATCGGGGGGCGATGAGGCTGACAGAGCGGCACATGTGCCATAATCTAGTCTGGAATCTGAGAACTTCAGCGGCGCGTGGGAGGAGTAACCAGAGGCTTTGTCAGTGCGTGGAGGCGCGTGCTATGGCCGTTGGATTCCGAGTTCCTGGGTTTTAGTCGCGATATGCCATGGAACGCTTTTGTCTTGTTGGTTTCATCAGGCGAAGGCTTGGTGCACACAGATCTGATAGGGAGAGGCACGGATTGCTTGGGCCTGAGGATCTAGACATAGCAATGAGCCATGGCGGCTGCAAGATGCCGTGGAGTCTAGATCCAACAGACAAGCATGTGTGACTTCTGATGGTGGTGTGCACATGATAATCTTATTTGCATGCTAAAGATGTTTGTTTGATGACAAGAACAAAGTTTGGCTCTGATACCATGTTAAATATATTATTAGCAATGCAATGTATTATACCATGTTGTATATACTAGAGTGGATGTGGAAGGGGAAACATAGAATAGGAGCACCGAGAACACGAGGGTTATGTGATTCAACCTTGTCGGCCTACATCTACGGAGAAATCCCTTAAGGGCTACATCTTTAATGTATAAGAGTGTAGTACAATAACCTGTGTTACAATGAACCTTAACATGAGTATATATAGGCGACTAAACCCTAGACTGCTAGTACAAGCAGGACTGGGCTTGGGCCTATTACATTGGGCTAATATGTTTAATATATCTTTAACAACAATGACCAGAAGAGAGGGGGATTGTTGCACAATGGAAAGACGAATTTAGCTTCTTTTTTTTTTTTTTTTGGGTTAGGAAATTCAATATTGGTACTTGAATCTTAGGGTTTCTGGGGATTTCGTTGAACATGGGGCAATTTTGGATTTTTTTTTTGCTCATTGGTAGTCTCATAAGGGTTCATATATTTATATATTTTTTTAATTTGTTAAAATATTTTTCTTTTCTATATATTCCTTTTCCGTTTGGAATTTTCTTTATTATTAATTTTTTTTGACTTTTATGGGGTTTGTTGCAAAGGGTTTGTTTGGGAAAAATTCGATTTCCTTTTCAGTTTGGTTGATAAAAAATAAATAAATTTCCTTTTCCATTTGAGTTTCTTTGATTGTTTGATTTTTATGGGGCTTGTTGCTAAAGGGTTTTTGATTTTTTGGTTTCAGAAATTAGACATTGTTACTGAATTTTAGTGTTTCTGGGTATTGTGTTGAACATGTGCATTATTGGAACTTTCTGAATGAGTTTCACATGGACAATCCTAATCAGAAGAAGAGGAAGAGGAAGACTAGAGAAGAATTTGTAGCTGAGACATTGGCTAAGTGGAAAGAACACAATGCTGCCCAACTTGAGTCTTGTGCTGTTCCTAAAGTTCCAGCCAAAGGGTCAAAGAAAGGGTGTATGAAAGGAAAAGGAGAGCCTAAAAATTCACAGTGCCGTTACAAAGGGGTTGGGCAAAGGACATGGGGTAAATGGGTGGCGGGGATTCGCAAGCCAAATGGCGGAAAGAGACTGTGGCTTGGGACTTTTGATAATGCAGTTGATACTGCCTCTGCTTATGATGAAGTTGCTAGGACAATGTACGCTGGCTCTGCTTGACTCAACTTTCCAGATAATATCATATGGTACTTTTGATACAATACTCCAAATACATTTTTCTATTTCACTCACCCTAATCTTATCTTATGATTCACATTCGTTTTTAGTTAAATTTTTTATTTAAAAAGAAAATTTAAACAACTTAATTAGCTCATAGATTTGGAAAAAAATACTAAATTGACTTGTTATTAAAAGGGATGATTAAATTGACAAAAAATCATACAAACCAAAGGAAGTAATTTAGCAATTGAATAAGTTAATCGATTATAAATTGAATTTTTTTGAATCCTCCATCATAATTATTTATGTATTATCACTACAACAAAAAATTTTTACTACAAAAAAAAAAAAAAAAAATCGTTGTAATAACATTAAAGTCATTGCAATAGTTTATGCAAAGTGTTGCAATACAATTTGAGATAATAGGTTTGTGCTACAAAAAAAAAAAAAAATTGTTGCAATAAACTTTAAAATATTTTAATTGAAAATTTTGATGTAATAATATATTTTCTATTGCAATAAACAATTTACTACATTGAATATCTTGCAGTAATAGGCTATTATTTCACAAATTTTATCGCAAGAGATTGCAAATAATTGACAAAAATAATTTGAGTCAAATTATTTCAATGATATCATTATTGTAATAGATAATTGTTTCATAATTTTCATTACAATATATTGTAAAATAATTTGTATCAAATTATTGTAATAATATATTCGTTGCAAATTCATGTTTGTCATTGCAATAGATAGTAAAATAATTGATATTTAGTTATTGCAATGATATATTTGTTGCAATAAGCTATCACTTTGAAATTTCTATTGTCATAGATTGCAAAATAATTGATATCAAGTTATTACAATGATTTTTTCAATTTAAGCTATTGCAAAAAAATTTCTTATGCAATTTAGTATTCAAGCCTCTATTGAACTAAAAATTATAAGTTATTGCAACTAATTGTTATTAGTGTAATAATTTATCACTTTTTAAGTTATTATTGCAATGACTTTTAATTTGTAGATGTGATATTATGTCTAATACTACTATACTAATTTTGTCGTATTAACACTTGATGTAATAGATTTATTTTGATGTAGTGTATATATTGCATGCAAGAAATCAAAGAAGTGAAAAGCTTGTGCACAAAGTACACGGTCCGAATATCCACAACACTGTGTAGAAAAGCGTTGCGTCATTATTTCCAATGGTCTCATTAAATTAAACCCTAAAATTGAGAGTGAGAGAGACAGGGCCTATAAATAGCCACTATTTTACTCTTACTCTCACTCTCTCACATTCTGCTCTTATTCTTTCTCTCTAAAAGCTTTTTGAAACAAAACAAAGCTCTCTCTCAAAAACACAAACACACCCATTGATTCAGAAAGCACTAACAAATGAGAAAAGAAAACCCTAATCTTCATTCTAAAACACCTAGTTTTGGTCAAAAGAATCAAACAAAGATTACAAACACTAGAAGTTTATTTCTTTTCTTCTTCGACCGACTACTTTAATTTTCAAACAATTTGTACAAGTTTATTTATATTTTTATAATAAAAAAAAATTCCTTTCTTTTTTGGGTTTTCTTTATTTTCTTGTTTGATTTTTTTTTCTTGGGTTTAGTTGTAAATGGGTTTATGGTTTCTTTTTTTTGGTTTAGAAAATCCAATATTGTTACTCGAATCTTAGGGTTTCTAGGTTTTTCGTTGAATGTGGGAAATTTTGTATTTTTCTTTGTTCATTCGTAGTCTTCATTGTTAGGAAGCACGAGTGTAGATAGGGGTGTGGGTGCGGTGCGATGACTCAGCAATTTTTGAAAAAGTAAGGTGCAGGTGCAGCAGGATATGTTTATTTATAAATTATTAAAAATATTTATATTTATATTTTCTATATGTTGCTAAACATATTTTTTCATATAATAGTAAACATATACCAAATAATTTGACAAATATATATAACTAAATAAAAAAAATTAAGTAATCAACTCAAGTCTTAACATTACAACTTATATAAAATTTTTTGAAAAATAGGTTAATAAAGATTGTTAGATAGATTGAGGAACAGATATAGAGTGAGCAATAGAGTATGTGAGAAAGAGATGGAGGGTGAGAAGGAAAGTAAAACACCTTTGCCGGTGAGCTTGGGTCAGTGAGCTTGAGACCGAGAGATGAAGAGTGAGCTTGGGTTAGTGAGCTTGAGGAGAGATGGAGGGATTTTGATTGGATGAGCCGTGGGTTAGAGAGTGTGGATTAGAGAGAGAGATTGGAGACAGAGAGAATGAGAGAGCTTGAGTTGCAGTTTTAGGGTTTTTCTTTTCCTTTAAAATAGAGTCAAATGGTGCATTTTGCTGTGTTTTTTTTTTTTTTTTTTTTTTAACTTTTAAAAAAAGAACACTTATTTCGGCACTATTTCAGCCCTTTCCAGATCGAATCGGCCCATATCGGGCCGAATCAAAAATCGGAAAAAAAAAAAAAGGATTTACGATGGATGTGCATGCAATTGCGTTGCTAGCCATACGATGCGTCTATGTGTGTTAGACACGAGTGCGCAGCCCACAGGGACAGACCCAGGATTTCAAGCTGGGGGGGGGTAGAGATAAGCGAAAAAAATATATTCAAATACGCATCCATATAATCCAAAAAATCAAGATCAACTTTTTGAAATTGTGTTTAAGAGAGATGGTTATTTTCCGGAATTGGAATATTAGTATTTTCTAGAATTGGGGAATGAATATTTCTTGAGATTGGAACGTCCACATTTTTCAAAATTGGGGAATGAATATTTTCTAGAATTGGAACATCCACATTTTCTAGAATGGGAATAGCAGCATTAGTTGTTGGCAATCCCATGTTGACCTCGGAAGAATTTAAACCTTTTCTTTTGAAAAAAATCAAGCATTGTAGTTGATTTTTTCATGATCTACAAATAAAATAAGAATCACTATTATTTTCGTAAATTTGTGTGACAATTTTCTTTATTTATGTCTTTGTGTTGTCTCCATCCTTTTGACACTGACCCACTAACCCAATGAATCCCACTACCGACACTATAAATTTATTTCGCTTTCTGCACTATTAACAATAACTTTTCTTAACCTTACTTCTTCTTCTTCTTCTTTCTTTTTTTTTTTTTTTTTTTTTTTTTTTTTTCCTGTCACTTGTCCGTTGCCCCTATTATGCCTAACTACCAATCGACAAAGAAAAAATAATCTCTACAAACTCTACTCTCTCTCTCTCTCTCTCTCTCTCTCTCTATATATATATATATATATATATATATATATATAATACAAGAGAGAGAGTCACAAACACAGAGTGATATGGAGTCACAAAGCAAAAAAGCCAAAAAAAAAAACGCGCAAAATCAATACATAATCACCAACATTAGTTTAGTTCATCACTCATCTGTAAAAACACAAACATGAAACACCACAAGTCCATAAGGCATAGACACAGTTTCTATGAATCTTAGATCACAAATATTTTATTAGGTTTTGAAGGAAAAGATAGAGTAAATACCTGTGAACTATGAAGGCTGGAGCAACGAAGTTGGGTTGGGCAGATCGAGCAACTGATGGCGGTGGCAAGTGGGTCTCGCGTGGGCGGTGGCGATAGCTGACAGGGAGACTCTCGCGTGATGGCATGGCGACGTGGGTGTTGGGTAGCAAGATCAAGATGGGTCTCACAAGCGTCACGGCGTGGGCGTGGGCATAGGCGGCAGTATCACGACGTGGGTCTCTTTGAGTACTCTCCATCTCTCTGTCTTGCTTCTCACTTTCCTTTCTTTTTTTTTTCCTTTGCTTTTCGTCTTCTCCGTTTGGTTTTGGATTGCTGAGAGCTAAGTTTTTTTTTTATTTTTTTTTTATTTTTAGATTTACATGGGTCATGGGCTCTTGCCTCTTGGGCTGGCCGGTTGGGCTTAGGATTCAGATTTTGGGAAGGGGCCCGAGCTAAAAACTAAGGGGGGCCCAAGCCTTTTTTTCTTTTTTGGGAAAATTTTACCTACTAATTTTTTTTTTTTTGGGCCCAGGGAGGGGGGGCTCGGGCCCCCTTAGGCCACCACCTGGGTTCGTCCCTAGCCACCCATGGAGGCGCACTTGTGCTTTCCTGAGTTTCAGAGTGATTCATTTTTTTATTTTTTTAAAATTAAAAAAAAAATTTCTTTTCTATATATTCCTTTTTCCTTTTGGGTTTTCTTTATAATTGTTTTTGGGGATTTGTTGCAAAAGGGTTTGTAATTGTTCGGTTTGGGCAATTCAATTTCCTTTTCCGTTTGGGAATTTCTTTATTATTAAATAATTTTCCAGCGTTTGTTTCAAAAGGGTTTGTTTGGGAAATTCAATTTCCTTTTTTGTTTGACTGATAAAAATAAATAAATTTCCTTTTACATTTGGGTTTTTTTGATTGTTTGATTTTTCTGGGGTTTGTTCCTAAAGGGTTTGTGATTTTCTTTGTTTGAGAAATTAGACATTGTTACTTAATTTTAGTGTTTCTGGGTATTGTGTTGAACAGGTGCATTATTGGAATTGTCTGAAAGAGTTTCAAATGGACAATCCTGACGAGAAGAGAAGGAAGAGGAAGACTAGAGAAGACTCTATAGCTGAGACACTAGCTAAGTGGAAGAATACAATGTTGCCCAACTTGAGTCTTATGCTACTCCTAAAGTTCCGACCAAAGGGTCAAAGAAAGGGTGTACGAAAGGAAAGGGAGGGCCTGAAATTCACATTCCCATTACGGAGGGGTTAGGAAGAGAACATGGGATAAATGGGTGGTAGAGATTCGCAAGCCGAATGGCAGAAAGAGACTGTGGCTTGGGACTTTTGATATTGCAGTTGATGATGCCTCCGCTTATGATGAAGCTACTAGGACAATGTATGTTGCCTCTGCTTGACTCAACTTTCCAGATGTTGAGTCACACATTCTTGATGGAGTCTACAAAGGAGTGTTGTTTGTCTTCTTCTGAATCAGACCCGTGTTCAATGGGAAGTCCTGTGGGATCTAAATCCACAACTGCAACAAACCCTTTTGATTTTTTGTGTAGTGGATGCCCCAGTCGCTGCGACACCAAGTTGTTTGGTGGGGATTGAAGCAATTGATGAGTCTACCCAGTAGCGGATGATCAACTTGGCCCCCTCAATTTGTTATTAAATGTCTAAATTAAATACTTTTTAGAGTAAGCATAATCAACAAATAATTAAGTAATAATCCTCTCATAATATATGTCAAGAGTGATGATATATATATATATATATATATATATATATATATATATATATATAATGTTGTAAATAACATTAGTGCTTTTCAATTTTTTTGGTGTGTAAAATGTAATAATACCTTTCTAAGTGTAATGCTTTTTTTTTTTCTTATTCAATGTAGTTTTCAATCGTTTTAACCACATATCTATAATTTATAATTGATTTAATTACAATCTTTCGCTACCAGCAGATTGATAAAACACAAACCATGTTTTATTTAATATTTTGATAACTTATAAATTATAAAGCAAATAATATATAAGGACATAGTGTTCTTCTACATCTAAAAAATATAAATAAATAGAAACATAAAATATAGAAAGAATTCTTCATAGCATTTTAAATATAAATGATAATGATAAGAACTTTTTTCTTCTTCTTGAGTCTTGTGTTGTTTAGATACATGGTTTAGGTTAGTTGTGGCCCCCTCAAAGAAAACTTTTTGGCTCCACCACTGAGTCTACCTGTGTATCTGAGATTTTTGCTGAGGAGGATGCTCTGTATTATCCTGTCACAGAAGCTGCCATGGCAAGTATTTTGGTGGGGGAAGAATCAAAGGACAAGTCTAATGGACAGGAGTACTTGCGGCTGCCATGCCGAGTATTTTGGTGGGCGTAGCATCAAAGGATAAGTCTAATGGACAGGAGTACTTGCGGGATTGTTCAGAAAATGAAATTTTTATGGCTGAAAATATGGCACTATTAAACAGTGATCCTCTATGCAGCACAAATTCAGTGCTGGGTTTTGGTTATGTTTATGGTGCAGATCAACTTGGATTGGAGATGTTTTAGCTGGTTCTTTACGGTTATATCACTTATAACAAACTGTTCATTGGAGTGAGCTTTGGAGGTTTAGACTTTATGTAAATCTAGTTTTAGTTGGTATATATATTACTTAGCAAAAAGTTTCGGTGGAGGATTTTCATATGCTTACCGATTCTGTTTTAAGGTTTAGACATCATGTAAATGTCTAGTTTGGTTGGTAATAGTATTACTCATCAAAAAGTTTTGATAGGGCATTTGTATAGGCATACCTATTCTGCTTTAATCAATAGTTGTTTTTCTGTTTCATTAGAATAATTTAGGAATAGAAGTAGTATAGCAGTAGGTTCAAGTATTGTACTAAAGATTCAATGGAGGATAATAGCTGACAGCTGTTATATTATTGTTCGTTCAAGTATTGTACTGAAGATTCAATGGAGGATAATAGCTGACAGCTATTATATTATTGTTCGTTCAAGTATTGTACTGAAGATTCAATAGAGGATAACAGCTATCAGCTGTTATATTATTGTTCTATTAAACTTGATGATGCCGAAAAATCACCAATAAGTTGCAAGCACTCTTCACACCAAAGCAACACCTACAAAAAAGGAAAAAAGAGGACCTAAAAGAGAGCACCGGTGTGGTGCCGGCCAAAAACTCTCCGAAGGTCAAGTTAGAGTCTTATTTTTCAACCCTAAAGTGTCAGAGTTGAGATAATTGTGCGTACCTTGATGCTAGGGTTTTTGGGGTATTTATATTAGCGTAGAATTTCCTTTCCTTTTAGGATTCTGCTTCCTTCTTGAGCTCTTTTCCATATAAGAGTCTTCTTATTATGGTCAAACGTGTAACGCAAGAACTCCAGGTGTACACGCTTGCGTGGAGATAAAGCAAAGTCAAGTCAAACACATCATGTGACAAACAACTAAGGATTTATAATCAATCAATTATCGGACGGGTATTCAATGATCGGCACCATCCTATACGCATTCCCACGGTATTAATCCGTCTACTTCCCCTCCGTCCACCTAAGACGGAGGAAAGATCCGTCTCATGTTTTTCATCCTCTTCAAAACTTAATGTAGTTTTTCGTTCTTCTTAATGCAAGTTTTTCGTTCTAATAATAGCTGTCCGCTGTTATATTAATGCAAGTTTTTCATTGTCTATGCCCATAAAAGTTCGTAACAAATTTGAGGTGATAAGTTATCATTAGTGAATAAAAAAGTATTTTAATGGTGCGTCCAAATTAAAACAAAAAACAGCTTGTCGCTTATGATTAATTTGTTGGAAACATATCATTATTTTTAATAAAATTGAAACCAACTATACGATAGGCAAAATATAATGACGAACTTTCATGCTCATCTTATATGTTTTGTTTTGTTTTTCTATCTTATTTATTGGTCCAAAGAAATCATAAAAGAAAATGATCAACAGACAATATATCAACGGTTTCTTTGAATACACTTGCTATACATCTCCCATAAATAAGATAAATAAGAGACATGAATATTCTTGCATCTATACATACATAGGGTTCACCAAGCTAGTATTTTTATTTTAACTTCAAAAAGGATAGACTTTGAAGTTCAAAATTTCAAAGAACTTTATTTTCTTCCAATTAGTAAATTCATACAGTAAACCTTGAATGAATAATAAGAAATAGGAAAAATAAAGGTTCACCAAGCTATTAATAATACATCAACATTATACAATCAAATTTCAACCAAGCCACTTAATATGACGTGATTGTGCAACACAAGAAAATCAGATACAATACAAGTACCGCATAAGTGCACTGCCACAAGTCGCAGAGATACTAGAAATCACATCTCAAAGTTCATCAATATTTATATTTAAAAAGTTGCACTATTGAGATATGAGCCTTGTACCTTATTGCCTATAGACTTTACTGATAATCCACACCAGCAAACATGCATTCAAGGGGTAGAGAGTAGAGACAGAAAAATAAGTACACTGGAACCTAAAAAATATATAATTTCTTGAGAATTGTTAGTTATATAATAATAATAATACTATATATTAGTTCTTGGAGTCCATGGCCATAATGGTGCTCAGGTTCATTGGGTTCATGTACTCTGTGGAACCAGTCATGATCTGCTGAGCGATGAGCCGGATTGTACGCTCCGTTGGATGGAAAGGATCCCAAAACACATAGGCGTTCCGATTTGGGCATAGGTTTGACAGTGGATTGCATGTTCCAAGTCCATTGTAGGGGCCTAGGCCACAACATGCTACTTTTGATGTAACAAACCCTGGTCCACCCAGTGAGAAACATACAATTAATTACTCATTTTCCCAGCCAAATATGCATGGAGAATGAAGTAGAAAGATAAGAGCCATGTCACAAATTGCTGATATTTGGCCAATCAAAATAATAGGATGCATTTGGATTTAAGAATTTAAAATCAAGGAATTTTTTTAAAATTATATAAATTGTTCGGTATAAAGGTTTTTATCACATGATAGATTTGAGCTTTGAGAATCTGCTTCAACAAAAATATTTCTAATGTAATAGATTTAAAATAATATTTTACCCTGATTATTTCAAATTCTTGTATTAATAAAAATTTGAACTATTAATTAAAATCCAAATTCTTCTTTTCAAATACTTTTAAGAGTTCCACTTCCACCAAAAAAAATCATTATATAATATAGAGATTGAATAATTGGAATTAAAAAAAAGAGTTTATTGGGCCTTGATATTATTGTTTCTTTTTTAGAGGATATGTTCATGAGTTTTACTATTTTTTGAAACATTTTAGTCTTTTACATAATCACCCAAAACTATCGACCTTTAAATAATATAATTTAAAAAAATAAATAGAAAAACTTATTGATCTTTGTGAAAAACTTATTGATCTTTGTGAAAAACTTATTGATCTTTGTACTGTAGCTACGTTACAAGTATTTAGGGGAATACTTTTATCTTAAATTTTTTTTTATATACTAAATAAGGTGAAAATTCTACAAGTTTCATTGGTTACGAGGCCTTTTACATGGTCCAGACCCAGGAGGGCCTGGACCATACACCACAAAAAAGGTTTGGTTTTGGTTTTTTTTTTTTTTTGAGGAAAAAAGTTGGTTTTTTTAAAAGGATCAAAACCTTTGAAAAAAGTATGAAAAACCCAAAAGAATAAAAGGGTCGAAACAGGTTAAGGTTTTTTTTTTTTTTGGTGAGGTGGTAGGATATTTAGAAATATGTCAGTAAAATAGTTGTGATCTTTTTTTATCACTAATGTTACTCTATATATATAGGGTGCAAATTAGGAAAACAAACCATGTGCTTGGGGGTTGGTGATGATGTCCATGTTCATATCGAAGGCATTGGCAGAAATAAAGACATTTGAGCCTAGTTCACGGTTGAGTTGTTGAATCATTTGGGCGAGCTCTGCATTAAAAATTCCTGCAGCCTGTTGTAACTCTGGTACACATTCCCCATTTCTGCTCCTCATGGCTAGCTCTGCTGGTACACAACCCAGTGGGCCAGTTCCTGTCACTATTACTCTACGGGCTCCCAGCTCGTACAGTGTCTACCCTTTCACAAATGGGTGACAAAACAATCCCCACCAAAGGGCACAAACAAAATAATAAATTATGAAATAAAAAAGAACAAAAGCAAAACATGCATATGGGATTTTTTTTT
Source organism: Castanea sativa (assembly GCF_040712315.1). Taxonomy (NCBI): domain Eukaryota; kingdom Viridiplantae; phylum Streptophyta; class Magnoliopsida; order Fagales; family Fagaceae; genus Castanea; species Castanea sativa. Next base: position 40,992,219 of record NC_134024.1, on the reverse strand, counting down.
TTCAACAAGATAGAGAGGTTCTAATTAAGAATTTGCTGAACTATTTTGGTTTAAAGTAAATTTCATTTATTTTACAATTGAGTACTTGTAAGTTGTAACAAATTTTAAATATAATACAGTAGCAAGTATAATGCCTTCTTCTTTTTTTCATCATCAAATTAAAATATTAATTAGTTTTTGGTGTAAGTGACTAGGTAGAGTTCAAATTTCATAATCAGATCTTTTAATTTTTGGTATGCCAGTTAAACTAAATAAAAATATATAGAAATCAATTAAAGAAAACTGATTAATTAGGATAAGTTCATTTTTAACTTATGGAATATGGAAGATAAAATAGATATAAGATTGAATGCAAGATCACTTATGCTTTATATCATAAATAATAATAAATTATTATTTATTTTAAAATTTTAAATTAATAAAAGATGAAGAAATTAATTAATATTTCAATAACAATGAGTAAGTCAGTTAAGAAAATAAAATAAGTGAATTCAATAATATGATTTGGGATATATGGTATTTGACCAAGTCTGAACTTTTTTTTTTTTGTTGCTAAAGACCAAGTCTGAACATTGATTTCATACCAACCACATTTATCTGCCACAGAGATACGGCAATAAAGGGACGTGGGGTTTCCAGGGTCTTTAATCCAGTGATATAGCGAATGATCAAAAAAGTTTATTAATTTTTTAAAAAATAAGGAGGTGGTACTATCATCTGTAATTGTGAAAAGAAATTAATGCTTCTATAGTCTACGTAAACTTATTGTGGTTTTTCTTCCCCTTCTAGTTGACCAAAACGTGGCCCCAATTGCACGCATGGTCTGTAGAAAAAAAAAGGCCTCCATCTCTGTCAAGTCTTCAATGTGTGTACCATATCTATAAAACAATTAAACACTGCTAGGTCCTCACCCACCAAACATTAATTTCGTAAATAATTCAATACTCCCCCCAAATATATTCATCCAAAACTCAATTTTCTTAAGGTAAAGCAACAAACTCACTCCTATGCATGCAGTTTTAAAAATATATAGTTAAATGATTAAAATTACTATATTTAAATAGTTTAAAACTTTTGAAACAATTAGTAATTTAACTTGCAAAACAAAATATGCTAGCTAGCTAGGATTTTGAGGAGGGAATGAATTTTTATTTCTGAGAATTACCCTTAGAATTTTTCGATACTCAGAGATGAGGTAACGACAGTAATCTGGGATGGAGAATTGGCGTGATCTTGCTGAGAAAGGTGTCAAAAAATAGTTGTTAACAAAATCGTTACCACCAAGTGTAATGAGGACAAGTGCATCGTTCACTAGCCGCTTAGCCTGGGCTTGTCCGACTTGCGTACTCAGCCTTTGCTGGTACTGTTGGAACAATTCAAACTGTGTGAAGATTCTTAAAATGAACACCTGCAATATGAAAATTTTTGATTCACTGCTCATTACTTCATTTAAACTTTAACCTCAAAGGAATGCTTTATAAATTGCTGCACAAAACTTAATACTAGTTACCAAACAGTGTCAAAAATTAAAAGTAAACTTCATACTTAAGAAGAGGGATATTTATAAACTATATGTCCAAAAGAAATTCTTCGATTTCTTCCGGTAGCAGATTTCTTCGGAGAGCACAGTATAACAAAAGTTGTAAGCTATGTTCGGGGAGAGTTATTGTCTATTGTAAGCCTCTATGCATGGTAGAATCAATTAGGGGCCCAAGAGGCAGTGCGCAGTTTACCTTGTGGCTGCTCCAATTTCAAATTCGGTATTATATGTTTGACTAGGGAACCATCGATTGCAATATCAAGTTTTAGGTGTACATATACAAGGTCAGACGCACATATCTATTTCACGCTCTGACATACATATATCCACATCATAATCTTCTTGGTGGGAAGTCAAGAGAAGGCAACTTTGGAGTTTTTGGATTAGAAAAATGTCTTTCAATTTCACATGCCAAAGTTCCATATTTTCACCTCCTTTTTTTTTGTCATTATATTTCTACATTTAAAGTGTTTGTTTGGATGGTGATTTTTGTATAAAATTTATTTGCTTATTGGGTAAAAGTTGGTTAGGATATGTTCAAACCCCCCTCTCCCCCCCCGCCCCCAAAAAAAAGAGGCGTTAATATGTTGTACATAAATAAATCAAAAAACTAAAAGAGTTAAAAAAAAAATATATATATATATATATATATATATATATATATATATATATATCTAAAAGAGAATGTTGTTGAGAAGTATTCACAAAAATAGAGCTAAAAGTGGAATGAAAATTCTTCTAGAATCACTCTATTTGCTACAACTTACTAAAGTGGTCTTTTTCCATTGCTCACAATTATCCATAATTTATTATTAGGTACTTTCGAAAGAATAGTGCAAGACATGAAGTTTCCTCCTCTCACATTTATGATAGGGTATAATAAATATAAAAAAATAACATAATATCATTGCACTTCAAAAAATACTTAGTAATTTTCTGTTAACCACGTCAAAGTATGGCAAAAGTTGTGTTTAATTATAAACCTTTTCTACACGTTAAACAAAGGTAATCGATATCATACCAGCCGTATCGGTCGGTATGTACTATACTGGTACATATATCGATATCAAAACGCTAATATTTCGTACCGGTTTAAATATTGGCCATACTAGCTATATACCGGACATACCAACCGATTTCAAGCAATACCGGCCGGTAAAGAAAAAACTTTTTTTTTTTTAGTTTTATAATATTTGAATTTTTGTAAGGACAAAATGACAACTTATTTGTATTAACTTATTAGTATTATTTGCGATTATAAAAAATTATTAGTATAATTTGTTTTCTTAGTATACAATAAATAATTAAGCTTTCTATTTTTTATATTGTGTATTTTTTTTTTCTTTTTAGTTGATACTAAAGTCTAAGATCATGAATAATTTGTTTTAAATTGAAGTAATTTTTTATGGTAAACTTTCATATTTATTATAATACACACACATATATATATATATAAATATATAAAAAATAACAGTAAACCCAAAACGTTACATCAGTATTAATCAGTACCAAAATATATCATTCCATTGGACTTACAAACTGAATTCCGGTGTCGTTGAGGATTCCAATGCCAGCAGAAGCAAAGTTGGCACCAACAAGCAGTTTTTGTCCTGTGAGTTCAGGACTCAAGTATGGTAATGTGCGCTCTGCCCCCATTTGCTCACCTAAATGTATATATATTGCACACATTTTATTATGTTTTATTAATTAGTTCAATGAAACACATTCCTACGAGGAAAATTTGTTAAGCTTAGAAAAGAGATATGAAGTGAAATGGAAATTAAAACAACAAACTCACTGATAATGTCAGGGAGGTTGAAGCCATTAGAGAATCGGCCGGTTGGCCGGTGGGTGGGATAGTCTATACCATTTGGTGGAGAATCGGCACGTGCAATAGTTGCTAAGTAGTTGTTGTTGCCACTATCTACTAGTGAATCCCCAAATACAAAGAAAGCACGAGCTGCCTCTGCTTTAGGTGCCACTGTTACTACTAGGACAATGGTCAGGGTGAGCATTAAAACCCTAGGACTCGACAGGGTCAATAATGTAGTGGCCATTTCTTTGGCACCCAGCTCGCTCTCTCTCTCTCTCTCTCTCTCTCGCTCTCTCTCTCTGTGTTTTTAGAGGATTCTGTTTGTGAATTGGACAGTGGGGATGGTTTTATAGGGTTTAAGTTTTGACCTTTTCTTCTCCTATTTTTTCATGTAATAAATGGGACTTTTCTTCTACACATGCATGAGAAGAGGATGAGGACAAAAATGTACAAAAGCAAATGCTCAGAAGAAATCTGGGAGGAAAGTTGCGTAATTAAGGCAGTGGAGTAGGCATGAAATAAGTGCCCACTGTTTAGAAGATGATCTCTTAAGTCTTTTAAAAAAAATTGATTTTTTTAATCCAATATTGATAAAGTTTCAATAATAAAATTGTTTTGTGTGAACTTACATTGACATAACATATTAGAATTAGAATATCATTTAATTTTAAACTTTAAGCCATAAAATTAGGATCCATCAATCTTATATAATCATTCAATTTTGTTGTCACCACCTATGATGAGACATTGAGACTTAAGTACTCAACTACGTGAGAGAGAGGGACAAATCTTATCCTACACCGCACGGTCAAATTCCATCTATAAAAGAAAGTTAATTCATCAGTTAAAACGGAGTAACCAATTAGGAAGAAAGATCTAGATACATGACCAATATCAATCTGCAATTTGGTTTCTTCTTTTTTTCCACATATTCTGCTTCTCATTTGTTCTTTTGTGGTGTTATAAATATTGAATTGAATTGTATTGTATTTTTCACTGAAAGAATATACATGAATGCCTTTATATAGGAGGCATATGAGTGCAGTACAAGTAAATATGAGTATAGTACAAGTAAGAGTGCTATACAAGTAAACTAGTTGGGCCTAAAGCCCACAACACTATATATGTTAACAGCCCCCCTCAAACTCAAGGTGGATGTGAGACCAACTTGAGGTTGTCAACCAAAGTACGAAGGCGTCCCTTAGGATGCGACTTGGTGAAGATATCTGCAAGTTGATCCGCAGGAGGCGAGATTAGCTTGAGAGCACCATGGACAAGAAGATAACGGATAAAATGACAATCGATCTCGATGTGTTTAGTCCGTTCCTGGAAGACATCATTGTGAGCAATATGAATGGCACTTTTGTTGTCACAATAAAGAGGAGTAGCAGAGGATGTCGACACACCTAAGTCTTTGAGAAGCCATCGTAGCCAAAGAAGCTCAGATGTGGTGTCGGCAAGGGCACGATATTACCTTCAAGACTAGAACGGGCCACATGAGTTTGTTTCTTGCTTCGCCAAGAAATCAGAGAAGAACCAAGAAGAAAGCAATAACCAGTGGTGGACCTGCGATCAGTGGGATCTCCTGCCCAATCAGCATCAGAAAATGCACGGAGAACAAGAGGAGACCGAGCAGAGTAGAAAAGACCATGGAAGAGAGTGCCCTTTAGGTGCAGAAGTAATGCGCGAACGGCCGGCATAGTGAGTCGATCGTAGAGCAGGGCGGATATTGGCTCACTTGGTGAACGGCATAGGAAATGTCCGGACGAGTAACGGTGAGATAAACTAGGCTGCCAACTAGCGTCCGTAAAGAGAGGGATTAGACAATGGTTTCCCCCCGAGGGAGTCAAATGCACATTAAGCTCGGCGGAGAGTCAAGTCTTGCTATCGGTGAGTCCATTCTAGACAAGAGTTCGAGGCATACTTGGCTTGAATAATGTAAAGTCCATCCGTAGAATGAGTGATTTCAAGACCCAAGAAGTAGCCGAGATGGCCAAGATCTTTCATCTCAAACCGCCGACCGAGAAAATCTTTGAGTTCTTGAATGCCACCGAGGTCATCACCATTATGATCATATCATCCACATACGAGAAGTAAAATAGTGCATTTGTCGGTGCGACGAAGAAATAAGGCAGAATCATAATGGACCAGCCGTGTAACCCAAACGAGAGATGGTAGAGCGGAACTTGGCAAACCAAGCACGTGGAGCTTGTTTAAGGCCATAAAGTGCACGTCGAAGGTGACAAACCTTGTTTGATTCAACGGAGAGACCGGGGAGGAGGTTGCATATAAACTTCTTCACTCAAATCCCTATTAAGGAATGCATTTTTGACATCCATCTGGAAAAGATCCCATTTGCGCGGCAAGCAACGGCTAAAAGGGCACGAGAAGATGAGATACCTGACAACCGGAGGGCGAAGGTCTCTTCATAATCAATCCCATACTCCTGTGTAAAACCTTTTGCAACAAGACGAGCTTTGTAGCGCTCAATGGACCCATCAGAGCGAGTCTTAATCTTGTAGATCCACTTACAACCAACCACAGATTTCCCGGGGGGGGGGGGAGAGTGACCAAGTCCCAAGTATGGTTTTTAGATAATGCATCAAGTTTCTCTTTCATTGCAATCTGCCATAAAGGGTCTGTAGAAGCCTCACGATAGGTGTGAGGCTCGTGCAATTTAGCAAGGGCAGTGTAACAATGATAGTCAAATAAATGTGCAGGAATGGACCTTACCCGAGTTGAGTGACGAGGTGGAATGTCTTGTACATGATCTTCAGGCGAAGTAGGAGTAGGGGAACCAGGATCAAGGTTGGGTGGCTCGTCTTCGACCTGTTCATCTTCCACCTGTTCATTAAAAGGGGAACTAGGAAAAGGATCAAGGATTTCTGGTGGTTGGACAGAGAAGTTAATAGGAGAATCAAGAGCAGCTACAGGAGGATCAGGATCAGCTATAGGAGGGTCAGGAGCAGCTACAGAAGGATTTTGCGTCTCATCTGGAAATAGATCTAAGACAGAAGAGGAAGATAAAGAAGCACGGAAGTGAGAGAGCTCGACAAAGAGGCGATGTTCCCAAAAGACAACATTACGGGAGACACAAAGACGATGAGAAATAGGATCATAACACCGATACCCCTTTTGAGTTTCGCCATAACCAAGAAAACAACAAAGTCTTGACCTAGGCTCAAGTTTGTTATGCTCATGTGGCCGAAGAAGAACGAAAACAAGGCCGAATGAGCGTAGGTGGTGAGTCTGGAGTTGACCCAAAAAGGCGCTCATATGGAGTTTGATTTTGGATGGACGGGACTGGAATGCGATTAATAGTATGAACAACATGAAGAGCGCCTTCGCCCAAAAAGGAGCAGGAACTTTGGCGGAGAGAAGAAGAGCACGAAACGTGTCAAGAATATGACGAAGTTTTCGTTCGGCTCTACCATTTTCTTGAGAGGTACCCTGGACAAGTTAGTTGATGAACAGTGCCATAGGAATGCAAAACAGCTTGGAAAGCATATTGAGTGTACTCAAGAGCATTATCAGATCGAAAAATTTTGATACGTTTAGAAAATTGAGTTTCAACCATTTTTGCAAAATTAGAATACACTTGTAATAATTCAGAACGATGTTTCATATTAAAGATCCAGCTATAGCGAGAGTAATCATCAACAAAGACAACAAAATATCGAGATCCACCAATACTAGAGACAGAGGAAGGTCCCCAAACATCAGAATGAATAAGGTCAAAGATATCAGTGGATATAGATTCACTAGAATTGAAAGGTAAAGCTGGTTATTTTCCTAATTGACATGAAACACAATCAAAATTTTCCGTAGACACTGAACCTAGCAAACCTCTAGAAGCCAATTGTTGTACACGGGAAGAAGATGCGTGACCAAGTCGAGCATGCCAAAGAGCAAGAGAAGGAATAGAGGAAAGGCTGGGCAGTTTGCGGCAATAGAAACAGGAGCAACAAGTGGAAGACGAAGGTTGTCCACGGGAAACATATGCCCAACTCTGGGACCGGTCCCTAGCTCCTGTCCCGTCCTTGGATCCTGCACAATACACCCAGAATAATCAAATATGATTCGATAACCCAACTCAGCTAATTGTCCCACAGAAAACAAATTGTAAGAAAGGTCAGGAACATCAAAGACCCCAGAAACGGAGAAGTTGGAGGTTGAAACGGAACCTATATTATGACCAGACATTGTGGAACCATTTGCTATGCGAATAGTAAGAGGGTGTGGTGCAGGTTTAAGTTCAGAAAATAAGGACGAGTGAGGTGTCATGTGATTGCAACAAGCAGAATCCATAAGCCAAGAGGAAGGAGACATACCAGACAAAGCTGAGAGAGAAGAGGAATAAGATGCATTACCAACCATACGAATGACATTGGCGATGATGTTTTTAAGGTCATCTGTGGTCATGGTGAAAGTGCGACCTAAAGACTTAGACTGTGCAAAGACGGGAGCCATTGGTTGGACACTCTCAATGTTAGTAATAGTGGCAGAAAAACCTGAAACGGCTGATTTATTGCGCTGAAAGCAAGTCTCAATATTATGGCCAAAACGTTTGCAAAAATTGCAAAAGCGTTTACTAGATTGTCTGCGACGATTGTTGCAAAAGGAAGAATACTTGTCCTTATTCTTCATTTAGAAGCAAAATATGCAAAAATGGATTGCAAAAATGAAATCTACGTGAAAAACTGAGTAAGGAGAACCTGGGCCGCAAAAAAGTCAACCCAGAAAAAGTCAACGGTCAAAGGTGACGTCAGCAGCGCGCTGGAAGGTGACGTCAGTGATGACATGGCAGGCTGACGTGGCAGGCTGACGTGGCAAGCTGACGTGAGCAGGATCAATCTGGCGCGTGAGGGCGCGTGGAGACTCTGATGACTGTGAGGTTTTCACGAACAGGTAGATCTGAGCAAGACGATCTTCTTGGTACCTTCGAAAAATTTTTCGGAGCAATATTCACGGCGGTGCCGAAAAAGGCAGTGGTCTTTGCAGTGTTCGAACTCCCCAACGGCTGCTGCTATAGGTCCAGAACTTGAGGACGATGTCTAGAAGACTCGAAGGTTCAACGGCGAAAGGCTGTGGCAGTTGTTGTGACAGCGGAAGCAATATTAAGAATGGAGTTACACCAATAAAGACAAGACTACGAAGAAAAGGTCAGAGCAGTGGCTCTGATACCATGTTAGAAATACTGAATTGAATTGTATTGTATTTCTCACTGAAAGAATATACATGAGTGCCTTTATATAGGAGGCATATGAGTGCAGTACAAGTAAATATGAGTGTAGTACAAGTAAAAGTGCTAAACAAGTAAACTAGTTGGGCCTAAAACCCACAACACTATATATGTTAACATGTGGCAAAAAGAAAATGTCCATTATTGCACATTAACATTAGAGTTAGTGTCAGCTTTAACACCGACCTCTCTGCTTGAAACCCTACTGTCTGTCGGCCTGAGTTAAGCTCTTTGGTATGTCAAGAATGTCAGCTTGGCCAATTTGAACATTTAGCTGGCTTTCATGATTTCTTCTGCAAATTTTTCAATCAAACACGTTAATGATGACGGTACGTCGGTTACAGTACTACTCTTTTTACACAATTTCTGGAGTCCCAACTGCTCGTAAATGTATTTGCAACTGCCCTGCATGTCTCTACGTTTTGAACTCCATTATTGGATCTCCCTCATTATCTTTGGAGTTTTTGCTTTGAAAGATATAATTAAAAGGGCAAAACTAGAATGCATAAATCCGTGACTGAGGTTGTGATCTCCTCTATCTCTCTCGTTTAATAGCAATTCTAGATTAGTCCTTGAACTCACTTTGTTTGGTCAGGAACTCAAAGACACATGGTCATTCGTCATAGGCCACGCATTCTAACACCATTCAATGAACAATCTTTAAGCCTTCCACCATAGAGTAAGACCTGCTTATTTTGTTAAATCCAGGAGTTTTTTATTTTAGGAAACCCTTACAAGTAAAATTGTCAGGCGTGTTAAGTGAAAAATAAAAATAAAAATAAAAATCGAGGGATGAAATGTATATATTTGTGGAGACATTTTTCTGAGTAGTAATGATAAACACAATATTTTTCACAATTATTAACATAGTTTATTATGATTAGAACATTATTTTTACTTGTGTCGACCATTTATATTATTTTTATTATGTACCACTTAATCACAATGGAGTTCATATTGAACTTTGATGCTGCTGTGTTTTCAGACCAACATTGCTCGGGCTTTGGAGCAATTATCAGGAACTCTTTAGGTGAGGTTATGGCAGGTATGTCAATAAAGGGTCCTTATGTGAATAGCAATGAGGAGGCTGTCATGGCATGCCGAAGAGCTGTTGAATTCTCTAGGGAAGTTGGGTTTTTTCGGTTGATCATTTAAGGAGATTGCCTAAATGTTATGAGGGCTCTATCTGATCCTACAGAGAACAGCTCGCTGCTTGGCCACATTTATGAAGACATCAAGTTCAATCTTAGAGGAATGCAGGTCCTATCCTTTAAATGGGTAAAGAGAGGTGAAAACATGGTAGCTCATACATTAGCAAAAAATGCTAGGAATTTAATTGATGATTTGTATTGGATTGAAGATACTCCACCGCCTGCGGTAGATGCTTTGTATTATGATTCTTTACATACCAATGAATGACTAATTGCTTCACCTTCAAAAAAAAAAAAAAAATCACAATGGAGCTCAAGTCAACAATTGTGAAAAGATTGTGTACAATTTATCTCTAGCACAACTTTGGTCGGTTAGGTTATAACTTATAATGAACACTTCTATAAGCCTTGTTGTATTCACTCATGATTCGACTTCAGCTAAGGAAAAAAGGGGAGGGCCAACGCTCCGCGTGTTTGTTGATTTGTTCTCCAATGTCAAATATCAAGAGACAAGCTTTTTAGTACCTCATTTATGAAAGATGAAAGTGAAACTCTCCAAGTAGTTGGGCTCTACTAATAGCCTTTTATAGCCTTATAGGACATGTATTACAGATCATTTAAGGGAAAGGGAAACGGAAAGGGAAAGAAAAATGGAAAAGGTGGTAAACTCCCACCATTCAATGGTCGTATGTTTTCTGTTCGATTTGTGCCAAAAGCTACAGTTCGTTTGTTTTAATGAAAAACAATTCTTGAAAAACAATTTTAATTTAAAAATTTTACTCACTTGTTATATTTGTAAAGTTGTGATTTACAACTATTTTTTGTTGGTTTTAATTCCGTGCCAAATTTGATTGTAATTTTGTTCAATCTTTTATACCTTGTACTTTATGTGGGTTTTTATTGTAAGGGTTGTGTGATAGAGAGAGAGTGTGTGAAGACTCAAGCTTTTGAAGGCAGAATATTTCTCATGGGTAGCTCGCGACTAAGCATCCCGCAAAGTAATGCATGTGCCATGCACATGACTGAAATGTGAAGAGTCATGACAGATGATAACAATTGGTTTTCGCGAGTGTCTCACAAGTAAGGCCTTCCCGCGAGATACCCGCGAAACAGTCTGTTTTACTATTTTGTCCTATCTGCTCCACTACATTCTCAATCACACTATATATATACCATCATTACGCACATATTGAGTAGAGAGCTTTTCAGAAGAGAAAACCCTAGTCTCAACCCTTGAGAGTGTGAGATTGTCATACCCACAATTCTACACATCATCCATTGTGGTTTTCCTCTACTCTTACCTCTCCATTTCTAAATCCTTGAGAGGTTGATAACTCAAACACTTATCACACCCATATTGAGTGTCCAATGTGTTTCGGTGTTGCTGGGAAGCATTGGAAGAAACCAAGCTTTGGCGGATGCAATCGGGCGCATTACGAGATCCGGAAAGCTAGATAAGACACGGTTCCGAGAAGCCTTGTTGGAGTAAGAGCTTGGAGGGCTTAGGTGCATTGGGTAGACTAGGCTTGGAAGGTCTTTTGCTATTCATGTATCCCAACTTATTGTCTAATGAATCGATTTACTGCTTGGAGGGCGGCAGAAAGGTTTTTCGCCGAGTTCTTCGGTTTCCTTTTCGATAATACATCGGCGTGTTATCTTATGTTTGCATCTATCTTCCCTACTCTTTTAGCTTTCATTTTACTGCTGTGATTTATTGAATATGGCTTAGAGTAGTGGTTTTTTTTGTTTACTCGCATTTACTTTATTTCGCACTTAGTTTAAGTTAGAGTAAAATCAACCGAACCATATTTTTTAATTTGGGGTCTAAACAGCTCTTGTCTTTTTAACACAATTCCAAGCTTTCAATATTAATCACTTAAATAAATAATCACATACAATGTGCAAATAAACTTGTAATGATAAGAATAGTAAGATGTATATCACTGTGGTACACTTGCTTTTTTTAAAGCATTTCATGCCACCACAGGAAAATATAAAAAATATATCTTAATTAGTGTAACGGATTCACTAGCACGATGCTCTCAAGATATAACAACTAGCCAGAAACACTCTAAGCTCCATGAATTTGCAAAGCAAATGTTCAACTAGAAGAACACCACTCTTTGTCCAACAATTCTCAAAATATGTACAATTGTAAATTACTTTTTTATATGCATATATATATATATATATATGTGTGTGTGTGTGTGTGTGTGTGGTGCAAATAGGTACATATATAGGCTCATAAAATCACTCAAGAATAATCAACATAATCACCATATTTATTTTGATAAATATAATAATTATTATTTTAATGGTACGAGTGTATAGAATTAAAGATTGGAGTTATTTGTAATACAATAACTCTCCATTTCAAGCTAGGAGGGCCAGATGATAAACAAAAAAATTCCAAATAAGTATTTATATAGTTTTAACAAACTATATATTAATCAAGACAAATACGTAAATAATTGTTTTTTAATACATTAAGATGCATTTATCTATCAACAAAGACAAATGATACAAACCGTGTATATATATATATATATATATATATATATATATATATATATATATATATATATATATATATATGGCTTATACCCTTTTTTATAAGGCCTAAGGTGGCCAAGCCCTTTTAAACCCCCTCCAAGTTTCGTCTCTGATATACATAAATATTTAAATTTATTTGTCAATTAATATTAAAATTCATCAATAAATATCAATGACCACTTTCCAATATTAACGATTTGCCTTTAAGTTAAGTAGATATTTGCAGTAAACAGGAAAAGCAAAACTAAGCTAAACACATATTTAAATTTTGCACCACCTCCAACCTTTAGACTCCGTTTGGTTGGAGTGAAAATAGGAGGGATGGAAAAGAAAGAGAGGAAAACAAGAGAGAAAATGATGTTTTCTCTTGTTTGGTTTAGGAGAGAAAACACAAAGGATAGAAAATATTGGGGGGGAAAAATCCACCCGGGCCCACAAATTTTTATCCTCCTGATTTGGGAGGAAAATTAGGAAGAAAAGAGAGAAAATGGGAGCTTAGCACTTGGATTGCATATTTTATATTTACCCCCTCCAAGTTGATGTGTTATATGTAAGTTTTTTCCCTTTTTTATTTATTTATTATTTTTTTTTATGAGAACTTGCATGCTTGTGAGTCAGGTCCTTGACTCCTTCTCTTTTTTTCCTTCTTTTTTTTTTTTTAAATTCTTTTCTTTTGTGTTCGTACAACACCCTTTCTTTTTTCAATTGTTTTGGGTTTTTTTTTTTTTTTTTTTATAAAAGTTTTGGGTTCTTGAACTTCTTATCCTCTTTTTATTTTATTTTTTTGATGAAGAAATCATTCCTACATATTTTTTTAATAAAAATATAATGTATTGTTTTTGTTTTACCTAAATTGGATATAATGGTAACTTTATACAAAATTTAATTTCTATCATCTCACTTTTCTTCTCAACCAAAAAAAAAAAAAGAGTTTTCCATCCCTCCACTTTTCTACCCTCCCAACCAAACATATACGAGAGAAAACTAAATCTTTTCTATCCTTCCATTTTTTTATCCTTTCTCCATTTTCTATTCTCCTACTTTTTCACTCCCCCAATCAAACGGACGCTTAGTACTTATAGTGAAGGGCTCATAACGTAGGGCTAGCATCACTCTCTCTGTGTTGGACAATAACATGTGGAGCGAAGCCATCATGTGGGTTAGGGCTCATATTATATAGCACCTCCCTCAATTATGAAATAGTAGTAAGTTCATGAAATTAATATAAAGTTTTAGAGTTCATTTCTAAATCTTAAAACTTAAGTTTCAAGAGTTTTATAATTTAATTTGTTAGAGATATATTAGCCCATTAGCATAGGCCCAAACCTAATTTTACTTTGTGTGCAAGCCAAGTCTCCTACTTACTAGAAGTATATTAATCTAGGGTTTAGTCTACTATATATACACATGTTATGGTTCACTGTAACATAAGATTTATACTACACTCTAATATATTATTGATGTAGCCCTTTAGGGTTTCCTCTGTGGATGGAAGCTATTAGGTTAAACCACGTAACTCTCGTGTGTTATTGTGTCCTATACTTTATGTTTTCACTTTTTTGCATTCATACTAGCATATTCAACATAGTGTATCAATGCTAATATTTAATATAATATCAGAGCCACCTTTCTGTGGCCATGATTTTTTGTCCTTATGGTGTATTTAAGAGCAATCTTTGTCTTCCTTGATGTTTCTTCCCTACGTTCATCTTCTTTGGCTTCCCATTGCTATCGTCGAAACTCTCTAGTATAGTCATGCCACCATTAGAAGTCGCATCAACACTACAAAATCATTGCCTTCCTTAAACCACCGTCACAGAGCCAAACTTATTCAAGGGATCTTCTCAACCTTATCCAATCTCAAGATTTCATCAAACTTTCATCTTGAGTTTGAGAGGGGGTGTTAGAGATATATTAGCCCATTAGCATAGGCCCAAGCCTAATTCTATTTTGTATGCAAGTCAAGTCTCCTACTTACTAGAAGTATATTAGTCTAGGGTTTAGTCTACTATATATACATGTTAAATATTAGCATTGATACACCATGTTAGAAATATAGAATGATTGTATTATATTTCTTTAGTAATAGAATATACATGAGTGCCTTTATATAGGAGGCAAAGAGTACAAGTAAGTGTGTTATACAAGTAAACAAGGTGGGCTTAAAGCCCACATACCCTAATACACATTAACAACCCTCCTTAAATTCAAGTTGGATGTGAAACCAACTTAAAGTTGTCAACCAAAGTACGAAAGCATCCCTTAGGATGTGACTTGGTGAAAATATCTGCAAGTTGATCTTTAGAAGAGACTGAGATCAACTTGAGGGCACCATGGACAAGATGATAACAGATAGAATGACAATCGATCTCGATGTTTTTAGTCCGTTCATGGAAGACATCATTGTGAGCAATATGAATGGCACTCTGGTTGTCACAATAAAGAGGAGTAGTAGAGGATGTGAACATACCTAAGTCTTTGAGAAGCCATCGTAACCAAAGGAGCTCAGATGTGGTATCAATAAGGGCACGATATTCTGCTTCAGTACTGGAGCGGACCACATGAGTTTGTATCTTGCTTCGCCAAGAAATCAGAGAAGAACCAAGAAGAAAGCAATAACCAGTGGTGGACCTGCGATCAGTGGAATCTCCTGCCCAATTAGCATCAGAAAATGCATGGAGAACAAGAGGATACTAAGCAGAGTAGAAAAGACCATGGAAGAGAGTGCCTTTTAGGTATTGAAGAATGCGCAGAACAGTAGCATAGTGAGTCGATCGTGGAGTAGACGAATACTGGCTCACCTAGTGAACAGCATAGGAAGTGTCTGGACAAGTGACAGTAAGATACACTAGGCTGCCAACCAAGAGTCAGATGCATATTAAGCTCAAATAGAGTGTCAACAGCTTTGCTATTAGTGAGTTTAGCTCAAGACAAGAGTTCAGAGGCATACTTGGCTTGAGTAATATAAATTCCATCTGTAGAATAAGTGATTTCAAGACCCAAGAAGTAGCTAAGATGTCCAAGATCTTTTATCTCAAACTGCTAACTGAGAAAATCCTTGAGTTCTTGAATACCACTGAGGTCGTCACCAATTATGATCATATCATCTAGATACAGGAGAAGTAAAATAATGTCTTTGTCAGTGCGATGCAGAAATAAGGTAGAATCATAATGACTGGCCATATAACCCAAGCAAGAAATGGTAGAGCTGAATTTGGCAAACTAAGCTCGTAGAGCTTGTTTAAGGCCATAAAATGCACATCGAAGGTGACAAACCTTATTTGATTCAACAGAGAGACCAAAAGGGGGTTGCATCTAAAATTCTTCACTTAAATCCCCATTAAGGAATGCATTTTTGACATCCATCTGAAAAAAGTCTCATTTATTGGCAGCAGCAACAGCTAAAAGGGCACGAACAAATTAGATACAAGCAACCGAAGCAATGGTCTCTTCATAATCAATCCCATACTCCTGTGTAAAACCTTTTGCAACATGACGAGTTTTGTAGCGCTCAATGGACCCATCAGAGCGGGTCTTAATCTTGTAGATCCACTTACAACCAACCACTGATTTCCCACGGGGGAGAGTTACCAAATCCCAAGTATGGTTTTTGGATAATGTATCAAGTTCCTCTTTCATTGCAATCTGCCATAAAGGATAATGGAAGCCTCATGATAGGTGTGAGGCTCGTGCAATGTAGCAAGGGTAGTGTAACAATGATAGTCAAGTAAATGTGTAGGAATGGATCTTACCCGAGTTGAGTTATGAGGTGGAATGTTTTATGCAAGATCTTTAGGCGGAGCAGGAGTTGGGGACCTAAGCTCAAGGTTGGGTAGCTTGTCTTCGACCTGTTCATCTTCCACATGTTCATTAAAGGGTGAACTAGGAAAGGGATCAAAGATATTTGGTGGTTGGACAGAGAAGTCTACATGAGGATCAAGAGCAACTACAGGAGGATCAGGAGCAACTACAGGAGGATCAGGAGCAGCTACAGAAGGAATATGTGCCTCATCTGGAAAAAGATTTAAGACAGAGGAGGAAGATAGGGAGGCACGGAAGTGAGATAGCTCGACAAAGGAGCGATGTTCCTAAAAGACAACATTGCGGGAGATACGAAGACAATGAGAGACAGGATCATAACACCAATACCCCTTTTGAGTTTCGTCATAGCCAAGAAAACAACAAAACCTTGACCGAGGCTCAAGTTTGTTATGCTTATATGGCTGAAAAAGAATGAAACAGGCAGAATCGAAGGAGCGAAGGTGATGATAATCTGGAGGTGACCCAAAAAGGTGCTTATATGGAGTTTGATTTGAATGACAGGACTGGGAATGTGATTAATAGCATGAACAACATGAAGTGCAACTACGCCCCAAAAAGGAGCAGGAAATTTGGCAAAGAGAAGGAGAGCACAAACAGTGTCAAGAATATGACAAAAGTTTCATTCGGCTCTACCATTTTGCTGAGAGGTACCTGGACAAGTTAGTCGATGAACAATGCTATAGGAATGCAAAATAGCTTGGAAAGCACATTAAGTGTATTCAAGAGCATTATCAGATCGAAAAATTTTGATGCGTTTGGAAAACTAATTTTCAACCATTTTTGAAAAATTACAATATACTTGCAATAATTCATAAAGATATTTCATATGAAAATCCAGCTATAGCGAGAGTAATCATCAACAAAGACAACAAAATATTAAGATCTACCAATACTAAAGACAGAGGAAGGCCCTCAAACATTAGAATGAATAAGGTCAAAGATATCAATGGATATTGATTCACTAGTATTGAAAGGCAAAGCTAGTTGTTTTCCTAACTTACATGAAACACGATCAAAATTTTCTGTAGACACTGAACCTAACAAACCTTTAGAAGCCAATTGTTGTACCCGAGAGGAAGATGCGTGACCAAGTCGAGCATGCCAAAGTGCAAGGGAAGGAATAGAAGAAACTGTAGCAGCTGCAACAACAGAAACAAGAGCAATAAGTGGAAGACAAAGGTTGTTCACGAGAAACATATGCCCAACTTTGGGACCAGTCCCAAGCTCCCGTCCTCGGATCCTGCACAATACACCCAGAATAATCAAAGATAATGCAATAACTCAACTCAGCTAATTGTCCCATAGAAAATAAATTGTAAGAAATGTCAGGAACATTAAAAACCCCAAGAACCGAGAAGTTGGAGGTCGAAATGAAACCTATATTATGACCAAACATTGTGGAACCATTTGCTATGCGAATATTAAGAGGGTGTGGTGTAGGTTTAAGTTCAAAAAATAAGGACGAGTGAGGTGTCATGTGATTACAACAAGCAGAATCTATAAACCAAGAGGAAGGAGACATATCATATAAAACTAAGAGGGAAGAGGAATAAGATGCATTACAAACCATACGAATGACATTAGTGATGATGTTTTGAAGGTCAACTGTGGAAATGGTGATAGTGGATCCAGAAGATGTTGACTTAGCAGATATGGGAGCCATTGGTTGGACACTCATAGTATTAGCAACAGTAGCAGCAGAAAGTGAAACAATTAATTTTTTGCGATGATAGCAAATCTCAATATTGTGGCCAAGACGTTTGCAAAAATTGCAAAGACGTTTGCAAGATTATTGGTGACGATTATTGCAACAAGAAGAAGACCTGTCCTTATTCTTCATTTAGAAGTGAAATATGCAAAAATAGAGTGCAAAAATGAAATCTATGCAAAAAACTAGGCAAGGAGCACCTAGACTGCAAAAAGTCAACGGTCAACAGTCAACCTATCAAAAAGTAACGGTCAACCACGGTCCAAGTCAACTAAAGATGACATCAGCAATCGGTAGATGACGTCAGCAGATGATGTGGCAGGTGACGTTAGCAGGTGAGTTAGCTAGGGCTGACGTGGCCGATGACGTCAGTAGTGAACCTAGCGGTGCATGAGCGCGTGACATAAACGAACGGAAACTTCAGGCCGCACATGGAGTCGCGTGAGATGTCCGATGAGGCAAATTCTTTTCCGATGATGTAGATCAAGAAAAGACGATTCCGACGGCAACAAGATCAGAACAACATTGGTAGTGTGTGAAGAGAGTAGAAGGATTCGGCCGAAACTTTGACCGGCGCGTGGTGGCGTGTTCAATCTCCGATGGCAGCGAGAGTTCCACAGATGAGTAGATTGGGGCAAGATGATCATAATGGTACTTGCAAAAATGTAATCAGAGCAAGATGCATGGCAGCAACAGGAAGGCAGTGGTCTTTGTGGTGCGTGACAGCGGCGACTACAAGTCTAGAATTAGAGACGATGACTGAGAGACGTCAGAGATTCAACGGCAAATAGCTGTAGTGGCAGCTTTGAAGGCAGAAGCAAGGAACACCAAAGAGAGACAAGACTGCAAAGAAAATTTTAGAGCAATGGCTCTAATACCATGTTAAATATTAGCATTTATACACCATGTTAGAAATACAGAATGATTGTATTATATTTCTTCAGTAATAGAATATACATGAGTGCCTTTATATAGGAGGTAGAGTGTACAGTACAAGTAAGTGTGCTATACAAGTAAACAAGGTGGGCCTAAAGCCCACATACCCTAATATATGTTAACAATACACATGTTATGGTTCATTGTAACATAAGATTTATATTACACTCTAATATATTATTGATGTATCCCTTTAGAGTTTCCTCCGTGGATGGAAGCCGTTAGGCTGAACCACATAACCCTCATATGTTATTGTATCCTATACTTTTTGTATCATATACTTTATGTTTTTGCTTCTTTGCATTCATACTAGCATATTCAACATGGTGTATCAATGTCAATATTTAATATAATTAATGGGCGTTTATAAGTTTTTTCAACAAAGATATTCAAAATTTATATCCTATTTTCCCATCGTAATTAAAATAAAATAAAAACTAAGATAAGTGAATTAATGGTGGTTGAAGTAATCTCTATAGGATAAAACCTAGGTATAGTACTTTAGGTGCTATTTCTTAAGTTTCTCTCTTAAGATTCAGTCATATGACTATATAACTAAAAAATAAACTGTCATTCTATGAGAAAAAATTCACATAGCAGAATCTTGAAACAACACTTAAGTACAGTATCTAAGACTTAAGTACAGTACCTAGGTGCTGTTCCTTAGGTTCCCTTTTTAAAATTCTGCCATGTGGATTTTTTTCATGTGATGGAAGTGTAATTTTCAGTTAAGTAGTCATATGATTGAATCTTAAGAAAAGAACCTAAGAAATATCACTTAAAGTACTGTACCTAAGTTTTGTTTATTTACACACACGTTGATTATTGCTAATATAATAAATAATTAAGAAGAGAGAATGCACTTTTGTCTTATTTTCACATGACGTAATCATGTTGGCTGATGAGACTCATAATGTGATGATGACTACGGTGTCCTTACTATCCGTCGGCTGCCGCTTCCTTAAAAAAAATCACATCTTATTAAAAAAAAATTTCACATCTTAAAAACAACTTTACATCATCATAAAACAAACATATCATAAATATCTATGAAAATAGTTATTCTAGTTCAAAGCAAAATAAATAAATAAATAAAATTATAATCTTATATTAAGAACTCCACTAGAAGGGAATTGTAATATGTAAAAAATGAGTAATTTTTCAATATTTCTAGAACATGTAGAATGGTGTTTCCCTCTTACATTCATGGTGGAGGTCATTCATTAAATTCATGGTGGGATCTACCATGAATGTGAGAGGAGAGAGCACAATTTCTCTGTGCTCTAAAAATACCTAAGAATTTTATATAAAAAACAAGAATGTTATTTTTTATTTATTGAAAGAGTGATTTCATTATCGATTAATTTTTAGGAGTAATTCATCAAATTAGTTAGATATAAAGTAATAATATTTAGGCGATCGAAAAATAAAAAAATTAATATATTCAAGATAATTATTTATTTACAAAATAGTGTCTGAAGTACCAGCTAGCTCAAGATTCCATTTACTAGCCTAGCGAATAGTTTCTCAAAAGATTTGAGTTAAGTAAGAGAAGATTCAAGGCCTACGGGCCGTGAACTGTTTTCCCAGAGACCAATTATGGATTTTCAGTCAAAAAGCAAAAGTTCAAATGGAAATATGTGTTATCAAAAGATTTCCTGTGATTACCCAATCATATTAATATCCATTTTCTATATATATAAAACATTAAAGTTCTGGTTTCACCAATATAAAAGTAGGAGAAGGTTTTTTACAATTTTCAAATTTCAATTATTAAGGTTTTTAGTTTAGAATTAATACAAGTATATTATCAAGTCAATATCAAATTTATTATCAACCTTAAAAATATCGTGTCTTGGCTTGAACTTGAACTGACTCCCTAGTTTGTATTCTAAAAATATGGGTACAAAACAATAATCTTGCTCAACTACCTATGAAAAGGCAACGATTTTATTGGTAGTGGTTATAAAATTTAAAAAAAAAAATTATTGGTAGAAATTGATGATGTAAAAAATTGTCAATTGAACTCCTCGTCGATAAAGATGGACGAAGGCGTTTGCTTCGTCCAAAAACGAACCTATTGGTGTTGTTTTTCTCTGGCTTTATCAATACAGATGGACGAAGCTAAGATGAACCTGCAATGAGATATGAAATAATGAAATATGGATACATCGGCATTTGTCAAACACCCTCCAATGATTAAGTTAGAATGAAATTCAATTGAAGTATATTGCAAAAGAATTCAACTTGAGAATAATTTTTGGAGTGAGAGTTGTGTGTACCTTTGCCTTTGGTCTAAGATTCATTCAAACAATATTGTTTGAATGAATATCTACATTCATGAGATATGGAGTCGTTGAAATTAATGGCTGACTTTTATTGTTTACTAACAGCTATTCGTTTGTTGTTGCCCGTACGATACTCCTTAGCTGTCTTAGGCATTAAATGTCTTTTATGTCTTCATCCGTCATTGATGTCCATACATTACGCATTGCATTAAATAGCATTTAACTTGTCTATCAAGAGATGGACAATCTTAATAATTCATCAATAATGAATGTGGAGGCGTAATAGACTTCAATGGTTTTCTGCCCGTTGGTCCCTTAGTTACCTTTTTTCTTGTCTGAGGCGTTAACCATTACTTATGTGATTTATGGGGAACTCATTTAATGTATGCTATAGTCGTTCGTCACATGGACGAAAGTGGCTTTCTCTTCTTTTGGACGAGGGTGATTTTTCTCCTCGTCAGCAATGATTTATCTTGGCTTAACTAAGCAATGTAGTTACATAAAATGTGTTCAATGTGAGACATTTCATTAGGGAAATTCTAAGGTACCCTTTCTTTTGCTAGGTACGATAGTTAACCTACTAATAGTGGTTACCAAAACATCACATTTGATGATTCTAATGTCATATTGGATAGTACAAACATCACATATAAATGTACTATTGTCACATTTAGTGGTTCTTTAGTTTTTAGTCACATTGAATGACTTCATTGTCACACTAAGCAGTACCAACATCACATATGACCATACTTTTGTCACATTCAATGATTAGTTACCTTTTTTTCTTTATTCACATTAGTACATTCCAACGTCACATGCATTTAACAGTACTAACATCATATATGACATTACTTTTGTCACATTCGATAATTTTCTTGTATAGAGAAGAATGAGATAGATGGTCAATTGATGGATTTTTTTTAGATTTGATGTAGAGATATTTTTATTTGAGTTATTTTGCATTTGACGTGAATATTCAGTTTTTTTTTAAAAGCTTATGTGAAGCATGCCACATCAACTGTTTTTAGAATGTTTGTAAAAAATTTAGTGACTTTAGCATTACTCTTAAAACAATATATTAAAATCTCATTGCTGCCTAACTTTAAGAAAATAATGTATTAGTTCATAAAAATAAAAATAAAAATAAAAATAAAAGACAGTAATGTATTAAAAGCACAAGGCATTAAAAATACAAATGCACTGTCACAAATTTTGATTGAATTCCACTGTGTCCCTGCAGCGTTAATGAAGTTTCACCAACAACCTCCCTATGTACCCTCTAATACACCCTTCATATTTCTCCATGTATTTTTTGGTTGGCAGAAGAGCCTATATAAAGTTTGACCACCATGTGAATAACATAAATAGGTTGGGTTGAGGCAAGGGTAGCAAAATGTGGCCCAGGAAACGAAGAAGAAATTTCCTTACGTGTGCCTATAGTGTTGTGGGGAAAGGGGAAATTATTGACTCCAACAAATACTGATGCCAAAATTAGTTAATGACGCCTAACAAGTAAAAAAGCAAAAAGAACTAGGACTCTTATTAGCTCAATTAAATATTTTTTGTTAATGTTTTCAACAAAAATGTGTAAGATTTAAAAAGAGCTTTGAGCCTTCAAGTCAAAAAAGTATACTCTATTTCGAGTGTATGCTTTTTTTCTCTTACAAGTTGGCGGGACTCACTGTTAAAAGGGAGAAACATATCCCCAAAACATGGTGTATTTTCTCCTTCAAAATCACCTTTGAAGTTAATGCTCAGCATTAATGAATGTACCACATTTGGCAACGTATTCAGTCCCAAATAGTAGTAATTGCTAGCAAACATGTATGTCTTATTCATATGGTAACCGTCATTGTCATTGCAATTATTACCAATGGATACACGAAATAGTGGCAGCATTTCAAGTCTTATTAGTATCACCGCTCTCCCGTAATGCGGTGGTCATTCTACAAGTATAAATGCTTGTGGGGTGTGGAGAGTAAGGGCCAAAGTTCAAGTCTCTAAAAGAGAGTTTCGCACATATATACACTTAGATTAGGCTAGAGTAGAAATTCTAACTTATAAAAAATAATAAATAAATAAAAAGGTCTTATTATTGGAGCATTTAATTGAAGTAGTGTATATAGCCAAGGATTGATGACCCCAGTTTCATGGAGGTCTTGCTGTAAACCTGAATCCTCAGGCTAGGGTCCTACGTACCCTAATTAATAGCCTTGACTTGACTGGGGAATTAGCTGCATAATGATCAGACGAAGGTCTAGGCTAGGTCAAGATAAATTCAACCAGCAATGTGGTTCACAATTCGATTGGAGTGTATGAGATGCCACCGAGGAGGCCACCCATGATTATCTCCATACAATTTTTTTGTAGGTAGATTAATACTCTCTTTTTTTGGATCCATGAATATTGGCTAATTATATTCAATGTCAAAGGCCAAATTCTAGCTTGAAAAGCTATTGGAAATGGAGTCATAAGTGTATTCAACAACTTAATGGTATATTAATGATATGACTTATAAATTCATTAGATTTATTAATACAACAAACTTCATAATTTTTTCACAATTGTTGAGGCAACAAATTATGATTAGTGTACAATAAAACTATAAAAGTGATGCTAGAATTGGATCTTAGGATTTTTAGGCTATTGACTTGAATATCTCCTCGTGTTGTGTTTTCTCGCCTGTAAAATCTAATTTATCATTCATGTATTTAAAATGGAGTGAATTTCATGGTAGGAGTTTGATAATTAACAAATTTGAATTTGAGATTTTTTTTTTTTTAGATAGAAATCATACTCTAACATAATCAAAGCATATGTATATGAAGCTTGTTGATGCTCATTTTGGAAAAACCCAACAGCAGGAAGAAACCCAACAATATGGACAAGAAAAAAGTTAGTAAATTGCGAGAAGAGATTAAATTGGGTCAGGAGCTGGCATAAAAGGTGTGTTTTACGCCAACCAATCCTGACCTGACACATCAGCTAATTGAGGTTCTTTTCTCTCTCTTTCATGACAAGCTCATCTCTCTCTTCCCTTTTTCCTCTTTACCCCTTAGTTTATCTCTCACGCCTCTCATCACAGCACCAAGTTCTTCTTCGTCTTTTTTCCTTAGGTCCCTTTTTTTTTTTTCTTTCGTTCAAGATTCACAGGTCACTTTTTTCTTCTATCTTTTTTTTAATTAATTTTTTATCTTTATTCAAATATGCATTTGAAGGTTTTCTCTTGCAAGGCCTGTGAAGTGAAATTTCTTTATATTGTGGTTTAAGTTTTTATGGTAATATTGTTTTTTGTGTTGTTCTTTGTGGGTTGGGTATTGCAAGATTGAAGTAAAATTGCTAGTTGAAACTGCTGGGTTGATTCTTTTTTTAGGTGGATCTGAGTTTGTGGCATGGGTTTCTCATTGTATTTTGTTGTGAGTTCCATTGATGGTTGGTTTGGAGGTGTGAACAGCCCCTTTACTGGGATTTCTTTGTAAAATTTGCAGTTTTTTTAGAGGATTTTGTAGAAGAGAGGAAGATATGAAAAAAAAAAAAAAAAAAAAGATTGTGGCTCCTTCAACGTTGCTTCAAGCCTTCAATGTTTTTGGAAAAGTGAGGGAGATGGGAAGTGGAGAGAGGAAGAGAGAAAATTGTTTTTTTTTTTTTTTAATTATTTTGCTAACCTGTCAGGTCAGGATTGGCCGGTGTAAAACACACATTTTACACCAGCTCCTGACCCAATTTAATCTCTTGAGAGAAAAACCCATCAAGCCCGAATGATAGGATTAATAGGTCATAGGCCCATAAAATAAACCAATGGGCCTTAGGAAAAACAAATGGGTCTAAAGGAGCCCAAAGGAAGAAGTGGTAAACTCATGGGTATTATGTGATGTAGAAAAGTGAGAATGGGTCACAGTAGGCCTGAATTAATGAAGTAAGAAAGTAAGGGGTTGATGGAAAGCCCATGAACCCCAAGGATGAAGGATATGGTAATTGGGTCAGGGAAGCCCAAAAGAGTTAGTAAAAGCCCATGGGAATGTAGAGTTGGAAATGGGCCAAGGATGCCCAAGGAGGAAGAAATAGGCCAAAGGAGTTCACAAACAATGTAATGGGTCAAGAAACCCCAAAGTAACATGAGTATAAACCCAATGACAATATTGGGACATTGTAACTAATTGAGGGAAGAGCATACAGTATGCCTGAAAGAGGCCCAGCAAGCATGGATCAAATAACACCGCAGCAGGAATAACAAAATGACATGGTAGGAATACTGGCAAGCCAACAGAAGGAACAAATAGTGGACTAAAAAAGAGAAAAGCCCACAATCAAGCAAGGCCCAGCCCTTGGGGGAAGCAAGCCATAAAGAATGGAGGATCAGAAAACAGTTCACGTCACAAGAGGTCAAGAATGAGCAGTAGAATGCATAGACAAGCCTCCAGTCCATGGCAAACGCATGAGCAGCAGACAAGCTTTGGACATACACAGAAGTGGAGCACGCATAAGACCCAGGCACCATCAACCTGTACCCAGCCAATACAAGAGTGGTGGGTCATGAGTCAGAGGTAAGAAAGGGTATGGTCTGGCGGTGGGGAGAAGAGAAAGCCAAATCTAGGGTTCCCGTTCAAACTCTTTTAGGAAAATATCCTGCTGGGATGACATACCACCCAAAAAAGAGAAGGATGAGTTGGAACCACTAAGTGCATGTCATGAGGGATAGTAAGAGAGAATACCCACACTATGGTAGATAAGAATGCCACGGTGAACAAGCAAACAAAACAATTTTCTTTGTCTAGTAATGAAAAGTGGCACAGCCAGCACAGGTAAGTGGTGGTGACTGGGCAGCTAACAAACCAGTGGGTGGTCGAGAAGGACACCCACATCCAGACAAAAGTAGTTAAAGGGTAAAATGGTAAAAACTAGTAAAGGTGGGCAGTATATAAAGGGCTCTCGCTGTGCACAGTATCATCATTGCAATAGTAGCAAACACTAGGAGAGAATTACAACACCACCATCTCCATAACACTACACGAGTAAGCACTAAGAAAGAAAGAAAAGGAGTGGGAGAGAATCAAAGTAACAAAAAGAAAATAAAAATCAAGAAGAGAAATAGAGAGGGTAGAATGGCAGGCATGCACCAATAGGTTAATCCCTTCTCTCCCTCTAAAAGCCTACCCTCTATTAAGGATAAAAGATTTGTTTGGGCATAAGCCATTCAAGCCTATTCCCTCCAAGTGGATAATTTCTATAGCAGGATCTTCCTGCGAGGTTACCCACGTTGAGGAAGTGGTTCCCTCCTTGGTCTTAGTCCTGTAACACAACTGAATACGACAGACTAACCTTTTCCTTTTGATTTTATTATTTATCGTAATTATTTCTTTTCTGGCTTTTGCAATTTCACCTATAACGTATTTCTTATTGCTATATCGTTCTTTTTTTTCTTAAGGATTCCTTATTTCATCTAATGGGAAGCATATTGCCTTTATTATTGCCATACTGTACTTGTCTTTCGTAACTCTTCTGTAACAACTTTGCATGCCATGGGCATGTAACCAAAGTTTTGGCAAAAGGGGCATAGTTTGTGCACAAACCGGCCTAAGGTGGGTTGTAATTGGACTAGTCGCAGCTCTCTTATCCAAAGCACTTGGGCCTCAGTACAGCAGGAGGCAGTCTAGCCCAAAATCACAAAAGACCCACTACAAAGCTTCCTCCTGAAAACTTAAACCCCGCCTCTTACTTCCTCAACCCACAAACATTTCTACTTGTGGAGTAACCATCATACCAAGAGTGTGTGGTAATCAATTTTAATGTGAATTATTGTCAAGTTAAGATGTTAAATTAATACTTCAACCTCCCAAAAGTGCCAAATTAAGACAAAGAGAACCCCAAACTACACATCAATCTAGCGATAGTATATAGTATTCTTAAAAGCTTCTACTTTGATTTTGCCCTTATTAATTAATTAATCTAAGGGCACGCCCAATTTCACACTCAGTTTCAAAATTGGTTGAAGTAGTTAATTGTGAGTGGTGGATAATCATTTTCATATGAACATACCACTTCAGCAAACTATAAATTGGGTGTGTCCTAAACTTAGTGTTTATTATTTATCCTAAAAATGACTTATTTTTAATCCAACATGTAGGACTCTTATAGGTTTAAAAAAAAAAAATTTATGTTAATGTATTATTTAAAATACAACTGCACTTTTATCAAGTTTAAGTTAAATACTAATCCAGACACATTTATTACATCTTCAACTTTTGAAAAATATACTTATTAGAAAAGATTGAAATCTAGTAAAACAGCAATTTTTTTTCACAAGCTGCCGTTGAAAGTAAATAAAGGCTCACTTTTAGGGTGAGTTTGCCAAACAATGATTTTGTGTTTGCGTTTTTGTACAGAGTCCTACGGCACTATTTACAGACCAGTCAAGTACTAAAAAACGCAATAATAAGCAGTAAATCCTAGGTCTCACGACACTATTTATAGTTTAAAAATTATTTTACTACAATGTTTTCAGCAATAAATTTTCAATTTTCAACAAAATAAGCGATATTCAAATGGACCCTCAATTTTAGCTCTATCCAATTGGGCCTCCTTTTGTACAACTTGGGGCATCATCCCTATCAGCTCTATCCCATCTTAGGCCCTTTTTAATGCTAATCAACTGGTTCGTCTTGTCCTTCTCTTCTTCAATAAATTATCCTTATTTACCCAAAAATAATAATAATAATAATAATAATAATAATAATAATAATAATAATAATAATAGTAAAGTCAAAACCGCAACCACAAGGCCCACCTTCTGTTTCCACTCCTCCCATTCCCAAGACCAACAAAAGAAAGCTCTATATATGATACTACTCTCTCCAATTCCCAACTCCTACTACTTCAAAATATATCATTATGGTACTGATGTACATACTTCACATATCAAAAACTATCTTCTTCTTTTTTTGAGAAGACAAAAAATATCTTCTTTATGAATATTTGTGTGCATCTCTTGCTGTTTTCTTGAACAAGGTGGCCTTATTCTTGGTGGGTCTTTGTTAATTTTTTGTGGGATTTTAGGTTTTATTTGTGTGTGTTTTTAGTTCTTACTTCACTACATTCTATTTGTTTGAAAAGAAAAAGAATAAATAGCATGTGTTGCAAGTGGATTATCAATGGATCATAAAAATGTCTTTCATTCTCTATTTTATTGGGCTGCATGCAGTATGGGGTTCTTAAGTTCTAATTACTTGATGGGTTTTCTCTTGCTTAACTTTGAAAGTTTGGTGCTGATGGGTATAGTCGAAGAACCTCATATAACCGCCCCATATGCATTATAATTGTACAGTTTGTAAGATTCCGACATGATACAGTAAAAAATAACACTGTAGCACTAATTAAGGTTGCCGACCTTGTCAGTTGTCACCATGTAGGACCTTCATTATGCATTCATGTTCTCTCTAATTCTTTTGAAAGGACACGTTCTCTCTAATTTAATATCGAATAAACTAAAGTACAATTCCTTAATATTAAGTATTGTACTTTCACTTCTTAAATTAAATTCAGATATATGATTGTATTGACTAACATATATATGATTGTATTGATTAGCATAGTACTAGTATAAGGAAAATTTTTAGGTACTCTTCTAGTACGGAGAAATTTAGGAATTGATTAATATAGTACTACTATAAGAAAAATTTTAGGTACTCTTATAGTAAGGAGAAATTTAGGAATGAAAATTTTGTCTTACTCTGCTTAACCCGCCTCGCAAAGATAGTGGGGCGGGAATAGGGTAAGATTTTAATCCCGCATCATGGAGTGGGAATAGGGCAAGACAAAATCATGCGAGGTAGGGGTGAAGACCCTATCTTTCAGCCCCGCACTGCTCAATTGTCATCCTTAGAGAAATTTTATTCTTTCCTCTCACATTCGTGATGGCCTTTACCATAATTTAATTAGTAGACCCCCACTATAAATGTAAGAGGAGAAAACATCATTTTTCATGTTCTGGGTGGAGTTGCTAAGAATTACTCCTAGTATAAACAAAATTATCTCGCAAAGGATATACTTAAAATCACTAATGTAACTCATTGACTAATGAAATTACATAGTTGAAATCAATTAGGGAATTTAAGTAACCATGTTTAAGTTATCTTTGTCAATTTTATACTTAACTGTTGAAGTTGATATATAGAAAATTAAAAGAACAATAACGGAGAAAAATCAAATAAAATCCATACCCAAAAAAAGGAAGTAACATGAAAAATTCATGGCCGGTAGGCCTCCATCTATCCATAGTGGAGGTACCCAGTAGAAAAGGTAAAGTGTGATTGGCAAATAGTAAAATTTTATGGACGGTCAAGCCATTAGATCATTCACACCCGGAATTGTAAATGCCATATGTAGGCATATTTAACATCAAAGCCTCAAAAAAGCTCCAACACTCAGACTTTTGCAAAAAATTTTGGAATTGTGCTACAGTGCGATTCTAAATGTAGAATCGCACTGTGGCTCAATTCTAAAACAAAATATAGTATTTTATTCATTTGCTCTCTCATTCACATGGCACGGTCTGGTCTCATCTCTCTCTCCATCGCTGAAGCTTCACACGGCCTCTCTCTCATCTCTCATCACACTATAGCTCAACTGATTCACCCTCACCCATCTCCATCGCTGAAGCTTCACATGGCCTCTCTATCATCTCTCATCGCATGTAGCTCAACTGATTCACCCTCACCCATCTCCATCGCTGAAGCTTCGTACGACCTCTCTCTCATCTCTTACTGTAGCTCAACCAATTCACCCTCACCCATCTCTAAACCCCTTTGCAGATTTACTCATCTCATAAACCCAACACTCTAGATAGCTCTACCCATTTAACTCTTCACTCTATCACTCTCTCTTCAAACCGAGATTCTTAAGGGTTTTTGGGTTTGGGTTAAGATTTTGTTTGCAAAATCTCAAATCGAAGCTCCGTCGGTGTTGGGGGATTCAGTTCAGTCGATGTTGGTGTTGACCGTAACACATCAAAATCAAAATCAAAGTAATGTACTAGGTGGGTTTTCATCAATGTATTCGAGTTTTTGTGTTTGTGTTTCTTTTCTCTCTCTGCAAGAAAAAGAGGGATTCAGCTTGTGTTTGTGTTTGGGTTTTGATCAAAGAATTGTTGTTTATGTTTGCAGAGGTGGGATTCAACTTCATCACGAGGAGTTTTCACTCTCTGTCACGGGATTAGCATCTTCAGAAAGTTTGCTCAGGTTCAACTTCAATTACCAGTAAGTTTTGCTCTCTATCTATTTCTCAAAATCCCAATTTTATTAGATAATCGGTGTTCTTGTTTAGTGATTTTTTCGTCAACAAATTAATATGTTTTATGCAAAGGTTCTATTAGTGGTTTTTGTTGTGTTTAACTCTGTGGTGTTTATTTGATTTCTATTTGTACATGTTGGCTATGTATGGGCTATGTTTGCAAATATATTATGCAGAGTATATTTTGAGTTATATTTACAGTTGTATTCTATTCATATTTGGTTGTGTAAAGGGCTAGTATTTCTGTAACAAAAAATTACTGTAGTATATACAGTCGAAATATATTGATTCGGAGCTGTTAACATATATTGTTTTGATTAGGAGTTGTCAACATATATTGTAGGATGCTGCTATACATGAGAAGCTGCCACCAAAATATTATGATTAGCTTATACTGATTGTAAAGATACAAATAAGAATTGACTTCATACACTAATTGTTTTAAGTTCCCTATTTAAAAGGGATGAATACACAAGAAGACATATCAAGATATGCTAATTTCTTACAGGGGGATTCTGATTTTGTGGCACCATTTTTAAGTGGGTCTCAAAATACTTCAATGCCCATCCAAGAGTCTTTACCGGTACCAGAAGTTGAAATTGTCACCTCTAATTCAACAAAACGTGGTGGCAACTTCAGTGTAGATCAGGACTTCCTCCTCATCTCTGCATGGCTTAACATTAGCGTGGATACCATGCATGGCACTCACCAAAAGGCTGAAAAATTTTGGGAGAAAATTTGGCAATACTTTTGCGAGAACAATACTTACGGAACCACACGTTCTATTTCCTCCTTATCAAGTCGATGGGGAAATATTAGTAGGGAGACAAGTAGGTTTGCTGGGTTCATGGCTACCATTGAAGCCCGAAATCAAAGTGGTGCGACTGGCGAGGACAAGGTATAAATTATATTGCAATGGTGTTACAATATTAATTTCTGAATAGTTTGAAGACACTAATTATTAATTTTTTTTTTTTAAAAAAAATTAGTTGAAAGATCCAAAGGATCTATATAAAGCTACACCAACTTCAAATGGCAAAAAAATAGCTTTTACATTTGAACATTGTTGGGTTGTGTTGAAGAACCAACCAAAGTGGAGTGTGCTTAAGGAAAGATCAAAAGGGCCCCCTCAAACTCCAAGTTCAATTGATCAAGTTGATAATAATGATGATGACACAATGGTGCTAGAGAGACCAATTGGTAGAAAAGCCGAGTTGCTAAGTGAAAGAGAACAGATGTTGATAAGGGTTTTGGGGATTATTTGGCGAAAAAATTGCAATATATTCAGGAATCACATGAACAAGACAAAGAGGCTCTTTGTATCAAAGTGGATAGGGTTTGAGTGGATGCGCAAAGAGCTGATATTGAAAAGGAAAGGCTTTGTCTTGAAACTACTAGGGAGGAGGGAAGAATAATGACCATGGATACAAGTGGTTTGAATGAAAAAGAAAGACTTTATTTTGAAAATCTCAAGGATCAAATCCTTGCAAGACAAAATTTAGAGTAAATAGTTGGGTTTGAACCAAGGAGATGATGTCTTGTCGTAACCTTATTTTGGTAGTAAATTATTTTGGGGTTGGGGTTTGGCATATGTAGAAGATATTTTGTATTGACAATATTTTGGTAGTGGCTTATTTTAAGCATAGGTTTGGAACATGTAGATGATGTATTGTTCCAACTTGATCAATTGGCAATAGGCTGTGCCACTTATGTAATCACATCATTTTTGCTTATATGAAAAACTTATGTATTTTCTATGTTTGATATCATATCTTCTACACTTGTGTCTTGTTGCGAACTTATTTTGCTTATGTTCATTTCTTCTACGGGAATAATTTCTGAACAATGCTGTCTCCAAGGTTGTCTCATATTTTATACAGGAATACTTCTGTTCAATTTTTTTCTGGTAGTTATTTGCCTGCTGGTGTCTGATTAATTATGTTTTAAGGCTGTCTCCTTGGCTGTTTTAAGTTTGTTTTCAGTTTTAAACTTCAGTGGGGACTAATAGTTTGGCAGATAAGTCATAAATAAGAGAGGAGCACCAATTTTCAATGGTCCTCTATGATATACTGTATATTTCCCCCTTGTTGTTTGGTTCTTACTTCTTGTTGATGTTTAGAAGCTGTGAGAAGGAAAATCTACTAGATTTTGCTGCTGCTTCTTCCTTTTTTTTTCCTCTTATCTTCATTGAAAGTTTTTGCAGTGCTTTTTCGCTGTATGTACAGTTTGGAACGTTTGTTTGTCTTTCTTTTTCTTTTTTTCATTTGCTTTTCTGGCAATGTTATGGAGTGCAAGAACATCAAATGTCCAACATTGGAGTGCCATGACTAGAGATTTCCACTAATTAACAGAGAAACAAGACATCATCACCCCATGTGGATTGCATCTCTTAATCTTTTCGACTTTGAAGAAAGTAGCAATAATTAAATAAACACAATTGTAAGCACTTATCCAAAATTTACAGAATCCAAGCAGCAGAAGTTAAATCTTGACATGCTGCGATTGAAATAGAGCTGAATCAAAACTCAGCCACTTTAGTACGATCAAAATAGCAGCCAGTAGGGCCTCCATTAGGTAAAAGAGATAGCATAACTGGGCCTCTAGCGCCCTCTTCTACACTCATTGTCCCTGTGTTCCGGTTTATATCTGTCTTGACATAGCCAAGATGAACACAATTGATATACATGTTAGGGAACTTATTGGCAAGAATTCTAGTGTAGGCATTGAGAGTGGCCTTGGAGATGCTATAAGCAGGCACCATCAATGGCCATCCATTGCCTTCAAGTGCATTTTCTTTCAAGTCATGCAAAAATCTTCTTATAACAGCTTCCAATCTTTCTTCGGTTGGAGTCTCTACATCACTTAGTTCTTTTCTTATATGCTTACCAGGAATTCTCTGCATAAAGTGACGCTTGTATTAAAAAATTTGTAATATAACACATTGGTTCCATGTGGTGCTGGGAACTCAATGAAATTATTGATAAAATGTGGCAATGATCAGTGGATAATCCAAGGATGCGATAACTACCAAACAGATTGCTCATTTAACTCCTTTGTTTGACCAAATAATTTTAAGCTATTAGATTGTGATGAATTTAATTGTTTAGTCACTATGAATTAATCAACTGTTATGAATTTTAGAGACTTCCTTGAGTGGGATGTGTATAATCTCTTTTGATTTTATCAATGATGTCTTTTGATTTTTATTGTATTTTGGTGTCTCATTAATAATCTCTTCGGTAAGATTGAATTTACTCAATTATGTGTTGGATTTATTCCGTGCCAAATTTGCTTGTATTTTAGCAATTAGATACCCTGTATTTATGTGGAAATTATGTAAGGGTAGTGTGTGAGAAAGTGTGAAGAAACCTCAAATATATGCACTCAAGAAGAGCCTCGCGACTGGATCTCGCGACTGGTGAGTCGTCAAAGGTGGCATACGTGTGGAGCATGCAGGGGAGCTGAAGGGTCGTGATAGCTAGAGCACTACAGGACAAAACTTCCAGTCTAGCCAGGAAATTAGCTCGCGACTCAAACTCGCAACTCGCCAAAATGCCCTGTTTGGATAAACCTGACGTTTCACATTCCTCGTACACCCTACTATAAATACCCTTATACCCACGAAATGTGGAGAGCTTCCAGAGAGAATTTTGAGAGAGACCCTAGAGAAAAACAAGATTGACTCATCCACAATCTTCATCCTTTGATTCTCCAAATTCCTCTACTCTCACCCTCTCCATTGACATATCCTTGAGAGGTACATTTAGCCAAATCCTTATCTCACCATATCCATATCAGTGAGGAGGTGTTTTTGGTGCTTGGGAAGCAGTTCAAAAGGGACCTATTCATTTGGTTGATGCAATGGGCTTATTGCGGGATCCGGTAAGTTAGAGAAGATAAGGTTTGGCGTAACCCTGTTGGAGCAAGAATCTTGGAGGGCTTTGGTGCACTGGGTAGATTAGGCTTGGAGGGTCTGCTACTATTCATGTATCCCAACTTCATTCTCTAATGGATTATTAACCGCTTGGAGGATGGCGGAGAAGTTTTTCACCTAGTACTTCAGTTTCCTCTTCGAAAATACATCGTCGTGTTATCTTTGTGTTTGCATCTCTCTTCCTTTACTCTTTACATTTTAATTGCTATTGTGGTTGTGATTAATTTCGGTTTGGAGTGTTTTACCAATTTGCTTTTAGCTTATATTCATCTTTCCGCACATATATTGTTTGTGTATAAGCTTGTGTTGGTAATTTTAATTTTGGGAGTCTAAACGTTCATTGGTGTTTTATACGCTATTTGAACTTTCATCTTCATTTGTTATGATTACCTTTATTGTTTTTACATCTATCGGCAGTGATGTTTAGTGTAAGTAATGTTTCCAATGGTGTATGCAATCGTCTAATTCTGAAAAATTATCCTATTAACAATTGAGAGATACAACATGCTACAAATCTAATTCGAGAACAAGGGTGCTAACATAATCTTAAACTTTTAAAAAGTAATCATAATATTAAGTGCATATGCTAGTAGGAAAGTATGACTGAAATTTGTCAAGATCAATATATTTTGACTATTAATGAAAAAAATCATGAATAGCCTAGGTAAAGAAAGATTTAAGACTTTGCATACTTGGATTCAAGTTGAGGATAATTTAAACCAGTGACATGGTTGTTTGTTATCTAATGTAGTCAGTCACAGGAAATAGGGTAGAGACTAGATTTAGATGGAAAAAAAAAACTAGTAAAAATGAGCATTTTGTGTTTACCCTAATTTGCAGTTTGTAATTGCACAAATTTTTAGTTGTTACATAATTATATTATTGCCCATCTAGAATAATATGTTAAAGTCATAGCACCAACACTACCTTCTATTGTATTGTTCAAGGCTGTGCTTCGATGCATTGAGTGCTGATGTAAGGTGTTAGGTCAGTTAGAAGTTAAGATTTTCCTAGGTTGCTTTGGTTATCTGGCAGATCAGATAGTCAGGATGAGATTGCTTCATGATCTCAGCATCCAATAAGTCAGCCTTGTGCTCAATTGTTACTGATTAGAATAGACTTGTGATTAGTTATTAGACAGGTTTATATATATTAGTTAGTAGACAGTTCGGGGCTATTAGTAACAAACTGTAAGTTATGACTGTTATACTCAAGCAGCCTTGCTTTAATAGAATCTCCTCAATGTACAAAGAACTCTTAAAGAAAAAAGATAATCAAGTTTCCTTCTTTTTCTCTAAACTCTCTAATCCTTCTCTCTAATCCTTGTAGGAAGTCCTTTGTTTTAAGTCTGTTTAGTTCTGTTTTAATGGTGTTTCTTTGGCTGCTTGAAGTCTGTTTTCAGTTATATGCTTCTGAAGTCTGGTAGCTGTTTTATGTGGCTGCTTTGGCTGTTTTATGTCTGTTTCAGTGGAAAAATTTGTCACCTCTGTTCTGGGGCTGTTTTATGTCTGTTTCAATAATAGTGATAATTTCCTAACACTATTGTCTTCAAGGTTGTCTCTATGGGTCGCTCTTTTTTTCGCAAATTGCTTTTTGACGACTCAGATGAGGATGAGATAATGAGGCAAGTTCTTAAGGGTTCAACGTCACCACGTAAACTTCGTCGGTATATCGAACGTGATCGTTTGGCAGGCCATAAAAGACTTTATCTCAACTACTTTGCCGACACACCAGTATATCCTCCTAATTTATTTCGGATGAGTCGGTCTCTTTTTCTCCATATTCAATCTAAGGTAGAAACTTATGAACCTTACTTTATCCAAAAAAGAGATAATGCCTAAAGACTCGGTTTATCTTCTCTTCAAAAGATAACAGTTGCACTTAGGATGCTTGCGTATGGAGTTACAGCTGATTTTATGAATGAGTATGTGCGGATTGGAGAATCCACTGCAATAAAAAGTCTGAAAATTTTTGTTAAAGCGATGGTTGATATTTTTTCCAATGAATACTTGAGGTCCCTAAACAACAAAGACATTGCTGGACTTTTAGCCAACGGGGAAAGACATGGATTTCCAAGGATGCTAGGGAGTATTGATTGCATACATTGAAAATGGAAAAATTGTCCAACTGCATAGAAAGGTCAGTACTCTAGTCACATTCGTGAGCCAACCATTTTTTTGGAAGCAGTGGCATCATTTGATCTTTGGATATGGCATGCAATTTTTGTATTACCTAGGTCAAATAATGACATTAATGTATTAGAACAGTCCCCTATATTTCCTGAGCTCAAACAAAGACGTGCTCTTGCAGTTAATTACTCAATCAATGGCCACGAGTATACAATGGGATACTACCTTCCCGATGGCACTTATCTGAAATGGTCAACATTTGTTAAAACAATTTCATCTCCATTAGGACAAAAAAAAATTATTATTATTTTCAAAAGCCCAAGAGGCGAATAGGAAGGATGTAGAGCGTGCCTTTGGAATGCTTCAAGCAAGATTCGCAATTGTACGTGGACCTGCAAGATTTTGCTATAGTGAAACGCTCCAAGACATCATGAAAGCATGCATAATTCTTCATAACATGATCGGTGAGGATAAGCGAGATGTAAATAAAGCGGTGGAATTAGATTATGAGCAAATTGATGACAATCCTACTATACCATTGTCACGGGAGCACACAAATGAATTTACGGAGTTCATTGAAACTCATCAATGTATTCGAGATCATAAAATTCATTCTCAACTCCAGTTAGACCTCATTGAGCATTTATGGCAATTACAAGGGGAGTTGTAGGAACTTTGTGTAATTTGATATATGTGGTGTTTATGCCAATCAGACTTCATTGAGCATGTGGTGTTTTATTGTAATTTGATATATGTATGAGTCTTCTAAAGACAACATTGATAGTTATGTATATGGATTGCATCTATATATATGTATGTGGATTTTAAAGTCGGCAAGTTGAGTACATTGATATTTGGCAAGTTGCATGTATATATATGTATGTGGATCTTAAAAATTGGCAGGTTAAGTACATTGATATTTGGCAGGTTACATATATATGTATGTATGTGGATTTTTAAAATTAGTAAATTTGAGTAAATTGATATTTGGCAGATTCCTTCTCAAAAAAAAAAAAATGGCATGTTCTATATGTGTATGTGTGTGTGTGTGTGTGGATCATTAAAGTTGGTAGGTTGAATACATTGATATTTGGCAGGATGCATCTATAAATATGTATGTGGATTTTACATTGATATTTGGTAGGTTTGATAGAATATATATGTATGTGGATATTTAAAGTTGGCAAGTTTGAGTACATTGATATTTGGCAGGTTCTTTCTCAAAAAAAAAAAAATGGCAGGTTGTTATTGAATTTGAAAAAAAAAAAGATTGTTGGAAAGAAATGTGACCGTTGGAACCAAAATCACTATTGGAAAAAAAAATTACCATTGGAATCATGCTAAATTTGAAAAAAAGTGACTGGTTAGAAGGAAATAATAAAGAAATATTAAAAAATAATATTTTAATAAAATGGTAAAACAATAGAGTTTTGGAATGTTGAGAATATTGTAAAATGATATTGTATAATTGATAAAGTAACTTTTTGGGATGGTAAAATAGGATAGAGTAGCATTCCCGAGTGCGAATGCTCTTAGGGTCACGCCAAGTGTGAAGTTAGGACGTGTGGGAGTGGGTAGTGGTATTGTGAATCAGTGATGAAGCCTAAGTGAGTCCAAAACATTATATCAATCTTGACCCAATCCCCTTTACATAAAGGGATGATTTGAAAACAAGCCTAGTAGAACCCAACCCTTTGTATAAATGAGTTGGGAAAAGTCATAGAAGCCTAGAACCTTCACTTTTTTTTTTCTTTTTTGATGAACTGAAAATATTTATTCAAACAGCTGCAAAAAATATATATATATATATCATTTTCGTCCCTACATTTTTAGCCAATTTCCACTTTGGTCCCTACTTTTTAATTTTACTGCTTTTAGTCCCTATTCTGGAAAACGCGTTTCATTGTGGCCCCTACCGTCATCTCAGTGATGGAATTTTCCTACATGGCAGACAAAAAAATAAAATATTATTTTTACCATTGCAACGTGTCAGCCCAAGCTCACCACCTCAGATTCCCGCTATTAAGATACCAATGCGAGCCTCACGTGACCAACTCCCTAACAAACCCACTCTTGTGTAAAGCTCATCTCCCACATAAAATCTTCCAAATTAGTTAAAATCCCTAACCCCCAAATTCACGACCCCAACTCCTCTCCCACAACATTGCCTAAACAAACATCATTTGTCACAATCCAAGCTCATGGAATCAAGCTATGTCTCAACTGGGGGAAGCTTGAAGAAGAGAGGCCTAACCACATGCTTCTTCAATGAAAAACATGTGCTGGTGGTATCGTGGACACTTTAGAACCCTGGCAGAAGGTTCTACGGGTGTCCAAATTTTTGGGCAAGTAAGCATGTGTATTTAATTTCTAACTTTCAATGTATTGGGTTGAAGATGCAATGGGTTGAAGATGTAATGGGTTGAACTGATTTGGGAAATTTCAATGTAATTTCTGACTTTCAATATAATGGGCTAAATATTTTTGGTGTGTATGATATTTTGGTAGTTGACCTTCCAACATAGCAGTTGATTTTATAGTGACTCTATTGTGCCTTTAGATGTCAGGCTAGACACAAGTGCAACTTTTTCCAGAGTAGCGATAATGAAATCTGTGATCATGGCAAGGTGTTGATCCTAGCGCAGACGCAACAGATTGTGAGAGACCGCACCCCTGGCCATTTTTTAGGATGTGTTGGGCCAAACCCATGTGAATGGGTGGAGTCGTGTTATTGTCTCTCAAAGTGAAGGTTTGACTGATTATATTTTCCCCTTTAGATTAAGAGTTCCACAATGAAGTCGCCACTTATTTAATTATTGAAATAAATAAGAAAACCAAAATCGAAAAATTCCTCATTTTATTAATTTGCAATTGAATTTACATTGATCATAGGAAAATTACATGGCTTTGGTCCTAGATACATTCTAAGATAAAGTACATAATTTTGTTTCCTGGTTACAACCTAGAAATTGGAAATTACAAGGATAAGCATTGATCTATCATCCCTTGATCTAAGCTCGGATGCTATGTTACAAGGTGGGAAGGTGTTAGGCACCCACCTTGCTTGGTGAAACTGGTCTTCTAGATTATGGTGGCCAACATTCATATCATATCATCCAATATGTCAATCAATTTACATGTTGAATTTAATGTGTGTGCATATGATAAACCCTAATTCAATTTATTAAGCATTGCATTTGGATTGAAAAATGAATTCCAATGAATGTATGTGGATGGTGATATCCTAGATTCAAGGATTTGAAAAAATTATGAAACAAACATGTTTTTCATATTTTTTATGTGGATTTAAGATTAAAACCAGTGTTATGCATGAACATGTGATGAACAACCAAGAACATGTGAAGATTGTGAAGAACACATAAAAACATTTAAGAACATTCAAACATATTCAAGAGAATTTAAATAATTTCTATCATATTTTAATCTTAAATTCTTATCATAGCAACATAAAAACTAGTTAGGGAAATGGATTATACCTTCATGTAAGATCCATACGGTGGAGAAGGAGACTGGAGGTCTTAAGGGTGAAGGAAAAGAAGAGTTAGGAGAGGCAGAGTGAGTCTCACTCAATACCTTGAGTCTCAGGAAGACCAAAATTTGACAAGACTACTCAACTTCACTAGAATTCAAGAAAGAAGAAGAGATGGAGTTTTTGTCTTCTCTTGGAATGGAGGAGAGGGGGGTTTATACATTAGTGGTGGAGAAAATATGATTGGAAAGTCATTTAATGAGGGTTGACAAAGAATTATGAACCTAGACCTTGTTTTAGCCCTTGGGGAAATTTGGTGCATTAAATGTAAAGATTGGTGGAAGTGAGGAGCAAGCAAAATTCTGTTTTTTCATAGCTACTGTAACAGCTTGCAGAGCCAAATTCAAAAATCATATCTTACTCAATTATGATCATAATTGTCTTGTTCTTGCGCTCAAATTGAAGCCCCGGATGTCTTGTTTTTAGGAAAATTAACCTCATTCATAGATTCAAAATATTCTGAGAGATATTAACAAAATGGTGAGCAGAGGTCATTTCTTAGAAAATAATTTCAGCACAATTAACATTCATAGGTTCCAAATTA
This sequence comes from Castanea sativa, assembly GCF_040712315.1. Classification (NCBI taxonomy): domain Eukaryota; kingdom Viridiplantae; phylum Streptophyta; class Magnoliopsida; order Fagales; family Fagaceae; genus Castanea; species Castanea sativa. Next base: position 40,951,724 of record NC_134024.1, on the reverse strand, counting down.
GTTTCCAATTAACATTAATAGGCTCCAATCACTCCCATTTTAGACTTAATTAGTTCCAAATTTACCTTAATTAAAAGATGATTGCACAAATTACTAAATAATTAATGTTTGATTATCTAATTAATTAGGTGTGTGCAACTTTACCATAAAATGTAGTCTTACCCAATCAAATTATGACACGTCATTAATCTCAAATTAATTATAATTATAACCAATTTGAATCAATTGTTCATAATCACATATAGTCGGACTCACTTTGTGATAGTGCATCTCGGCCATTAAAATTTTATTTGATGATAACTTTCAATCTGAATGTCCGATTAGGGCTTATGACCAGTCGATTTGATCGTTACAACATCAAGATCATTTTGGTGAAATGAAATTAAGGATCTAAGGGCCAGAATTAAGATGCATATTCCCAAGGTTAAATTACCCTTTTACCCTCCATATGAGGTTAAATGCAGGTTGCAAAATGGAGTGTCAACAGAATGCCCCTTATTGACAGGGCTTGAAAAGCAAATGTCAATGTATGAAAAAGACACCTAACTTTGCAATTAGTATTTAACCGTGGTGAATGTATGATGCATGCAGATCAAAATGCAAACCGACATGTAGTGGATCAAAATGTGGACCAAGTCTCAAGGGAAATTGCCTACATACCTCTTGGTGAGAGGATAAGGTCCAAACATAGTTCATGCATGCAGCTTTTTTTGTTTTTGTTTTTTTCTTTTTTACTAGAAAAAAAATAAGTACAAGACATGCTTACCACCAGTCAACGACAAAATGAGGATTTCAGTCGTGCTTTCCAAAGGACCAATGATCTTGAATTTTGGACATGCTTCCTAAAGGTCCAATGGATTTGAAGTTTGGGTATTATTCATGCCAACATGTATGGGTCTTGTACCTTAGTTCCTACAAAATAAATATTTCCAATTAATACCAGAGCTATTCATTGAAAATAATTAGACATACCAGGCCAATGCCCCTAGTTTGGGACATCTTGCATGCTTTGATGAATGCTGAGTGTGGATAGCTAACTTGATGTTGAGACCACTAGAGAATATGGAAGGAGATCACAATCTGCCATTTGTTCTGGAGATCTTTCATTTGAAGCTATGTTCAAGAGATTTTTCCTTTGAAGATTTGAAATTTTTTAATGAAGATTTGTTCATTGAGTTTTTCATTGAAAAATTTTCTTGGAGATTTATCCTTTGAAGCTTTGATTCTGAAGATTTTTCCATTGAAATTTTAAAAAATTGTAATGAAGATTTGTTCATTGGAGATTTTTCGTTGGAAACTTAAGATTTTTTTTTTGAAGAGTTATCTTGAAGATTTATCCTTTGAATATTTGAAAATTTTTAAAGAAGATTTTTTCATGGAGATTTTTTTTTTTCTTTGAAATATGGAGATTTTTCTTTGAAGATTCAGTCTGATGATTTTTCCATTGCATTTTTGAAAAACTTTAATGAAGATTTGTTCATAGGAGATTTTTCCTTGAATAATAGTTTTGGAGATTTTTCCTTTGACGATTTGAATATTTTTAGGAAGATTTATTCATTTGAGATTTTCCTTTGAAAAATGAAGGTTTTTCCTGGAGATTTTTTCTCTTGAAGATTTGTTCATGGAGATTTTTCCTTGAAGATTTATTCTGGAGATTTTTCCATTGAATTTTTGAAAATTTTTTAAGAAGATTTGTTCATGGTAGATTTTTCCTTTGGAATATGGTTTTGGAGATTTTTCCTTTGAAAAATTGAGATTTTTCCTTTTGAAGATTTGTTCATAGAGATTTTTCCTTTGAAAAATGGAGATTATTAATAAAGATTTGTTCATTGAGATTTTTCCATTGGAATATGGTTTTGGAGATTTTTCCTTTGAAAAATGGAGATTTTTCCTTTTAAAGATTTGTTCGTGGAGATTTTTCCTTGAAGATTTATTCTAGAGATTTTTTCATTGAATTTTTGAGAAAAAAAAATTAAGAAGATTTGTTCATAGAGATTTTTCCTTTGGAATATGGTTTTGGAGATTTTTTCTTTTGAAGATTTTTTCGTGGAGATTTTTCCTTGAAGATTTATTATGGAGAATGAATTTTTGAAAAGTTTTTAATGAAGATTTGTTCATGGAGATTTTTCCTTGAAGATTTATTCTAGAGATTTTTCCATTGAAGTTTTGGAAATTTTTAATGAAGATTTGATCATTGGAGATGTTTCCTTTGGAATATGGTTTTGAAGATTTTTCCTTTGAAAAATGGAGATTTTTCCTTTGAAAATGGAGATTTTTCCTTTGAAAATGGAGATTTTTTAATGATCAAAAAGTGAAGAAGGTGAAGATGGACTAGAAATGATGAAGATTTATTCATGAGTCAAGAATGATGAGAATAACTCTGGCTGGAAGTTGATGTGGATTGATGGATAAATTCTTGCTTAGTTCTTGTAAAATGATAATTTCAATTAACAATGAATTTTTTCATTGAAATGAATTGGAAGTACTTAGCCAATGCCCCTAGTTTGGGGCATATTTCATGCTTAGATTGAAGTTAAATTCATTTGAAGATTTATTCTAGAGATTTTTTTATTGAAGTTTTGGAAATTTTTAATGAAGATTTGATCATTGGAGATTTTTCCTTTGGAATATGGTCTTGAAGATTTTTCCTTTGAAAAATGGAGATTTTTCCTTTGAAAATAGAGATTTTTTAATGATCAAAAAGTGAAGAATGTAAAGATGGACTAGAAATGATGAAGATTTATTCATGAGTCAAGAATGATGAGAATAACTTTGGCTGGAAGTTGATGTGGATTGCTAGATAAGTTCTTGCTTAGTTCTTGTAAAATGATAATTTCAATTAACAATGGATTTTTTCATTGAAATGAATTGGAAGTACTTAGTCAATGCCCCTAGTTTGGGGCATATTCCATGCTTAGATTGAAGTTGAATTCATTTGATGTTGCGACCATTGGAGAATATGAAAGAAGATCACGGCCCGCCATCATTGGTTCCTGCAAAATGGCTTTCTTTCTCTAGCTTGTTAGAAACCAATTATCATGAAAACATTTTGGCCAATGCCCCTAGTGTGAACATGCTTGAAAAAAAAAATGGATTGATGCCTCAAATGAAAACATGCTTTCATGCGAGGACATATATGCACATAATATAAATAGGCCAATGCCCAAAGGTTGAGCATGCTTGATGCAAAACAAATGAGCTTAGCCTAACATGCATCCAAACAATTTTGTCACATTATTTTGAATTTGTTCCCCAAGGTTGTTTAGGTGATTGGGACGGGGCCTTTGAAAGGCTGCCTACATACCTCTCTCATAGAGGATCAGGTCAAGATGTAGTTCAAGAGAACTGGATCTTGGAAAAGATTTTTTTTTTCTTTTTTTTTGAAATGAGATTTCTCTTCTTTTTTTCTTTTTTTTTTGAACAAGATGTAATCCTTTGAACAACCATTTTGGAAAATCATAATGTTTAAGAACCAAACAAATCTCTTTGATTATGAAGGATCAAGATCATTAAACTCATGTAAGATCATTGAACATTGTTAGATAAAGTCTCCAAAGGCAATCAAGAAATGAAATGTAACAATATTTAGGAATCACATTGTTGGGTGCAAGCAAGGGGAGTGCTGTAAGTTTGAAAATTCTTTTGAGGATTTGAGAATTTGAGAAATTTTCTCCTTAGACATGTCATCCAGTGGGGTTTGAAAGTTTTAAGCATTTTTCTTTTATAATTCAATGGAAGATAATATTAGAGTTTAAGATGTGCCTACAACTAGTAAGACTTCAAGGAGGTCATCACTCATGGGTTGTAATGTAGGCCGGGTTTGGGTTATGAAATGAAAGATATAAAAGGCTCAAAATTTCCTATGATGTTTCCCCCAAGTATGCATTACTCAAAAATCAAGTATTGGAGGAGTTTTCCCATTTCTTCTTTGTCATCTTCTCACTAGTCTTCATTGGTCACTTGTATCAACATTTGTTTTTATGCTCATTCCTCTTAAATCATACCTTTAGACTTTCATCTTGTAAAATTCTTCCATTTTTAGGTTGCATCCTCAAGTTTCCAATTTGGTAGGATTTTCCAATTTTTTCTTTTCTTCTTCTTCTTTTCTTTGGCCCTAACTTTTTGCCTAAACTGCCCTTTTGGGTTTTCAGCCTAGCGGGCTTTCTTTTTTTTCTTTTTTTGCCCTAACTTTTGCCTAGATTGCCCTTTTGGGTTTTTAGCCTAGCAAGTTTTTTTTTTTTTTTTTTTTGGTCTTTCATCTCTTGATTGAATGAACTTTTGGGGACCTTTTGCCCTCCTTGTTTTTCTCAGCTTAATGATTTTCGGTCATTTTGATGCACTCTCTAGACTTCTTTCTTGCCTCGATGCACTTGCACCTTTCTATGCTTGATAAATCTTTTCCTTTTTTTTAATGAAATCTCTTTTAGATGAATCTTGTATACCTCTTGGCATGATGAATTTTAGGTTCTTCAAATTTGATGCACACTTTTTTTTCCTCTCACATTGATATAATTTCATGATCATTTATCTTTAGCTTAATGAATTCTCTACTCGTCTTTCATGTCTTCTAGGAGAGCTTTATCAATTAGCTTCAAAGCTACAAGGTTGAATCCTCATCAACATGAGATTTAAGTATGCATAACTTGATTTTTCCCACCCCAAGTTTAGATTTTAGTGGGTTCATGCAAAAAAAAAGCTAAATGTTTGAAGGCTCAAATGGGCTAGTAATAGATGATGAACATTCTAAGTAATAGGAAATAATTTGGTTTAACCAAAGATGGCCTCCTATCCCTAATGATGCTTGCTTGTAGGCACAATGATTCAAGCTCTTTTAATAAATTCCTCTTAAAAAAAAGGATGAATGCTCTAACGATGTGAAACAAAAGACTTTTGAAAATTGGATCGAGTGCATGGATTCTTGGGATTTTCCGATGGATGGACTCTTTTTGATTGCCTTTTAAGACCATTTCTTCTTATATTCTAAGTCAAATAACAAAAGTCTTCACATGGATCAAATGAAATTAATCATTCTTTGGTACAAGTTGATTGTTCAAGCCTTAAAACATCAAGATTTAGAAAATGTTTTGTCCAATGGATCACCATGTACCATTTTGAAAAGGAGACTTCATCTTTTTGTTCTTTTTTTTTTAATCTTGAAAGAGAAAAAAAAATTGGCTTTTTTGAAAAAGTCACTAGGAAGTTCAATGGTCCTAGTTCAAAGATTTTTTTTTTTTTTTTGTTTTTTTTAAATGACTCAAAGGCCCAATGCCCCTAGTCCAAACACTTTCTCATTTGAAATTTTTTTTCTTTTTCTTCTTTTTTTTTTGGAATTTTTAAAAAATATATACATGAACAAAGTACATCAAATGGATTTTTAGAATTTAAAGAAATATAGAAACATGGAATAAACAAACAAACTTTAAGCTTAACCATGATGTTGCAAACCAAATGTAAAGTGAGGCAAAGTTGGGCCGCTTGCTTCTTCTTGGTCCATTGAGGACGCTTAAGACTTGGTGGGCTTGAAGCTTGATTATGATCTTTTGGTATTTGCTTGAAATGGCTTGGCCTTGCACTTGGAAGGCATGCATCTTGTGAGGTTTTGGCCTTTGATGTTGACCATGTCTATACACCTTCGATGTGCTCAAGTGTTGGGCTTAGACTCATTCAAGAAACAATTTTGGGCTTCCATGCCAAGTAGATTTCAATCATAGGCTTTTGGGCTTGAGTTCATTCATAACATACAAGGTTCAAACAATTATGATGGGCTCAAGCATTGAACTAGAGTCATCATGGTTCAAACAACGGCCACACACATGTCATGAAAGGAAATTTACATGGACCGACCTAAAGGTAGGTTCTATAGGTCATTACAACATAGGTAGAAGGTAGGTTCAAGGTCCCTACAACCTAGGACGTCGTACCTCCCAACTTGTGACGCCAGGAGAGCTGCATTGGTCTGAACAGTTTAGTTTACCCCTATGAACCACCATGGTATAACCATGATGATCCTTGTGGCGGTGGGTGGTAAGTTCACCGTTGGGTATGTGAGTCTCAGGAAGACCACAATCCACGGCTAATACTATTGGGCTTCCAGGCTAGCACATAAATAAAATAAATTTCATTCAAGCAAATGATGCATGACATGCAATATAATGACATATAAGACAATTATATACAAAAAGTAATAAACAAACAATGACATGGTTGGCCACCATAAGCTAATTGAAGCTTAGCCATCAATATCCCCAGTGGAGTCACCACTGTGAGAGACCGCGCCCCCGGCCTATTTTTAGGAGGTGTTTGGCCAAACTTATGTGAATGGGTGGAGTCATGTTATTGCCTCTCAAAATGGAGGTTCGACTGATTACATTTTCCCCTTTAGATTAAGGGTTTTACAATGGAGTCGCCACTTATTAAATTATTGGAATAAATAAGAAAACCAAAATTGAAAAATTCCTCATTTTATTAATTTACAATTGAATTTACATTGATGAAAGGAAAATTATATGGCTTTGGTCCTAGATACAATCTAAGATAAAGTACATAGCTTTGTTTCCTAGTTACAACCTAGAAACTGAAAATTACAAGGATAAGCAATGATCTATCATCTCTTGATCTAAACTCGGAGGCTATGTTACAAGGTGGGAAGGTGTTAAACACCCACCTTGCCCGGTGAAACCGGTCTTCTAGATTATGGTGGCCAACATTCATATCATATCATCCAATATGTCAATCAATTTACATGTTGAATTTAATGTGTGTGCATGTGATAAACCCTAATTCAATTTATTAAGCATTGCATTTGGATTGAAAAATGAATTCTAGTGAATGTATGTGGATGGTGATATCCTAGATTCAAGAATTTGAAAGAATTATGAAACAAACATGTTTTTCATATTTTTGATGTGGATTTAAGATTAAAACTAGTGTTATGCATAAGCATGTGATGAACAACCAAGAACATGTGAAGAATACATAAGAACATATAAGAACAATCAAACATATTCAAGAGAATTTAAATAATTGCTATCATGTTTTAATCTTAAATTCTCATCATAACAACATAAAAAACTAGTTAGGAAAATAGATTATACCTTCATGTAAGATCCATACGGTGGATGAGGAAACTGGAGGTCTTAAGAGTGGAGGAAAAAAAGAGCTAGGAGAGGCAGAGTGAGTCTCACTCAATACCTTGAGTCTCAGGAAGACCAAAATTTGACAAGACTACTCAACTCACTAGAACTCAAGAGATGAGAAGAGATGGGGTTTTTGTCTTCTCTTGGAATAAGGAGAGGGGGAATTTATATAGTAGCGGTGGAGAAAATATGAATGGAAAGTCATTTAATGAGGGTTGACAAAGATTCATAAACCTAGACCTTATTTTAGCCCTTGGGGAAATTTGGTGCATTAAATGTAAAGATTTGTGAAAGTGAGGAGTAAGCAAAATTCGGTTTTTCCATAACTACTGTAACAGCCTGTAGAACCAAATTCAAAAAATCATATCTTACTCAATATGATCGGAATTGTCTCGTTCTTGTGCTCAAATTGAAGCCCCGGATGTCTAGTTTCTGGGAAAATTAACCTCATTCACAGATTCAAAATATTCTAAGAGATATCAACGAAATTGTAAGCAGAGGTCATTTATTAGAAAATAATTTCAGCACAATTAACGTTAATAGTTCCCAAATTAGTTTCCAATTAACATTAATAGGCTCCAATCACTTCCATTTCAGACTTAATTAGTTTCAAATTTGCCCTAATTAAAAGATAATTGCACAAATTACTCATTGAATAATTAATGTTTGACTATCTAACTAATTAGGTGTGTGCAACCTTACCATAAAATGTAGTCCTACCCAATCAAATTACGACACGTCATTAATCTCAAATTGATTATAATTATAACCAATTAGAATCAATTGTTCATAATCACATATAGTCGGACTAAATTTGTGACAGTGCATCTCGGCCATTAAAAATTTATTTGATGCTAACTTTCAATCTGATGGTCCGACTAGGGCTTATGACCAATCGATTTGATCGTTACAACATCAAGATCATTTTGGTGAAATGAGATTAAGGATCTAATGACCAAAATTAAGATGCATATTACCAAGGTGAAATTACCCTTTTACCCTCCATATGAGGTTAAATGTAGGTTGCAAAATGGGGTGTCAACACAAATATTAACACTTGAAGCTAAGGTTGTAGGCTATAAGAAGAGAGAGAAGAGGTTGCTGCTCTGTTTGGGGATGTCGCTAGTGATATGTGGGATGTTGCTTTGTGTGGTCCTATCTTTGGTTTGTTAGATAGGTTGGGTGAACATGGTTAGAGAGGTGGGTAGGAATTAGTGTTGGGATTTAGTGGAAAGGCCAAACATTTTGTGTAGGTTTGTTTGTAAGTTTTGGCAGTTTGGTAGGAGGTGTTATGTGTTGCTCTGTGTTGGAAAATGGTGGTATGCTTTAGTCAAGCTAAAGGCATGTGGTTGTATGTTTTTGCAGTATGTTTCCAATTAGAATTGGAAACACCTAATTCAACCTGTAATTTGAACTACTAGTTGATATTTATGGCAGTGTGTTTAATTTTTATTAATAATTGATGTGTTGTTAGGCTTACATTTATTAATATTATATTGTGATGTTTATGTCTGGTGCATTTTTTGACAAGTAATGGTTGAAATTTTGGACCTAGCTTCACCAACACCACTTGCAAGTTTGTTGGACCAACATCACTCTCAACATCACTTTCAACATGAATTCCTCACTTTAAGGGTTGTTGTACCTGTTATGTATGAATCATTGACATGGTATGATTGAAAATGTGAAGCTAACATCATGAATGCATCAATTTTTACCAATTGTTGTACCTGCCATGTATGCATTTATGACCTGTTATGGTTGAAAACTATGGGCTTACAATCTGGTCTTGGAATCACTATCAAAACAACTATAAAGAGACATAGAATAGCATAGCACTTTTCATCATTTTTCAAAACAACTTTATTGCTTAACATCACCTTTCATTAATCAATGTGTCAACTTTTGGTGCACCACATCAAAACAAAACACAATGCACCAAAACAACCAATATAGATAATGCTTTACAACCAATTTGTTTGGGCTTCACACCAAAACAGCCAAATAGTTCAGCTTTACAGTCAATTAGTTCAAGCTTTACATATATGTACCAAAAAGCCATCTTTCAAGCAACATAAATAACAAAAAATGGTTACTAAATACAGGGCACATCATCTCCTAGGACCATGGCCAGAAGACTAGCTTCTAGCAAACCTCACTGCCTCCATATATCTTGCTGCATTTCTGGTTGCATTGAGTGTCTCAAAGGTGACTGCCTTCCTCCTCTTTTGTCTGTTCTGCCTTGAATTGGGTTTGGTATTAGCTGAGGGTGGAGGTGCACTTGTGAACACATTAGGTGGGATGGTTGGTGGTGCAATTTGTACAGATGGCTCAACATTGGAGGTTGGTGTTCCAACAACTGGTGTGCTTGCATTACCATCCCTAGTAGCCTACAATTAACCAAACATTAAGTAAGTAATCAACCTACAATCAGCCTATAATCATTGAGCATGACATAGTAAATTTACCCTTCTAGTGGTCCTTCTGGGTTGATTTGCACTCCCAAGAGGGGGAGGAGTTCCCTCTTACTTCTCCCTTACAACTTCTCATGTTGTGCCCTAACTTCCCACAAGACTTGCATTGCTTGGAAATGCCTATTTCCCTATTCTTTCTGTGACTTCTAGGTTCATCAGGTTCTTAAGCCCTCTTCTTCTTAGGCCTGCTAAGAGGTCTTCTTTTGATAGGTGGGTACATAGGAAGCACCCCTGGGTTTCCACATTTTCTGGCCATTAATTGGATCAATGAGAGGGTTGTAGCATGCAATGTATGTGGACTTTTTATAGCAGCCATTAACATATTTTTCAGCATCTTCCCTGTTGAAAAAGATGCAAGAAATGGCATGGGCTCAGGGTATGCCAGTGGTGTACCACTTCCTACAGCTACACTTGTATTCAACCAAATCCATAGTGAAACTCTCCAAGCCATTCTTCACTTCAAATTTAGTATGCCCAGCCCAACATGCTAGCCACCTGTTGCAAGCCATCTTCTCCTTGTACAGTCTCTTCCTTACCTTAATCATTTCCCTGTAAACTTGAAATCTGGTCATTAGATATAGCCTAATGTACTCAAGCTGCAAGCACATATACAGAAATGGGGAAAATATCAATTATATAACATAGACTTCATGAAACAATGACAAAGCACAAATATCAGTAATTTGTATAGGTGGCATACCATTGTGATTACAGGTTTGCTCCTAAATTTCAGTATCCTACTGTTGAAGCTTTCACACATGTTATTCAAGATTGTGTCACTCTGACCATCACCACTGAACATATGCCTAGCCCATATAGTGGTTTAGTGAGACTGCAACCACTTGTATGCATCTTCATCAACCTCCATCTCATTCATTGCCCTTTCATGTTTTTGTTGATAAGTGGCTTTAGCAGCTTTCCAAAACAGGTCCCTAATAAGTACACCAGGGTGGTTTTTCCTCAAGTTATTATATAGATGCCTACAACAAATTCTGTGCTCATATTGTGGTCTATTGTCAACAAAGGTTTGCAATAGTCCCTACCAAAAATAAACATTTATAACATGTTAAAAGCTAACACTTCTACCATTAACAATTAGGAAGTGCATGTGAAAGGGAAGTACACACCTTCTGTTGATTAAATATGAACACCTATCTCTTTCCATCACCTATGTTAGCCAGCAATAAATTCAGAAACCAAGTCCATGAGTCCTGGGTTTCAATCTCAGTAACAGCATATGCAAATGGAAAGTGCTCCTCATTTGGATCTCTGCCAACTGAAAACATCAGTTGCCTACTTGTCTTGGTTTTCAAGTGGCATGCAACTAGTCCAATGATTAGTCCCTACCAAAAATAAACATTTATAGCATGTTAAAAGCTAACACTTCTACCATTAACAATTAGGAAGTGCATGTGAAAGGGAAGTACACACCTTCTGTTGATCAAATATGAACACTTATCTCTTGCCATCACCTATGTTAGCCAGCAATAAATTCAGAAACCAAGTCCATGAGTCCTGGGTTTCAATCTCAATAACAGCATATGCAAATGGAAAGTGCTCCTCATTTGGATCTCTGCCAATAGAAAACATCAGTTGCCTATTTGTCTTGGTCTTCAAGTGGCATACAACTAGTCCAATGATTAGCCTGCATCTAGCCAAGTAGCCCTTCTTACAACCTTCCAGACAATGTACAACCTTTCAAAATATGGTACCCCAACTGCTAAGCCCAACTGCTAAGCCCAGCTGCTCAACCCAGCTGCTCAGCTACCAAGTCATCATCATTGAAGGTATACACCTTTATCAATATTATGCTCCCTAGACTACACCTTCTCAACTCCTCATAATACTCCCAAAGTTGGTTGAATTGTGCTGTGTAAGCACCATCAACAAGCTCTTGAGCTTTATCCCTAGCCCTGCTTGCCTTGCCCGCACTTTTATTCACCACAAACTTCTCATGCACAACATCCTGAATATCTTTCGGTTTCATGTTTGACTGTCTCCTAACTCTCTTCACTAACTTCCTCCCAATGTATGATGTTGTGCACCTTGGATTTTTATAACTCTTGGTGCATGTGTGGTCCATGTTCAAAGTTGTTAACATGTAGCTCTTCTCCCTTGGCACCTTTGCAAGGTAGGCTACAAACTTGCACCTTGGCTAGCAACGGGCTCTCACCTTGAGCAAATTATTTTTAACAAACCTAATACCCCAACCTCCATGGATGGTATAGTTAGTTATTGCTTCCTTAAATTGCTTAGGTGAGATAAACATCATATCCTTTTCAAACCTAAGATGCTCAACCTTGGCCACTAGCATAAATATTGGAAACTTGCTCGTCCTAGTGGAGGTGTCTACCTCAGCAAATGGATTGTCATCATCACTTGAAGCATCTGCATGAGCACTGTCAGAAGAGGATTCATCAAGGCTAAGTAACTCCTCATTCTCATAGTCAAATTCATTACACCAGCACCCCTTGGGCCTAATTCAACCTCAATTTCATCACTTTATTGGTCTCAACTATCATCACTATCTTTACCTATATTCAATGGTTGCTATTCTGCCTCATCCTCTATGTCACTTCCCTCAATATCACTACTATCCTCTATTTGACCATCAACTGTATTGTTGGTCCTCAGCCAAAGGTTCTTTGCCAGCCCTCCTAGCAAAAACTTGTTTAGCGTTTACCTCCAATAGTTCACCCTGGTCAGCATTATCAAACTCAACTTCATCATGTCCTCCAAACTGTGAAAAATCAAGTCTATACTCATCCTCAACATCTCTGTGGTCATCATCAACATCTCCACCAAAGTTTAGGTAATCAAATTTGTAGTCATCATAAGCTCTATGGTCAGAATCATCTTTGTACTCTGCATGCTCATGATAATGCTCACTTGGACTATCATTATCAATGTCTCTATCACTGTCACTACTTACGCAACACACCATAAATTCATCATCAATTTCATTTTTTATAACCTTTAAGGCTTAAGCATCTGCAGGGTCTACTTCACCAGGTTCTCTAAACTCCAAGGGCTCAACATCCTCCACTTCCATCTCAATAGGCTTATCCACTGGATGTTCCACAAACATGTGAATCTCTCCATAACGCTTCACTAGGTTTGTCATGAACATAGCAGAATCATCATCTACAACCGGGTGGAAATTTGCATGCTCTAAGTTCACACCAGGCATCTGAAACCAAAGCCTATCAACTTCTCTGTACCCAAACTCCCTACATATAGCCTTAATCTCCACTTTTGACCATCTATTTGGGTCATAATTCTCTACTTGGTCTACTGTCCCTCCCACATACACCTGAGGGTCCCATGTGAAATGCTCCACCATGGTGAACATGCAGAGTAAAAAAGTGATCCATCTTTCATGTATGCAATTTACTAATGCACAGTTATTGACTTTTCAAAATAAAAATATGATTTTAAGCTAATGCACTAATAAACAAATGAAAACCAACCACATAAACAACATCAGAGGGAACACATGGACCCAAATATTTCTTGAAAAGGAACACACAATACAACCAAACACTATAATACAAATACCAACAAAATCATTTTTTAAGCTAATGAACTAATAATAAACAAATGAAAACCAACCACATAAACAACATCAGAGGGAACACATGGACCTAACCATTTTTCAAAAAGGAAGATAGAATACAGCCAAACAATATGGCAATATAATACAAAACCCAACAAAAAGATACCATTTTTTATCACAGTCAACATTATGGTCCCTGATAACAGTGTCTACTACACCAAGCTATAAAGAGAGAGACAGAGAGAGAACAAAATAGTGAGAGAGAAAGAGAACATACCAGATGCAGCCAATCTAGATTCACAATCACAACTTCGATTCGGTGTAAGAGCGCTCAAAATTTCAGATGACAACTTTCTTCAAGGTTAGGATATGCGTATGGTGCAAGAGTGAAAACATAATTTTCTGAATTTAGGGATTTAGGTGTGGTTGATTTGAGTTAGGGAGGATCACATAAGTAGGTTTGTTAGGGAGTTGGTCACGTGAAGCTTGCGTGGGTCTCTTAATGGCGGGAAGTTGAGGTGGCGAGCTTGGGCTGACACATTTGCAATGATAAAGTAATATTTTATTTCATCGTTTGCCATGTAGGAAAATTTTGTCACTGAGATGATGGTAGGGACCACAACGAAATTTGTTTTCCAGAATAGGGACTAAAAGCGGTAAAATTAAAAAATAAGGACCAGAGTAGAAATAGGCTAAAAATGTAGGGACAAAAATGGTATTTTCGCCAAAAAAAAAATCAAATAACTACAACAGAGCTAGCCTCTTTCCTGGTGATATTAACAAAATAGGGAGGGTAATTACAAAGATCAAGGGCCTTTTGGTAGCAGTGTTTAAGTATTGTTGTTCAGTTTTCAGTGCTGTGAAAATATGTGTTTGAATATTATAAAAATACGTGTCAAAATTGTTATTGTTGTTTAAACATCGAAAAATGTTGTTTAAACAACAGTGCGAAACAGCCCCAAAATAGCCAGTAACTTTAGATTTTAAACACCGTTTTGCTAAAGAGTGGACTACCCTATTAGCATCTCTGGGGACCAACAAAAAAGGAAGGGAAGACCTTACCCACAAAGGACAACACAACACAATTACACATGATAGCTTACATCTCACAACGAAAACCTCAGTGAAAATCATAGCAGAGAAAAAACAGAGCCAAGAGAGTATTCTTAGAAAGTGTTATCACTGCAGAAAGAAAGCAACTTAGCATAATAACAAGCTTATCATGCACCAATATGACAACTTTCTCTCTCCCACAAATTACTTCCTCCCTGATTCCCAAAGCTCATTTCAGTGAAGGCCAATCTTATGTCTCAAATCTCACAATTTTGTGCTCACAAGACAATAAAGTCATAAGAGATGATGCTGAGAGCTTTTTGGCCCAACCTATTATGTGGAACACATATACAACTTTCTACTTTAACATAATTTTTTTTGGGGTGGGGGGGGGGGGTGGGGGGAAGGATCTTATAAAACGCCACTATAGGTCTTATAAAACGCAGCTATAGGTTTGGGGTGATTAAACTTAAAAAAAATTGCATGGAACTTGAGTTCAAAGAGCTCGAGTTCCATATAAAACGATGTTATAGATCTTATAAAACGCAGCTATAGGTTTAGGGTGATCAAACTAAAAAAAAAAAAAAAAAATTGCATGGAACTCGAGTTCATAGAGCTCAAGTTCCATATAAAACGCCGCTATATGTCTTATAAAACGCAACTATAAGCATGGAACTCGAGCTCCTAAACTCGAGTTCCATGCAAATTTTTTTTTTTTTTTATTAAAGTTTGATCACCCCATACTCGAATTTCTACCAATTGAGTTTCGAAACAGGGGCATTGACCTAAATAGTTTCAAAACAGGGACATATTGCCAAATATTTTTCAAAATAGGGGTAAAAGGCTAGAATCCTTGGACAATTGGATCATTTAGCGCTCATCTAGTAGGAGTCAAAATATTTTTATTTTCAAAACAATGTGAAAACAATTTTTAGATAATTAGGTTGGAAGATAGTTTTTGAGAACACATCATGCAAAAATCATTGCACACATTGTGGATATTTGGCCCCACAATCCAACAATTGTGAAATTGAGCGTAGGTTTGGGTGTGAATTGTGATAGTAGGTGCTTCGTTAATTTTAGTGGTGGATTTTTTTTTTTATAACAAAATTGGGATTTTAGGGTTTCCTTCGGTCCAACACGAGAGACCTTCTCTTCTAGGATTGGAATTCTACACTACACAAGTATATTTTAGTCTTTTTTTTTTTTTTGATATGATCAATTTTTTTTTTTTTTTTGGTTGATACTTTAGAACTTTTCTTATATTCTACTGCGGTATCCTTGAAACTCAAGCCCAACATCAAAACATGTTTAACCGTAAAGTAAAACTCTCAAAAGGAAAACAGTTCTCTATGAATATTTTGGGAGGTCAGTCTTACGGTCATGGCCTCTTATTATGTGTCTCTTGTTAACTAATTAAAATTTTTTAGTCTTTTTTTTTTATATGATCAATTTTTTTTTTTTTTTGGTTGATACTTTAGAACTTTTCTTATCTTCTACTGCGGTATCCTTGAAACTCAAACCCAACATCAAAACATGTTTAACCGTAAAGTAAAACTCTCAAAAGGAAAACAGTTCTCTATGAATATTTTGGGAGGTCAGTCTTATGGTCATGGCCTCTTATTACGTGTCTCTTGTTAACTAATTAAAATTTTCTTTATATATATATACACTGGCTACTTTTGACTTGTATGGCATCCTAATTAGATTTCAACCAAATTAACATAATTTATTTTTTTATATACCAAATTGTCATGTGCTAAAAAATTTAGAATTTTTTTTGTTAATAAAATTTTAGATTCTTGTGTTAGCTTGATTCACCATCATGTGAGCTGTGATGGGCTATTCTAGGGCAAAATAATGGCAAAATTTAGCCCGATCACTACCAGAGAAGTTTTAGAAACCATAGTCCATAATCCATACCTCTCTACCTCTCTAGTTCTGTATCAATCAGAGCACATGAGAATATCCAATTTGAATATTCTTCAACCAATACCCTTTGATGGTCTTAATTATTAATTAAAGCCATTATAAAAATATTAATCACATGAAAATAAATCATCTAGACATCTAGCTCAGAAAAGGAAACAAGAAAACAAATCTTTAACAAATTGACTACAATCACAAATCTTTTTTGTGTCATTATTATTTTCGAGTTTTAAGTCAAAGGTTACAAATTCTTAACCTACCTGAAAATGCACCCTATAGTTTGTTTAGTCATCACCCATTTCTTTTCTTATCATTTTCCTCCCTATAAAACTACTAAACAACAAAAAATTGTTTTAAAAAAATCCCTCAACATCCATCGAAAATCGTTGCAAACTCTCTACATTATTAGTTGTCAAATTCAAATGCCATTATCAATCTGTAACTTCTTACATTTTAAAACCAAAATCTGACTGGTGCCCTTACAACACAAAGAGTAGTAGTTCTTTCTAAGAAGCTACTAATTTATACCATTTATGCTAGTCTCATCATACGCATTTTGTGCGTGCAGATGAGGCTTCTTTTTTTTTTTGTCTAGTGTCATAATTTCCTTTTTTTTAAATAAAAAATTGGATAAATTTGTTTTGAAAATATATATAATGTGTCCTATTTTGTAGGCAGTCTAAGTAGAGTTGAAAATATATTTTTACCGAATTATCCTCAAGTTTTTTCCCTGTTAAACATAAGGTTTAGGAGTTTTTCTAAACCACATAAAAGTTCAGTCCAAACAAAGGAAGCCCCATAAATAGTACTCCAGTATAGACTAGTGTAATAATTTCCCTTTTATTTATTTATTTTTTTGTGGATAAGTTTGTTTTGAAGACATGAATAGAGTGTTTTATTTTGTAGGCATTTTAAGTGGAGTTGGAGATATATTTTTACCGAGTTGTCCTCAAGTTTTTTCCCCGTTAAACATAAAATTTATGGGTATTCTGAACCACATAAAAGTCCAAAACAAATAAAGGAATCTCCTTAAATAGTAGTATAAATTTTTTTTTTTTGGATAAGTTTGTTTTGAAGACATGGATAGAGTATCCTATTTTGTAGGCATTTTAAGTGGAGTTAAAGATAAATTTTTATTGAGTTGTTCTCAAGTTTTTTCATCGTTAAACATAAAGTTTAGGAGTATTTCTGAATCACATAAAAGTACAGTCCAAATAAAGAAAACCCCCTTAAATAGTAGTATAGAAGAGGATTCCCCTCTTTGGACTTGACTTTTATGTAATTTAAAAATATTCTTAAATCTTAGGTTTAGCAGGAAAAAAAACTTGAGAACAACCCGATAAAAATATATCTTCAACTCCTTTTAAAATGTATACGAAATAGGACACTTTCCTAACTCATCTATGTCTTCAAAACAATCTTATCCATTTTTTTTTTTAAGAAAATTAGGACACTAGACCAAAAAAAAAAAAAACCCTTATAAATGTTAGATATACTCAATATAGATCTAAGAAGTAAGAATAGTATTTATGTTTCAAAAAATTGTGTAAAAAATATGTCACTAAAATTAAAATGTTTAAAAAAAAACTCACTATTTTCTTTTGAAGAAAACATGTTGTATAAAAATATTTTCCAAATATTAATCTAGAAAGTAAACCTTTCCTTAAAAAAAAAAAAAAATCAAGTTTTAGGTTTTTTTTTTTAAATTTTATTTTTAAAAAACATGTGGAAATATGATATTTGTTTTTTCTTTTCCTTTTTTATTAAAAAAAAAACTCTAAAATTGTTTCCAAAATCTAGTAGAAGGAAAAGTGGAAAACAACCAAATAATAGATGTCCTCGTAGAAAAAATAATTAAAAAAAAAAAAGTAATAACAAGATGCTCTAAAAAAATAAAGGAAAAAAATGAAAAAGAAACAAAACCAAACCAAAAACACAGAAAAAGCAAAAACAACAAAACCAGAAAATACAATTCTCATTAGGGTTAGGGTTTCAAAGCCCAATCATAAATTATTTTCCCCATCTGAATCCCCAAATTTTCACAAATGCGACGCAATTGCTGCCACATTTCCTTAGCATTCGTGCTGAAATTGTTGAATTTCCTTCAAGCTTTCGTCGGGGTTTCGATCATAGTCTACTCAGTCTGGATGCTCAACCAGTGGAATCATCACATTCCCATATCACCACCATCACCATCGCCACCAGCACCTTTAGCTCCATCTCCATCTTCATCTTCTTTATCCCTTTTCTTCGATTCTAGTTCTGACCAAGCCAGGGGTTTCAAACTCGAGGTTGAGGCCGATATGGTTTCCGGATTCGATGGCGGGTTCGGGTTTGAGACCGATTTCACTTCCTTTCAGCTTCCCGCTCCATGGTAATTCATTCTTGAATTTGATTTTGTATTTGGGTATTTGAAGTTTGACCCATAATTGTATTTTTGGAAACTATTTTCATTTTGTATTGGGTATTTAAATTTTTTATCAGAAATAGAATATTGGGTATTAAATGAAGTTGGTATGGGTGTCTTAAATTCAATGCTGTAACTATCAGTACGTCTAGCTTCTTATGGTAATTTCATTGTTCTAGAAATTAGGGAAACGAATTGATTAGCTTGAAATTTTTAGCATTTCCTTTTAGAGTGATGCTGAAATGTTAACAGTGTTAATGAACCATTTTAGGAAAGTTTTTATGGAAAAAAGAAAAAAGCAATTAGTGTTTTGACATATTTTTCTATTTTATTAATAATTGTCCTGAGTGCACCCAATCATTATTTAGAACATTAGTTTGTAAGCTTATTGTAGTAGCTAGCTTTAACTTTTTCCTTTTATTTTTAGAAGTATATATTATTTTGTGAATGCTTGCTATTGTAGATATTTTGGGGTTTTCTTTATTTTGTCGGAATTAAAGTTGTATGTGTTTTACTTGTGAGAGTGTTTATTGAAGTATGGGTGGTGTTGTGTTGTACTAGCATTTTGGTGGTTTTTGTGATTCACAATCACAAGTCTAGAAATTTGGTGGGACTTCTATAATATATGATGGTTGTAATAAATGTAGTGATTTTATGCTGGGATTTCACTGCCAGTTACTGTTCACTGTGATAGTGATTCAACTAGGCAGTTTATTCTTCCTTGGAATTAAAATTTGGTGCTTCTTTTTTTGTGGCAGGTTCATCTACTCTTTCATGGGAGTGGGCATTCTCTTGTGTTTCCTAACTCTCATAGGTTGCATTGCAGCTGAAGTAATACATGGCTGCTGCCTTTGTTTTGTATCCTTCAACTCTATGTATTTTCTTTGTCCAGCTTATTTTGGTTAAAAAATTAATCTCCTTATGTTCCAAGTTGTGAACTAAACTCGTTTTGATCATTGAACTTGATGCAAGTGTAGTAATGTGTGCCTTTGAGCACTTACTTTTGTATTTTTTGCTAGTAAGCCTGTTTCTTGTGTCTTTCCCCTTAACCTTTTGAAAATTTTAGTATACGGTCCTCATCACTGTGCTCATACTACTAGAAGCGGCTTTGGTGGCATTTATTGCGATTGATCGTCAATGGGAAAAGGTGATTTATTTCTTATAAAAAAAATTTAAAAAGCATTAGCTATGTGTAGGTGCATAGTGCATTGGCTTCATCTGGCATGCTTAATGGTAAATAATAATAAAACATGTTTACTACCTTTACAGGATCTTCCATTTGATCCGACTGGTGAACTTGAGAGCCTTCGATCTTTCATTGATGAAAATATTGATATCTGTAAATGGGTTGGTATTGCTGTGGTTATAATTCAGGTATGTTCTCCACTCTAAGGATGGCATTTGTCAATCTGTCTTTAATTTCTTGGAAACAGATTGAGAAATCAATCTTTCACATGCTCATATATCATGTAGTTCATTAATCAAGGATTTAGGAATCAATTTTTGCCAATTGTAGCTCAGAAGTATTTCAGCGTTTTCTCTCTCATAATTTATAGCTGTACTCTAAGATATAATAGATCCACTAACTTTAGTAAATGCATGAGCCTAATTGATAAGAATCATATTTAGTAATTAATTGATGGTATATTGATGAAGCAAATTTCTAGAATGATGGAATATTTTCCTCATCATGTTTGTATTGTGTGACACTTACTGTTGACTTATAGTTATGATTTTTATTGCATGGTTATAGAGACTAAGACCTACTGTCAATTGAAGGAGTTCCATGGAAAGCATATTGTGTGATGTACTCTTAGCATCATGGCAGCAATACTCTCAAATTTGTAGAGTATTGCATGGTGCCATAGTCAACTAATATAAGCACATGAAGATTATCATGGCCGTTCTTGGTCTATTGGTTAGGTGCTAATGGTGTGGAGGTGGGTTGACATAGTTCTTATGTTTAAAGCTTATCTTTGAAATTTGAACTCCTAATTTCTGAAGACAATGAAAATAAACTTCAGACTATCAAAAAAGAGAAGGCTTATCAATCAGAAAGTTATTGCTATATTCTAAAAGATAATTTTTCTTTTGTCTGACTAAAAATTTTTGTTATTAGATAGAAGCATGAGTAAGAATGTAAATGGATGATGCTATTGGAGTAAATGTGTACAAAAAACTTCTCTGAACATTCGAAGAACATTTTATGCTGTTTTGGGATGCAGTAATTGACTTTTCCTGTTGTTTGCTCTATTTATAAGTTAATACAGCAGCTACTGACTCAAGAAAGAGAAAAAAATGGATATATTAAAAACAAAACAAATCGTATGAACTCTGTCTTCTACTTTGGTGAATATTTCTTAATGGTGCCATCTTACAAAAAAACCATTATGGACAAAGTATCATCTCATTTCCTGTACCCAACTGCAAAGCATGGTGTACTGGATTCCGGTTGGCATTTAATGTAAATATCTTGAGGGAACAGCAGTTCTTCCTTTGAATGATGACTCCTGAACATCCATCTGTGTTAGCGTTGAAAGATCCTTAGGTTCTAGAATTTGATTGCTTTGGAACGCGTCTTTAAGTTTGTTCTACCTGTGCAGACTCTCCCAGCCAGTTATGGAAAAGGTGAATACAATGTTCCAAATTCCAACACTGGTTGGGGCAGATGCATCCAATGCCTCTTTAACCAGGGACTTACGATATCAGTTTAATATTCAATTTGAAGCCGATAATGTCATGGGTTTCTAAGTGCTTTGTAAAGTAGGTGTCCTGGTGTTGGTGGATGTTACTGATGCCCCGCTTTTAATGATGATTCTGGAACTGTCTGGAAGCTGAAACCTCAAGATGTAGCCCACCCAATCTTGTCCAATATAGGCTCCAAATAATTAGACAAGGCTTGCAAGCCCTCTAAACTTGTTTTTTCTTGATATTAATCTTAATTGAATTTGAAAGTGTTCACATTTTCATTGCAATAAGTTTATATCCCTTTCAAACCCCAGGATGTTTTATGGAAGGTGACAGCCTCTTGATGAACTGCTAGATTTCCTTGCTGGATGAAACAATGGAATCTGACCATAATAAATGGAAAGTGGAATGAAAAGCTACTCATCAATGTTTGTTGAACTTGTGGAGCTCTTCTCACAACACAGAAACTCAGACATTATCTAAACCTCCTTTAAGTTCAATTTGAGGATAAAGTTTATGAAGCATGGAAGAAGGAATTTGTGTAAATGAGTGTCTAGGATTAAGGGACCAAATTTTAGTTGAAGTATTACTGTTTTAAGATCAACTAGTGACATTCAATAGAGATGAGACATTAACAGCTCATACACTAAGGAGTTTAAAGGAATGAAAAAGTTGTCAATTTCTAAATAAATTGATGAAAACGAGAATCCAAATCTTATATGCATGGTGTGTAAAAAGAATTGGTAGTGAAAATGTATCTTTATTTTGACTACATTATTAAGGGAAAGCAAATTCTTGAAAGCAAATATAGATGGCCGTGACAGAACTTCACACCACATGAAAGCATTTTCTTGCAAATTCTTTTCATGTTTATGAAAGTATCTATTAAGGACAAGGTTTTCCTACAAACCAGTATAGAGAAATCTCCTCCAATCCACTACGTGGCAATGTATTTGACTATCCACGCATATTATTTAAACAAGTTACATTACTAAATTAGAAAGTCATGTGACTAAAAATGCATGAGGATGGTCTTTTGAACTGCCATGTGGCCTGGAGGAAGTTTCCTCCAAACCGGTTTGGAGGAAAACTATTTCCATTTAATAAAATTCTATAGTTTCTGTTCTCCAATAAAGATAATTTATCAGAGATTTCTACAAAATTGTTGCTTACCAGGTTTCTTTGTATGAGAATAACCACAACCAATGGGGTTGTATAGTGAGCCATTGCTAGTCTATTATATCATCAGTTTATTGGATCTTATTTTTTCCTTATATTTTTCTTGGTAATAATTTCAGGCATTATCTCTACTATTATCAATAGTGTTACGAGCCATGGTTTCTACTCGGAGAACTGACTTTGACTCTGAAGATGGCTATGATGGTAGGGCAACTTGGGAGCCCCTGTTAAATTCACAATCAAGCCAACCATCTGGGTCAACCAAGGGTGATGGCAGAGGGACTCAATCGGACATCTGGAGCACACGAATAAGGGAGAAGGTATCTTATTTATGATAGTAGCCTTAAGTTAATCATATATAAGCTTATGACTTTTCTTCGTGATATTAGCTGATCTGAATGTAGGTTTATTTATTTTTATTTTCAATATTTCCCTTTTTGTGACAAATAAAGTTATGTTCTCAACATTGAAATGGAGTATACCAGATGAATTTGCTACTTTGAATAATTAAGATTTCAGACTGTGGACATGGATCCGAGAATTATAAATTACAGTAACAGGATCTATTCAAGTCGCAATAGGTTGTAACTTATGTGTCAGGCATCCTGCAGTCTACCCCAATATGTGCAATTTAAAACATTAGCAAACAGTCTAAATGGAATAGCATGAACTTTATCCCAAATATAACATCTAAAATTTGAGGTAGCAATAATCAATTGTCCAATTTTTATGCAGTTTGCATATGTACATGTCTTACTACCAGCTATACTGTCTCAATACATAGATCAATTGACATCCTATGTACCTACATTTTCTTTATTTCTATTGTATGTTTCTTCTTGGCATGAATTTCAAAATAAACCTATTAATTCTGCTTGATTTTGTTGGACCTGATTGATAGTGATAGATGCTGATTAATGCTATTAAAGGGGATTTTTTTTATTTGAGTTTTATTTCCATATCTTATGCAATCTCATTATGAGTTTATTTTCTTTCCATGTTAGATGTAAGTTGGAGAGCCTATTAAAAGCTTCTCAGATGATTATTGTAGATAGCTGATCATAGATTAATGAAATTTTTGTTGGTAGTTTTCTTTGAGTGCTTGGTTGTGATTCCAAGAAAGCCCATGTGATGATTCCTGGATTCCTATTTTTTATCCCATGCTTAGTGTTGATTCCAGCAACCCTAGGCGGTGATTCTTAAATTCTATTTTTTATATTTTCACTGTTAGCAGTGATTGCTAGGTTCTATGAGTAATTTTGATTTTGCCTCCTAAAGTTTCAAATTTTTGAATATGTGCACCTAGTGTGCATTTGGGATGAGTTGAATTCTTCAGCTTATCTCCACTTTCAGCTTATTTTTGCTACTATTCATGGGTCTCATTGCATTTTTTGATATTGTTCATAGGTCCCACTACACTTTTGATACTATTCATGAGTCTCACTGTATTATTTAACTTATTTTTTAACCTTTTTTATACACTTTTAACAAAAAAATTTCAGTTTCAACTAAATAAGTTGTTCCAAACAAACACTTAATATTGCTTAGGTTTGGAAAAAAAGCCCTTCTGTGCAGATTTTCGTTAATGAGTGGCTGTTAAGCACCAACTCATCTCAAAATGCTCAAAACTACATCATTTTGCCATGTCAGGAATATATATATATATATATATATATATATATATATATATATATATATATATATATTTATTTATTTATTTATTTATTTATTTATTTATTTATTTATTTATTTATTAATATATATAGACTTTAACACTAAATTTTGAAAAAAAAAAATTTATAAAAAAATCTATTTTCCAATTTTTTCCTTCAGATATTCCCTGCCAGTGACTCTTTCACATTTTTCTAGAAAATTAGTATTTTCATTGGAAACAAACACATACGCACAAAATAAAAGGTCTACCTCCCTGAATCTCATTTTCTAAAATTCAAAAATTAAAATATGATCTTAAAATCAATTATTTCTTTCTTTTTTCTTGTTTGATTAATTTTTTTACCTTTCTTCTTTCTTTCTTTTTCTCCTCTCATTCTCTAAGAAAATCAAAATTTTCTGCCAAAAAAATAAACTGCTACTTTGCATATCTTTGTTTGATTCTTAAGCATAACCAAGGCAAATCCAAAAATTTTCATTAATTATGTTTCATATCCAAAGTGGTCACCAATTAATTTCTTAGACTCAAATTCAAATTATAAAATAAAAAATAAAATAAAAAGAAGAAGAAAAGAACATAAACGCTTTCTTTAGCTTTTTCTCAGCAGCCAAACAGAATAATACCTAATCAGAAGTCTAGTTGGTTGCATGGCTGAATGGGTAGATTAAAAAATTTTCATTAATTTTGTTACAAACCCAAACTAGGCAACTTAGATTCAAATTCAACAAAAAGAAAAAGGGGAGAGAAGGGGAAGGAAGGTGGGCTGAAAAGAAGAGCTGTCCTTTGCTTTTCCTCATCAACAAAGCAAAATAGCATCCAAACAAAAATCAAGTGGGCCAATCTACATGACTGAGTGGTCAGATACATGGATTGGGTGGCAGCTAAACTGTGCCATTCTACAATGGTGGAAGTGGAGGATTGGAGGTGACGCGGGGTTAATATCATTATCATGGATGTGAGCAACATGGCCTTTGGAGAAGCGTGGCCTTGGTGGTCGATGGCGTAGGCCTACTCCACACACCTTGAATCCCTCCTCTCACTCCACCCCTTTGCTTTAATCATCTCTGATCTCTCTTCATTTATCACACCTGGCTCTGCTCTAAGTTGATTTTCTTCATCAATTCCCTCATCCATTTTTCTGCCTCCCCTCTCCAATGAAACCCTCAAATTTTATTTTATTTCTTGTAAATGTTTGTTTGTTTATTTGGGGAAGAACACGGCATTAAGCTGGAGAAACCAGCTGGACTCGCCGGTGAAGCAAAGAATGAGGAGAATAAGAAGTAAAAGAGAAAATGGAGAAAAAATAAAACCAAAAGAAAGATAAGTCCATAAGGGGAAAAACTAAACATTTTTATGTTATTTAATTGACTTGGCATCATTTAATTGACATGACATGATTTGATTGGCCCAACCAACATACATGAGAGGCTTAGTCTGCATTTAACTGACACATTAGTACCAGGTATAGATGTAAGGGCTCCAATTAAACTGCTACATAACAATAGGGGTACCAATCTAAATTTTGAAACCCTAGGGGGAAAAATCAATAGCACCCCGAACTTTAAGGGTGTAAATTGCGAAGTAGTATTTTTTTTTTTTAAAATTCTTTCTTTGTTTCCTTGATCAGCAAGTCTTGGATTCAGAGTTCTTTGTCCTGCTTCAAATTGTGGTATGAAAGCGAACATTGATCCATCTATCACCCCTCTCTGACACCAACAGTCAAGAAAGACACCATCACTGACAACAATAATATTTAGCCAATTCAGACCTACACCCACAAACACCCCAATTCATCCCAACCTACCCAAATCCCACCACCCATGGTGGTTACCCTTCACCCCCAAGCTGTGACCGTACCCTAGCCACCAAAGAATCACTGACAACACAGAACCACCACAATCAAACAAAACCACCCCATGATCGCAACTCAACTGATCAATTTTCATTCATAAGTGGTGCTAACATGGACCTGACCACCCAGTCTGCCATTCAAAAAAATCCCAAATTGCCCACATCATTGAGAGAAAACCATAGCCCGTCATCCCGCTAGAACAGAAACAGAACCCTAGCCACTGTCATCAAGCCAAACAATCCCAATCACCACCAATGCATTACTCACATACAGTGATAACAAACCTTGATGCTATAACCCAGTCCTAGGTTCTAGATTGCAACAAGTTGAAGCCAACCTAAACGTGATCACCATTTTTATTCAATCCATGTTGCTATCGAACCTTTCTAGCTAGGAACATGTTGACCAATTCACCAACTTGAAGCTTTGTCATTGACCCATGGCTTTGCCATTGACTTCAACCACAAAGCCACATGCCAAATATTCCCAAGCACCGTCAAGACAAGCCGACATCTATGAAGCCTATTGTGGAAGGTGACTTGTTGCTGCCACCAAGCCCTTCAATCCAGTTTCTAAGGACAAACACCATCACTCGGTTTTCTAAAGTTTACAACCCAACCCATTAAAAAAAGGAAAAAAGAAGCCTAGCCCAGTTCACCCATTACTCAATTTTATTTCATTTTTATTTCCATATCTTATACAATCTCATTATGAGTTTTTTTTTTTTCCCTATTGTATATAAATTTGGAGAGCCAATTAAAAGGCCTCTAGACTCACTATTGTAAGCATTTTATCACATATTAAATGAAATTTGGGTTGTAAGTTTTCTTCCAGTGTTTTGTGGCTATTCCAAACAAGCCCAAGTGGTGTTCCTTGGGTTCCTATATTTATCATATGCTTGGTGTTCATTCCAAACTACTCTAGGTGGTGATTCCTTTTTCTTTTTTTTTTTCATTGCTTGGTGGTGATTCCTAGGTTATAGCCTTTTTCATTTCCTCATACACCAAATCTTCTTTCAATAGCTCATTGTCCTACATCACTTGTTGTCAGTCCAGTTGTGGTAGTGATGAATGATTTCCCTTATAGTTTTGTTGGGAACAATTTTTTTATTATAACCATTTCACTTTTGAGACACATAAAAATAAAATAAATTGTCATTGTTCTACACCTCAGGTTTGATTTTTTTCTCTGGTTGACAATTATATAATAAACGAGGAAACAGGATGAGCTTTTGGATATCCATTTCAAAATTATCAGTACAGATTTTATGCAAGCACATTTAATTTGTGAGAAATATCTTGAGATTTTGATGTAGGATCTTTCACACTATACTTAGATTTCTTGATGACTGTTTGGGGCTGAAAAAGGGGATGGAACAGACAACAAGATAAATAAAACACTAGGCAATCACACCTAGGTATTCCTAAGCAATCACACTTAGGTAGGAGAAGGTAATCACACCCTCAAGGCTTAAAATAAGCTGTTGGAATTTTATTAGAATCAAACTCACTCATGAATAATATTGACTACAATAAACAAAAAAGGAGTTAATAACTCCTAAACCAAATAGGAAAAGGACTCAAAACATAAAATAAGACTCATGGGCCTTTGTTACAGCCAGGGACAGCCCATTCCAGATTTTTGGAAACTACCAAATTGCCCTTTCTCTAGTAAACTTAATTAAAACCGATCCAACAGCAAATAAGCAATGAAATAAGACTCAATGCTACTTTTAGAATGACTATGCAAGGTCCCAAGAGAGCTCTCCATCATTTGAAACATCCCAAATTAATGCATGAGCACTAGAACTTGCTTTTCATTTGCCTCTTTTAGGTTAAACTAAAGTGGGCTGCCTCTTGCGTTCCCCATTGGATTGGTTTTTCATAGAGATGCATTAACCCTCTGGGTAGCCGTTAAGAATTAGGGAACTACATATTTGAAAACCTTTAGGTCTAGAGATTCATAACTTGGTAATAATTTCTCAAAAAGTTGATTGTTCTAACCCTGTCTCTACAGCTAAGCAAGGACATGCTTGTCAACTATTCATTTACTTTTTGAAGGTTTTTTTTTTTTTTTTCAGCATTTTGTTTACATTTATCTAGTCTGTATGTTTTTTATACATGTGAACCAAAAAATTTTGAACCTCACTGCCATTTTGTTAAATATTCCAATTTTGTTATTATTTGTTTGTGGAGCTTCTCTTGTGATTGCCAGTAATAGGTAATCATGCCATTTTGTAATATTTGATGCAGTATGGATTGAGCACAAATCAGAATGCATCAGTGAGTACAAACTCAAGGCAGTGAAGACTAGAGAACGTTGCCGGGGCATTTAAAGAAAGCAGTATGCTCTGCTCTGCTCTTTGTTGATACCAGAGTATATATCATTGCTTTGTAGATTTCACATTCTTTGCCTTTCTTAAAGAGTTTGTGGTGTATATAGTCATTTGAAGATGTGTGCTGAATTGCTAATGTTGCCTGGGGGGAATCCTGATTGGGTGTATAATTTCTGTGAAACAATAAAGCTTGAGTGGTTCTAACTTCTAATGTGTGATGTATCAACCCTGTTTCATTTTTTTACTGAAATAAGAAAGATGATTGTTGGAAAATTCTCAAATGTCAGTGACCTGGTGAGTATCCCATGATAATCATATTGGTTTAACAAATGCTACCCTTTTAAATAATAATAATAATGATGATGATGATAATCTTAAAAGGGGGATTATTATTTAAAAAGAAAATGAGCTAACCAAAGTACAAAGGCATCCCTTGGAAAGAGGATTTTTTTTTTTTTTTGTATCACTGAGTGAGGTGTTATACTACCTCCCAAAAGAAGGGGAGGAAGGTTGTAGTAGTCCATCCCATTAAAGAGTCTACTTTCCTATTACATTAGCTGCATTTGTTCGCATTGCGATGGGCCCAACTAAAAATACTTGAGGAAAAGCCTTTAGTCATATGTAAAATGTCCTCTAGTATGGTTAAGAGTTAAGACATGCCAATTGGGGATATAATGAGAGGTACAGTAGCACTTGCAGCACCCTCTAGAATGATATTCTCAATATCTTTACTGACGGCCAAGTACAGTACCCATCTCAATGCTCATGACTGCAATTTTGCGATTTTTCGAAGATTTCTCTTTAGTAGTGGCTATTACAAGGTTATCTCTCCAGTCAGGGAGGAGTTTGGATGTAGAGCAGCATCATAATTGATCTTCATGGTGCCTAGAGTGGAGTAGGAGGTAGCCAAGTTTGTTCCATAACAAAGAGTGAAGAGGCTGGCATTGCTTACTTAGGCCCCAATATTTGAGTTGAAGATGTCTTGGTTTCAAGCTTTCCAGATGTAATCAAGAGTTATTGCAGAGAAGAGCACGGAAATTTCCTTGCTCCCCAGGTCTTTGAAGATATCAAATGGTGGGTCTATTAAGAGTGAGACAACAGTAGTAGTTGATTTGATTTGATTTGGTGATTGCTTTATTAGATCTTTCCTTGAGCATGGCTTTGCCAGGCTTAGGTGTTTAACACTAGACTTGGTTTAAGTCCAGTGCATCTAGTGCACTGGATTGATTTGATTTGTTGATTGCTTTATTAGATCTTTCCTTGAGTATGGCCTTGCAAGGCTTAGGTGCTTAACTCTGGACTTGGTTTAGGTCCAATGCATCTAATGCACTGGATCCGGTCAGATGGTGACACGTATCTAAAAGTAGACATATGTTATTATCTTAACAAGTCCAGTGTAATGGACACTGGACCTAAGCCTGACTCACTATATAGGGGTTAAAGTGGTTCTTGGACCTAAGTTAATTGACTCTTAAACTTAAACTGAGTGGCGAATCCTTGGGGATTGCAACTTCTTGATATTTCTCCAAGTTCGCGTGTAGGATGGGGTCATAGTGAATTGATTTTACTCACTTTGCCTTGATGTCCACTTTTCAAATGTTAGATTAAACCACCCAAGTTTAGACTAAAATATAACGCTGGGGAAACATCCAAATTAACTGTTTTTTCAAATGTGTTGATCGTGTGCAGTTCCATGAGTATAACTGTGGCTTGACAAAAATACCCATCCATTTGCTATTAAGTATTCTTCTCAAAAGTACAAATATATATATATATATATATATATCCCTTTAATGAAATGAAAAGCAAATATCATTTTAATTCCAATTTAATAAAAGACAAATAAAAAGTGAATAATATAATAGTAAAATTCTATATTTCTTTACTTTTAGTTTCTTCTTTTAATAAAATTTCAAATACATTTTCATAACACATTTCATTCTATATATTCAATTTTCAAAAAATAAAGTATTTCATTTCTTCCATAACGTAAATTGTGATCTTTTTTTCTTCTTTTTACCACTTTCTTGAGAAATGTTTAAAAGGAAATGGAATCTCTTCTAGGTGAAAAAGTGTCAAATTTCACTTTGGAAAAAGTGAAAAACAAGAAAATTTCCTTTTGCTTTCGTTCTAAAAAACAGGTGTTAAAAAACAAAACAAAAAGTGAAAAAAACAGAAACCTCAAGACAGTAAACACTAATTTTCAACTATTTCAAGATTCGCTTGCTCGCCCCTCCAACTAAAAGAAAAGGTTAAAAGGAAGAAAAAGGAAAAAAGAAAATGTATATGATTACCAAAGATTCAAAGCATGCATTATTGGTTTCATAAATGTGTGCTAGTTTGAAAATAGACAATTTAATAGGTTAGTATTTGCATCAATGAATATCTCTCTCTCTCTCTCTCTCTCTCTCTCTCTCTTAATCACACCCACCACACACTCATGGAGACCCCCACACAAAATGTGTCCCTGTCATGTTTTAAACTGTCTGACCACCCTGATCAATTTGCCTATTCATCCCTTGAATAGACAACTTTTCTACTCATATGTGGCATGATAACTTTTTTTTCGTTCATAATGATAATTTTTTATCATCAAACTAAGACACAGTCGATTTTTAGTGTAGGCAAGATTGAACTACAAATTTCTTATTTAACCAAAAGAAACTTTACCAATTGAGCTAACTAGAACCCACAAGCATGATAGATCTTGAACAGCCATCTTACTTTTTTGAAGACTATTTTTTTTCACCACCTACAATCATATCAAAATTGTGATAAAATTGTGGGGGGAAAAAAAATTGTAGTTATAAACTTTATGAAGCAGAAGATTTAAGTCACGGGATATCTTGGGTGTGCCTTAAGTTTTAACTAACTAGTAGACACAAGACATTGGGTTTTAAAATTGTGGCTCGTAGTGTACTGTTTGTCAATTATGAATATTCTTCTCTAACTACTAAAAATTTGAGAAGTGCACCACGTTTTCTTTTATAAATGTTTTTGTCTTCAGTGGGTAAAAGTTTTTTCCTTTTAAAGTATCTGTTGTAATTTGTAAAAAGTTAAAAAGACGTGCTCCAATTAAATAACCAAATCTTTGGATTTACAAAGGATCCTGAATGATAAAGTTTTCAAATAAATTTTGACTCATAAACTAACGAACTAAAATTTAAAATTGAAATGAGATGGATTTGGAAAAGAATCGTCACAGACCTGATATTCAAAGTCGGTCATCATGTTCATGATGTTGAAAATTTTCTTTTATTGCATTGAATTGTTTCAACGTCAAAATCATCACACCCAATGGTAATCACTATTCACTAGCTATTTAGAACACCTTTTGCAACATGTGACATACACTAAGCTATGTTGAGACTAAAGGGTCCCAATAATTTTTAATAAATTATATATCTTATTTTTTCAAATTTTTATTTTTTTAAGAGTTTGGACACACAAAAAATCTATATGATTTGGGCCCTTAAAAAAAGTGATTGTTTAAGGAAATTAAAAAAAGAAGTTTAAAAAAATTTCATACCCCATAAAAAAAATAATAAGAGCTCCACTTAAATTTACTACTTTGTAAAAAATATGCGTGATAGTTCTAAAACAATTATTTTTGAAGCATCTAGCTAAAGAATTTCATTGTCAATTCTAAAAAAGAAAAATACCTATTTAATATAGGTAGTGAAATATTTTCTAAAGAGTTTTAGGTTTGTCAACCAAGTTACAACAATGCATTTTCGGTCTAGATGTTCAATATGCTTAGTTTTCATAATTTTCTTGTGTAAATTTTTTTCTTCAATTAATTATTACTTTTTCTTATTTTCTAGTATGTAATTTAAATCTTTGGGATAGGAAAGAGTGAAATGTAAAATGTTACATGACATGTCAATTGAAAGGAAAATTGAGGTTTTTGAGAGAATGATTGGAACAATAGTTTGAGAGGAAGAGACTAACTCAGGGCTAACCATCGTAGGCCAACCAACCATAGACTAAGAGCGCTTTATTTGTTTAGATGGAAAACCTCTTGTGAAGATTGTTTTTCACGTTTTCATGTGTTTGATAGTATCATAAAAAATAAGTCAAAAAAAAAATTATATATGATCAACGAAATATCCTATTAAAAATATAACTTGTCTTTAAAATAAATAAAAAATTGTCCTTTTATTTTGCACCATGCTAATTAAGAGAAGAGGTCACTACCAAACATATAATTTTTCAAAAAATACCTTTCGGAAAACAATGGCATTTTTAATATCAAATTACTTGCACTACAAGTGAGTTTACTATAAATAAAATCAAGATTACTGTTTTTGAGACTATTGTGAATGTTCAGAACTCATCAAGCACCTAACTATGTCTCGGAATGATCATTACTACTTTACTAGCACTGCAAATAGTTATAGGAATAATTAAAACGAGCTCAGAGCCTCAGACCTTGAAATATCTAGCGGCCCTACATGCTACTCGTAATATCTCTAGTCATGATTCTCATTTCCACTCCAATCGTGTCATTGAACAACTGAATTTCTTCAGTTGGTTAGTAGGTCAACCACTACAAGAATTCATGTTGTGCTATGAGAAGCATTTAATAATTTTAATCTGGTAGTTATGTTTTGATTTTGGACCACAAATTGCTTTTATTATGGATACCCCCCCCCCCCCCCCCCCAATTGTCATGGGGACAAAATTGATAGGCAGCTATCTGTTTGCTACTTCCATAAGATCAGAAGACAGAAGAGAGAACACTTTTTTTCTGACTGTGGGGCTGCTAAGATCATCAGTCATGAGTACCATCCCAGTTAGGTTACATGAAAAATGGACCATACATGCAATAAGGGATCTATCTTATTAGGAAATAACCTGGATATAATGATATATAAAAAATTGATAGGAGTAATGAATGCTATTGTCGTCTTACTGTGTGTCTGATTCCAGAACTACCAATATCATGAATTAATGCAATTTCAATTATCGTTCATTAAAGTTAAAAACTAGGAAGTACGAAAACTTCATTTAGGGTACCGTACCTGTGTTATACTGGCTGTTTTATATTATAATTTTCAAAAATTGTGCGTATCATCGTGTCATGCCCATATCCGTGCTTCAGCTAAAAATGTAACCATACTGTCAAGATTATGATTCAAATGAATTAAAGACAGTATTGTAAGGAGGAAGACCGAGATTATAACTGGTTCTACGTGAACAACTATTTTCTTCGAGCCATTCTTTGCTCTAGTTGAAGCATTAGACTAATACCAAACATAGTATTTCAATCTCCAACCATAGCACAGAATATCAGCAGACTTTTTTTTTACCTGATCAGCAATTTTCAGAGACTAGGAGAACAAAGTTAAAAATTAAAATTTAAAAAAAAAAAAAAAAAACGTGTTATGTTCCTCCAAGAATTCTTGCTCTAGTTTTGGCATTAGACTCAAACCAATAGTAGTACTAAAACTCAGAAGAGCGTTGGGATGATATCAATTTTGGCTGCCAAGGACAGAAGCACTAACTTTTTAAAAAAAAAAAAAAAAAAAGATTGCAACCTTCATAGTCGTAGAGCAGCCAAAATTAAATGTGTTCACAAGAAAGCCAAGATCAAAACCAATACGGTCAGAAGATCAGAATCAAAATCACAATTTTTCTTTAATTGTTAATGACAGCTCCAAACCGTCAAGTACTCAATGACAGAAATGACACACTCCAGTCTACTCTACTCTTCCCCATAACCAAAATTTATGTGCAAATCAACGGCTCAATAGTCAACCAAAATCAGTCAGGTTTGAATTACTTGGCAATTACCCAATCGGTGCAAGAATAAAATAAAAGGGATTCAAGACCCAAAAAATTATTCATTTCACATTAAAGCAGCTTTTCTCTTCTTTTTTAGCTGAGAAAAGGTAGAAATAAGCACATTGGAGAGGCTGATGGTCAAATCCAACTCTGCAGCGGTTCAACTCTCCATTATATATACCCCAATTAAATTCTTTGTACCCTTAAACCTACCAATTAAGCAATCACTTAAACCAGTTACCAGCCCCAGTTAATATGCTACAGATCTTTTATTAGTATAAAAAATTTGGGAACAAGTCCAACAATTTGATATTTAAGACTTGAATCATTCAAAGATAGTCGGTTTCAGTAGCAAGCCCAGAGGGCTCATGTACAAACAGCTGGAACTTCAACCTGGGAAATACCACATGAGCATGACACGGGACAAAAATACCTCGACAAACATTGTTGGCCATGTTACTGAGTAACTTAAAATTAAAAAAAAATAAAATAAAAATTAAGCTTGAATTAGGTTGTCAATCCCAATAAGGCTAATATAAAAGACAGATATGACAGTAACAACGTTAAGCAGCTGATACATTTGTACATATATAGTCAGAAAATCAGATTAAACAAACAATCAAAGAAAGACTATCTAAAACTATTTGCAATATAAAAGAGATTAGGTGAGTAGGACCATCTTTGTTGAAAATCAAATACACAAATTATAGAGTTAATATAAAAAAGGAAGAAGAAAAAAAAAAAAGCAAAGCCTCTTCACACCCTACCTGTCAAATCAATCACTGCCTCGTCCACAAGCTCTTCCAGCAACTTCCCCTCAATTTCCTTTCCAAAATTATCTATTTCCAATCTCAAAAGCTCATTCCACCCTTTTCCCACAACCTCCTTCCTCACCATCCTCTCCACCAGGTTGTTGCATTCCCCAACATCCCCCAAAAAGCACTTCCCCTCATTAGAATACCAATCCTTTATTTGGGCCCACAGTTGGTCCGCTAACATGGGTGACGCACCCTCTAAGACCCTGCTGTTGGCCCCATTGCATGGCCTTCCCATTAAGCACCCATAACCAGTGATTTCCATTAGTGCAGAATTAACACAGTCGTATACAAGCTTCCGATTTGATCTCCATTGCCTTCGCTTTGCCTCATGGAGAAGCTCCTTGTCATGCAGGGATGCGTATTTGTCTCTCAATGATGGGTCCAATGGACTTTCAAGTGAATGCCATCTGGCAGAAAATGACTCCAATTGCACCTCGTCCTCAAGACCAGCCACTGATAGTAGTGTTTGGACAAGGCCAAGCCAATCTTGTTCTTCTTCCTCAGTGCCTGGAGAAACTGAAGGTTTTAATGTATAAGGAGTGGCTGTCTCTGCACAAGCATCATCCCACGACAAGGTCCTAGCCATTGATTCAATAGGTGGTGATTTGTCAATTAAGTTAGACCTAATTGGCAATAATCTTCCTGTTTATATGAAGAAAAAAGAGTCAGTAAGGTATTGATGCATGAAGTCAAATTAACGAAAACTTTCCCAGATATGAGACTGCTTCATATTACCAGAGGACTCAAGAGTTGCATTATCATCTTCAAATGGTGGTTCCAAAACTGAATTTGGACTCGGCTGGTCCTGATTCTCACTCACATTCCCAGGCTTGGTTACAGATAATCCTGCCTGCAAATAGTATGATAACCATTGAGAAATAATATAATTACAGGATTCTGCATTCAAAATTCAGAAACAACAACAACAACAACAACAAACAATTCAGGGAACCAATTAAAGCAATACTAAAAGCTAAGTGCATTCAGTGTATTGCTCTATCATCATTTTTAGTGGGACAATCAAGAGCCTCATGCTATACTAGAAGCAGAAACCTCAGGTTGGCAACTAGCTTGCTAGAACAATGTAATGGGCAACAATCAGTGACAAAAAAAAAAATTTGATTAGTTATGAAGTAAAGATATTACAACTTTAAATTTTGATATTAATTTCTTCTTCATGAAAACAAATACGTCAGACACATTGTAAAATAAGGGAATCTTGATTGCATGTATTTTGCTTAAATGCTGCGGCATTGTGCACCAACACCCTTATCAGCATCCTTGTTACATATATTCTAACCCATCTCAGAGCCTACAATTTCCATTCACCACTAACCTCCTAGATTATCTAGCATTCTACATTTTACTTCCATTAGTTGAGGGCAAGCAGGGAAAGCACAGAAAAGGGTAGATTAATCTGGATGAGCAATATGGTAGTAACATCTATCTAGTATCAGGACAAAGGTTACAAAGAAATCAGACGTCAACCACATACACTGGCAAACAATAACAATGTATATTACAGGAATTTACTTTCTTTTCCTTTTCCTTTTTCCTTTTTTTTTGGGGGACCGGGGGGGAAGGGGGTGCTAATTAACTGTGATTAAATATATAATATGCTTAAAGAAGCATGAGAAATAAATACTACCTCACAAGACACTATGCCATGTTTTTGTCCCATGCTGGTCAAATCTGGAGAACTTTTGCCTGACGTCACATGTGGATCAGGACAGAGGCGACCGTCGTTAACACATTGAGAGGCATCATCACTAACCACTCCATGAGGATGTAATGGAGATGCTGTTGTTTCAGGGGAGGCAAAATTAGCTTCATCTTTAGTTTGAGATTCAGCACATTTATCCTTATTCGATTTCTTATTCCTTGAGAAAAATAAACTTGAAACCTTCCCTTTGAATGATGATTTCATGCCCTTTGCTTTTGTCAGCTCCTTGGGAACATGTGTTTTGACCACCTCACTATCAGAAACTTCAACATTGAGCCTGGCACCATATGCCGTAGAAGACGCAGGAACAGATTTTGACCTCAGAAGATTTTTAGGAGAATCAACCACACCTTCTTTATTTAAATTATTGGTTACACATGAGACTGATTCCCTTGGATCTTGTTCTTTATTACTATCCTTGTCCTCAGATCCCACTGACTTCTTTGTATCCGAAAGAGCAAGCATCTCACCCAAAGTACTAGAGCTTCTCCGGGCATGTCTTTGTTCTTGAGAAGTCCCATGTGATGCCATCATGGCCCATCTTTCAGAGAGTCGCTTCTTTGCTTCTCTACAAACTGATGACTCTGGAGAACATGATGCACGGCTGAAGGATGAAGTAGAATAAGGGCTGCCATACCTATTGATGTAATCCCATGAATGCCTAGGAGATGGTGACATGACTTCAGAATCACTAAGATTTCCCGCTGCATACTCCGTCTCTGATTTGTTAAATGAACTCTCATCACCAGTGTAGCCATTGGAAAAAACAGAAGAAAGCAGAGTCTCATCCCTTCGGTGACCCATCAAATTTTCACGCATCTGCCTGGTGATCTCCTTTGCCATTTCCCTTGATTCTATTATTTCAGTGTCTTCAGCTTCCTCATAAAAGCTTTCACCATGCAATATTTTTGGTGATAAGGAAGGTGAAGAAACAACAGCCTTGATGTCTTGACTCTTGCCAGGGCTAGGCTTCAATACCACTATTCTAGTTGGTTGAAAAGGACTTTCATCAACTTTCTGATTCACAGAACTAGGAGAATATCCAGGGTCACCCTTGTCCCACATAACCGCTTGGTTCACCTTAGCTGGCTTCTTTATTTGTTTATCATTCTTCTTCCCTGATCCAACAAATTTGTCATTATCAACCATCTTCGAAGGTCTAAGAACAGTGATACGCTTTGTCTCTGGAGGTGGAAGAATAGACTTCAGGTCATATAGATGTCGGGAAATTAAGGAATTTGGTTCTTGTAAAAACTTCAGGAATAAATCTTTATTGGAACTTAAAACTTCCAATGCATCTTGATATTCCTTAGATTCGCGAAGCCTTTCATCTGTAGAGAGTCGTTTTACTTCCATGAAATTCTGACGAACAAAAGCCATATTTTTCTCATTGATATTGTCATTATGCCTTCCCTTCTGTGGCGATTTATCTCTTCTACAATTTGTCTTTTCAGATTTCTGCCAGATTTCATAAACATCTTTACATTCATTCTGTTCTGGAGACTGATAAACTTCACATAGCATGCCTTTGTCAGAAAAGCCCTCTTCTTGCTGCCAAGAACCCAATGGTATTCCTGAATGACTTAAACTACGCCGTGAATAACCTCTTGCATGGTTTCTTTGAGCAGCTGAGTCAGGCTGCAGGTGGGGGAAGGCATCAAGCCCCATCAACTTGGCAACCACATTGGGTGGGTTGTGCTTGAAGTCCCCATCTTTTGACATTTCTTGGTCTATAAGCATCTTCATGGGAGTTCCATTTGCCTTCTTGCTTGAAGAGAACCTTGAGTCAGACACAATCTGCATGCTCCACAGAAATGCAACACAAATCAGGACATCAAAGCATATAATGATTCAGAAATGAATGAGAGACACTTGCATTGAAATTGTTTCCAAACTGGTCTATAATTAATTATGCACAATAACCCTAAAAGTTACCAATTTATCCTCCATCTGATCTCCAAGAGGACTCCATGTCCTTGCCACATCCGATCTACTCCTTGAGAGCGAAGAACCTGCCAAACAACCAATTCCATCTCAACAATAGCTAGAAATAGTATGAAATAATTTAAATTTATTCGTTAAGTTAAAAATGCACACCCACGACTATACTCTCCGTCTCTTTATATATATTAAGGAGGAAGTGGTATTAAAGTAGAGCTCATCAGCAATAATTTAATCTAAAATATATAACTAAAGAAACCATAAGAGAAGTAGCCGGCCTGGTTAAGGAGAGGAGGATATTGTAATTTAACAACAATATTACTCAATTGGGCTCAAAATGCTAATTACTTTAGCATCTATCTGGTGGCGAAGATATTATTTTATGATTTATACCCACCCATGAGAGGCATAGACAGAGAAAGCAAAGTAACTAACCACCAAAGAAGGGGATCAACATCAACCTCAAGGAATTTACGCATGATACCAATAATACAGGCCAAGCAGACAGGTGAACAAAATTAAATCAAAATTCTCCACTAGCATAATGTATATTGTTCATGAACTTCAAAACGTACAAGGCAATTTGAAAGTTATAGTTAACAATGCCAAATGACATTGCGAATAGTTCTTTTTGAAAACAACTACAATAGGCAAAAAAGACATCCAGTAATGGAATAGACTGACATTAAAACAAGTGAACTTTAATAAATGGAACTGTCAAAAAAAATTTTGATAACTTGATTAATACAATCATATGCCCATAACTGCTCAAGAATTTATAGAGTAACTGATTACCAAAGCAAAGATCAGTCAAAAATAAATTATAGTCAAGAATATTTTACACTTTACATATGAACTGCAAAGCAATGCGGAAAATTTCATGGCAAATTAGATAACAAAATGAAGAGAAATATGAGAAAGGAAACTACCATCACGATGCGGTTTATCAGTAAGCATCTTGTTTCCAGCAACGCCCGAATTCAAATCAAAAAGGTTCACCATTCTTCCCAGACATCCTGGGACGGGTTTCTCAGTACTGTAAGGTTTCCTGCTCTGAATCCCATTCATTTTAAACGCCTGCAGTGACAATATTTCAGAAAATTAATCCCAAAATACCATCTTTCCTTCAATAATTAATTATAAAAAATAAAATGCATACATAGAAGCATTGATACATTTTGAATACATACCATATATTCTACACAAATAAGGAAAGAACAAGAAGATTGTAATCCTAATCACCCAAAACCTTGCATACATATAAATCACTCCTACATTTGCTTACCAAAAAAA
Organism: Castanea sativa; assembly: GCF_040712315.1. Classification (NCBI taxonomy): domain Eukaryota; kingdom Viridiplantae; phylum Streptophyta; class Magnoliopsida; order Fagales; family Fagaceae; genus Castanea; species Castanea sativa. Next base: position 40,911,881 of record NC_134024.1, on the reverse strand, counting down.
TTAAAGCTCAAACACAGATGTTATTTTTTACTTAAAAGGAGGTAAGCTTAATGTTCCCCTACAATAAGTAAAATAAAATAAAGATAATATATGTAGAGAGAGAGAGAGAGAGAGAGAGAGAGAGAGCTATTTGTTTGGAAAACTGTTTATGGCCTAAAAAAATGTGAAAATGAGAATTACAGAAGACAAGTCCACTTCTATGCAGAGAGAAAATTAACCATATTCGCATGAGATATCACATCAATTCATGCGTCACTATATTCCCTAATCAAACTCAAGGTAAAGCTTAATTAAAATACTCCATTAATATTTTTAAAAAAAATACTAAAAAATAACTCAATACTTTTTTTTTTTTTTGAGTTTTGGCTAGGCTACACTGATCAAAGCCTCTGAAGTCTCAAAGACCCTAAAACTAAATATCACTGATACCCACTTAGTAAATAAAATAAAAAAAGCATTAGATGCTCAAAGGCCCAAATTTTGATTCAAAAAGGCAAAACCCAGAACAAAAATGAACCAAAATTACGCATATTTATACTAAAAAAAGTTAATTAAAACATACCCAAAAAGGAAAAACAGAAAATTACGTGGGGCTAAAAGTAGACTGAAACAAAAAGCAGAATTTTGAAGTGCACAAAAAGCTGCACTTTGAGCAGAAAAACAAAAGCAAATCTAGAAAAAGAGAGTAAATTTGATTCGAGTATCATAGAGATCCAAAAGAGGGCAAAAAGGTCAAGTCCACAAAAAAAAAAAAAAAGCACAACATTCACAGAAATGAAACCCAAAAGATTCAGAGACACAGAAAGCAGAAACCCACAAAAAAGAGTGTGATATAAAGTGAAGCAAATATGGAAAGAGAGGATGTGGGGGTGGGGGGGAAGAGACCTGGGGTGGCCGGAAATGGCATTCCGGTACGGCGGAGAGATGAGTGGGATCTGACGTGGCACGATGGGATCCGCGGGTCTCTCTCTCTGACTGGATGTGCGTGTGAACGAGTGTGTGCGTGTGTTTGTGTCAGACAGAGAGAGCAAAAGAGAGAGGAGTGGAAGTGAGGTGGTTTTGTTTTGGTGGTATAGTGGGTAGTTGCTGTAATTGAAAAAAATGTAAAATTATGGGAAGGCTTTGATTGTATTATTATTATACTCCCCCTCTCTCTCTCTCTCTCTCTCTCTCTCTCTCATATCATACCATGTTTTACTCTCTCACCGACTATGTGTCTAACTCCAATTTTTTTTTTCTTTTTTTTTTTCAAGAGACTGGACTAACTTTTAGTGTACTTCTTCTAAATAAATATAAAATAAAAAATAAAAAGCGTGCTCCAAATTAAAAGTGAGCTTATTTTATTATTATTTATGATTTTCACAGTATTTTTTGGTGTTATTCATGAGTTTCATTGTATTATTTCAACTAATTTTTACTTTTATTTATAGTATTTTTTGTAAAAAGTTTTCAAATTTAGCAAAATAAGCGGATTCCAAACAAATCTTTAATATATTAGAGCCAACTCGATTCTTTTTTTTATTTTTTCCCTTTTTTTTAAGAGACTTGTCTCCAACGCTTCAAATAAGTGTTCAATTTTTACCACATGTTCAAATCTTGTCAACTTCATTGCATTGGGCACTTAGAGCAAAGGGTCCGTTTGGTTGAAAGAGTGAAAAAGTGAGAGGATGAAATATTATGGGAGGATAGAAAATGTTTGGTTTTTCCTCTTGTGTGTTTGGTTGGAGGGGTGAAAAACTCTTTTGTTTGGTTGGAGAGAAAAAGCAAAATGATGGAAAATGTAATTTACATAAATTAACTATTATACCCTTATTACGTAATATGTAAGAAATAGATTTGGGCAAATACAATTTACCTACCTGTGGTTTGGTTGAAATTTAAGTTGCCTACCTGTAGTTTGAAATTTGACACTTTATCCACCTGAGGTTAGCTTAGTTAGATTTTTATAACCCACTTATGTTAAAAACAGAGCTAAATATGTAATTTTGCTCAACTTTTATATCTCTCTTCTCCAAAAACACAATAAACATAAAAATACAAGATTAAATAAGATCAAAAACTATCCATCGGAACACTTTCATTATGGAATTTCAAACCACAGGTAGGCAACTTAAATTTTGATCAAACCTCAAGTAGGTAAAGTATCAAATTTGAAACCACAAGTAGGCAACTTAAATTTCAACCAAACCACAGGTAGGTAAGTTGTAATTTGCCCAATAGATTTATTTGTACTCATTAAATAATATAAAATTTATCACATCATACATATAAATTTTTATTATTATTTTTATTATTATAATGTAAAAATTATAATAGTGTACATATAAATTTAATTGGATAAAAAATTTTGTAATTAGGAAAAAACGTGATCAGCAAATTTACATTATTCAACCCAAAAAACGTGGTCAGCAAATAATAGAGTCAAATTTTTGTAACCCAACGGTTATAATACGTGATCTATTATATAACAATTTTTGTAGTTTGACACCAATAAAAATTTCAATCTGTCACTTCAGAGAAAAAAAAAAAAAAAAACTAACTATGTACACCACCCACCAACTATTAATTGACTTATGAAGAACAACTCTACTCATTCATCGCTCGGACAAAACAACAAACACATAATATGTGTAATAGGAAAATCATTGAATATACAACCAAACCCTTGTTCTTTTTTAGATAGAACAATGAGGTATTTTATATACTAAGTAACATATTAGACAAGTAGGAGAACAACAATTGATACGTACACTGATCAAGACCATTAAAGCAAGAAAATTTATCATTTGTAGACAGAAGAAAGTGATAAGGATGAGAAGAGGCAAGTCATTAGGTCATGAATAAAGTGAGGAGTAGGTGAGAGGGTATTTTGTGTAAAATGAATTTTTGAGCACTTTTCCCTCTTCATTTTCCTCCCAATTTGGGAGGATAAAAAAAAGTTGGCCCAGGAGAGAAAACTTTCTCCCTTATTTTCTGTCCTCTTATTTTCCTTCCTCAACCAAACGATGGAAAATAACATTTTCCACCCTATTTTCCTCTCCCTATTTTTCATATTCCCTGTTTTCAGTCCAACCAAACACACCCTAAATGTGCATTTGGCTCAAACTTAAAAAATCAGCTTATTTTACTATTCATCTTATTTTATTACTATTCATGGGCCTCATTGCACTCTTTGGTACTATTTATGGGTCTCACTGTACTATTTCAGCTAACTTTTACATTTATCTACAGTATTTTCAGCAAAAAGTTTTCAGTTTTAGCAAAATAAGCGGATCCCAAACAGATCCTTAAGTCTTCCCGTTTCTTCGGTTGTGCTTATATTTATGAGTTTTTTTTTTTTTAAGAGATTATTGCATATACTTAAATAAATAAATAAGAGAAGAGAGAGATTACTACATACTACATAGACTTAAATTTAATTAGCATTGTCAAATTTTAAACAGTAGACAAATAAATTATAAAAATTTAATTAATTATGTTGTTGATGTCGCAACTATCGCATTATTATTATTATGATTAATTTATAAATTTCTTTTAGTATAATTATTATTATTTGTTAATATTTTTCCATAATAATTTTGCTTTTGTGATTAAAAACAATAAATATATATCAATGTTTTGGGAGTTTTTATGATTTTTAATTAATTCAACCATTAAAATCTTTTATTGACCAAGAAACCTAGTATCTTAATCCCGTCTATATATATATGTGTGTGTGTGTGTGTGTGTGCGCGCGCGCATTTTGGTATGATCTATACCAATTATCATAGAGTTGAAAACTATAGATTTAAATACTATCATATGATCATGTTTAGGGGGAAAATGGTGGGAATTTTTCTATTGTTATTTTAAAAAATAAAAAATCTTAAGGTATTTGCAATATTGTACTCCTAGCCTAGGGCATTTTTGGTTTGGCCTTCTTTTGTTTTGGTGATTCAAGGTTGGGATCCAAAATTTGTGTCAATTTTGGCTTTAACTATTTTAGATTAAATAATTTTTAGTTTGGTTTAGAAGGAAATATTTTTTTAGTTGGATTTCCTTTTTATATCAAAAAATAATTAAATTAATTCAAAAAAAATTTTATGTACATTTTTTTTCGAGGAACCAGCAACCAGGGTCTCCAAGTTTACTAAAATGGATTAAGGAGTTCAAATCTTCAAATTATACTAAAAAACAATTTGTAACTTATGGGTTTTGGTTCACTTATCTAGAAAGTACGAGCACTTGATGATTATTTGTATTAGGAAGCAACAATTATTTTTTTTAAAAAACTATAAAAGTCCCTTGTCATCAATTAAGTCACCAATTCGAATTCTATCATATCTTCTTCTTTTTTTTTAATTTTAAATGCAACTCAAAAAATCATGACGAGATTACGAAAAATCATGAAGAGAGAGTGAGAGAGAGAGAGAGAGATGTTAGCTAACTTTATTCCATAATGTCTTTTTGTACAGTAGGAAGGAGAAATGTTGAGCACACTTCTAACCAGATGAGTTCTTACATTCTCTTCATTCGTTCGTTCACTATATCAAAATTTAAACTGTACATGGATTTTTTATGAGATAAAGATAAATATTTTATTTCCTTAGAATTTAACACACAAAAATTCATGACCTATCATAATTCAAACTAACCTAACTCATCCTTGCCCAAACTAATTTATTTGAATTAATAGGAAATACCTCTATCATTATTTACCTAGTGTTATCCAAACTCATAACAAAAAAAGTAGTTAGATTAATTGGATTTGGGTTTTTTCAAACTCAATAAAGTCAAACTTGAATTTAGTTTTATCTATGTATATATAATCAATATCCGGTAATTTATTAAAAATGAATGTTATAGCTTATAAGAATTTCGTTAATAATAAAATGGGTAATTGCATTCTTCTCTATTGAAGTTTGAGAAAAGGATACTCCGCCTCAAATCGGAAGGGACAAAATACTTTTCCCTAGACACCCTTTTGACCAAATTTTGTTAAAGTGTGGCATTAAAAAATTAGATTCGTTGTCCTAAAAGAACTCCTATGAAGGATGAAGAATTGCCTTTCTTTATTTCTTATTCCCTAATTCTAAAATCAATTGTTTTAATAAATGAGTATTTAAAAAAATTGGATGAATTTTTATTTTATCCTTTTTTTTTTTCTAATAAGCGGTGGAGAAATTTGTCGTTGCAAGTCATTTGGTGCTTAATAAACTTTGCATTTATTTATTTTCTAAAATTATCCATTATATTTTACTAACCATAATTAGATTTTGGCAAATAGAATCTTTTAAAAAAAATTGGAATATTATGTTACTAGTTAATGAAAAGGGGAGTATTATTTATTTCAAAATTTAAGGGAGTGAAGTGTTTGTTCTCTTCAGATTTAGGGTGCAGTGTCATTCCTCTAAACTTTAAGGGATAGAATAATAAAAAATGAACAAATTCAATTTTGACCTTATCAATAAAAAATGAACCAATTCAAATTTAACCTTATTATTAACTATGTTGAGACTTGAGATGAGGATTTTTCTTGAACTTGAATTTGGATTGGGCCATTAAAACTTATCTTTCGCCTTTAGAATTTGAGCTTTGATAAGTAGTATTTATTTTACAATTATTTTTTGGCATATTTTGGATTTTAATTTACACTAAATTTTTTTTTTTTGAAAAGTAAATTTTCATACAAAGGAAAGTGAAAAGGACTTTAATATGAATGCATATCACAAACTCCACTCATAAATTATGGTACGTTTTAAGAGAATGTGGAACAAAATATACTATACGCACTACACTCTTTTTAGTCATTTCTAAAAAAGTGTGGAGTAAACTATACTACACATAATACATCCTTTTAAGTAACTTAAAAAATTATTTATTCTTTTATGGAAAATTTTAAACTAAGTTAAAGATCTAAAATATATAATATATTCCTTTAAGGTGGATCTAACATCAGGATTTGTCCAACTATAGTATAATGTCGTTTGGGAATTGGGACCATATATCATATATGCCAATTAGGCAATTAATACTCTTTGGAGTTTCCAGTACGAAAACGTCGTAATGATGTTTAGAATAATGTTGAAATGATACCGGTAAGAGAATGAGACTAAGAGGAAGAGAAAATAGGAAGAGATGTATCATATATGTCCACTACACCTCCTAAGTTTTTTTTTTTTTTTTTTTTAATTTTCTTTTATCACATATGGCATTTGTTTTTGAACTATTTTTAGAAAAATTTTGAATTTACTTTTATGAAAAATATTTAAAGATTGTCAAAATTTGATTTTTTTTTTTTCATAAAAATATTTAAAAAAATATTTCTTAGTTAACTTTTTTTTTCTCTGTTTTAATTTTTATTTTTATGGGAGTTAACTTTTCTCTTACTACTGGGTAATAGTTATGCTTTTTTATTTTATTTAGAAGGGTATTGTTTTGCTTAACTAAGTAAAAATATGATATTATCTTGGTTGCACCATGCTCATGAAATTCATAACCTTAAATTATTTTTGTCCCAATAATCTTACAACCACAACTTTTGCCACACAATTTTTCATTATTATCCTATATAGCTTTTTTTTAATAGAAACATTATTCTATATTGCTGATTTTGAGCATTGAGTAATGTATAAAAAATTGTGGATTTATATAAAAGTGATAGACAACTAGTCACAATGTATGACGTCAAAATTGTGGCGAAAGTAAAGGCAACAAGTCAACTTGCAATTAAATTATAATTACTGTTAAAACTATTCATACCCTTTTTTTTCCTATGAAAACTACTATAATTGTAGTTATTAGTTTGTAACCCCATATATATGCGTGGATACACTTAAAAATATGCAATAAGATGTATAATATAATTACTATATATATAATTTAAATACTATTAATAGTCATTTTTATATTTTGTTAACTCTTCAAAAAATTTTATTATGATATTATTAGGTATAAAATGTAAATTATTAATGTTATTTTTTTTAATTATTGTGAAAGATTTTTTTTATTACGATTCATTTATTCTAGATTCTTTGGTTTTTGTACTTAATAACTCATTTGGATAATATTTATGATGTGGTCCTATATTTGATTCTAAAATTAAAAAATAAAATTCTTTAAGAATAAATAATTTATGGCACATAGTGCAAATTGAAACTTTAATTTGAGTTTTTTTCAGCTTCATTATTTATTATTATTATTATTATTATTATTATTATTATATATTGCAATTCCCTGATTCTTCATGACATAATAAAATTATAGAAAATAGAATGGCTCCCAGTAAAACCGAACAGGCAGCAACGTCAACACTCACCGGAGAAGTGGAAAAATGTCCCCTCTATATCTATCTTCAATATTTTTGTAATATCATATTTATGCACGACACTTATTTCATAAATTTTTATGTTTTTTTTTTTTCTTTCTTTCTTTAAATTAGTACACCACCCTGAGTCCTGACCCAACCCACAAGGATTCGCAGGAGATTGTTAAATAAATATTTGTGTAGGCCAATCAGACAGTCACACCTACCCATCATGGAGGATTTATTTATTTTATTTCAACTGCACCCACCAACCCCTCATGGATAGAATTTTTTATTGCCACACATTTTCAAGTTGCTCATTTTCTTTTTCTTAATAATAAGTTAGAAACTCAGGACATTTTTTAGCTAATAAATCTGTACGTCAGGTCGGGAAGATTCTCCATGTTCTTATTTTAAGCGATGGCTATTGGCTAAGACAAAACAGAAGCACCCCATTTATATTAATATTGCAAGTTAAAATAAACTTGTCATATTTTTTGATAATAAAAACAAACTTGTAATATTTTTTTTATTGATAATAAAACTTGTAATATATTAAGGTACGTAGAACAACACCGAATAATCAATGCAAAACTAATATAATAATTTCATAATATATGCAAAACTAATATATATATATATATTTTATGATAATAAAACTTGTAATATATTATAAGTACGTCTACACATACACACACCCAAAAAAAAATACGGAAACTTGGTGAGGTCATATGAGTATGACTTGCGTTATATGATTAGCTTATTTAGGCATTAGCTTTCGGCTTAAAATCAGCCTTTTAGGTGTAATTACTTCACTCGAAGTTTCGTCATTGTCTGTGAAAACTCAACCACGCGACTTGGACGGTGCAAATGTTTACCGAGTTTTTTAGGACACAAAGAGCCCTCTTACCAGGGGCGGAGGTACGTATAAAGGGCCAAAATTTTGAAAATTTTTAAAAATATATATACAATTATTTTAATATTTTTAAAATTTAGTCTACAAAAATAAAAATTGGCCCCTTCCAAATATTTGAATTAGTCTAATAATGCTCTTAAAAAAAATAATTGGTCGAATAGTTATAGAAATATGACTTTATTTTTCGCAATTCTATTTTTTATTGTAAAATATGAACTTATATCTGTTAAATATTTGATAAAATTTGGTATCAAATATGTTTGAATCTATCTTTTTTAACCTGTTATGTGGCAATTAACAAGTCATTGACTCATTAAAAAAAATTGTCACTAAAACTACGCATGAAATGTGTCTTTAGAGCAACCCCATCAGTCCATGGATAATCTTGCAAAATACAAAAAGCAGCTCATTTTACACATTTTGACAAAAAAAAATTCATATCAGTGGGTTTAAAATTGTGCATAAATGCACAAGAGCTACAATAACCGTGCATATATGCACGATTACTGTAGCTCTTCTGTACATTATTTTAATAATTTCTAATTTTGCTTATTTTTTTCTCTCTCTTCTCCATCTGCCAATTCAACGCCTTCATCATCTGCTTCTTCCTCTGATACAGACACTCCCACAGACACAAAATAAAAAATCAACCACAAAAACCAAAAATCAACCACAAACACCACAAAACCAAACACACCCACACACGGACACACCAACAGAAATAGAGAGAGTGGATCGGCGCTTGTGACAGATCGGTGCTCGTGGCGGATCGGCGCTCGTGGATTGGTAAGTATCGGTGCTTGAATCGAAGTTCTTCTCGCTGTGCTCGAATTAGAGTTTTAGAGAGAAGAGTTTCTCACCGTGCTTGGATTAGCGTTCTTCTCGTCGTGCTTGGATCAGAGTTCTTCTCACCATGCTTGGATCGAAGTTTCAGATGGAATAGATCAGTGTCGTGCTTGGATCGGAGTTTCAGAGAGGAGTTTGGAATACAGAGAGAGTCTTGTGAGTGGAGAGAGAAAGTTTGAGATAAAATAATAAAAAAGTGAGAAAAATGATTATTTAAATAAAATAGATGGTAGAATAGACAAAATGATTTGGGTGTTTTGTAAAAATAGGTGTGTGAAATAGAAAAAGTAGGCTTTTGGTGTAAAATAGAAGAAAAGTTTTACACTAACTAATGCGGTTGCTCTTAGTTGCCACATAATGGGTTAGAGCAAGGAGCTTAACTTATTCCTCCAAGTTTTGGATCATTCATGTTTTTGAAAATTTCATTAGTTCAATTGAAAGATTTTTTACTTACTTTAGTATAAAATTTGATAATTTGTATTTAAAATGAAACTTTTAAAGAATTTTATTATGAAAATGGAAAAATGAATTTTATTTTTTTATGAAAGATCGCCATCAAAAATAATTTTGATTGAAAATACTAAGCTTTTTTTTTTGTTGGGTGTGTGTATATATATAACTTACCAAATAAAAAAGTGTGTGTATATAATAAAAAATTGTCTGTGTATATATATATGTGTGTGTGGGGGGGGGTGTCTTGATAAATATATTAGTATCGCAACTTGGCCCTCCCTAAACAAAAATTCCTAGCTCTGTCCCTGCTCTTACAAGATTTTTAGGGTTGGGACATGTGTTTAAACACATGTTATCGATTTTTAAACAACATTACACATATTTTCACATATTTTTTCATCCACATATATTTCCAAAAAATACAAACAACGTTATTAAAACAATATTATCTAACGGGCCCTTAATTTTCCAAAACAATAATCCTATAATTATAATATTTTTGACAAAATATTTCACAATTCTTAAGCATAAATAAACTATTGGAAGATAGGAGCCACAAGAACACCAAAATGAGGGGAAAAAAAGTCACCAACTCAACTATTGTGAAAATTGTTATATCTATAATCTTACTCATAATAAAATTGACAAATTTTAACACTCTTTTTCCTCGCTCTCTCTGTCTCTTAAGGATACCAGATGAGAATTTGTAAATGGCAATTAAAATTGTAGGGATGGCAATGAAATGGAACAAAGGAAACTTATGCAGAGTAGGAGTGGGGCAGGTTAGGAGCATGACAAATTAGAAATATTTTGTCCTTTGATGAGATAAAAATTAACGGAAAATAAGCATAAGGACAACTATGAGAGAGAGAGAGAGAGAGAGAGAGAGAGAGAGAGAGAGAAGCATTGCGGAGGAAGATAATAAAATATGTATTGATGATGCAAAGGATTTCAGTGGGCCACTCATCCAAGAAGAGTATTGGAAGAGATGTAATATACAAGAACACTCAATCGGAGTAGCACTTGTGTGTGATGTTTGTCAAAGTTTCTTTGTTGCTTAAGTTTAAACTCACATGCTCAAAATATAAAGTATATAACAATTAGGGTTTTTCTCTCATGCCTTGAAATGGTGTGATTTGTTATATAAAGATCCGATTTGACCATCATCTCCACAATTGTCTTCATTTTCCATAATGGGGAGTGAAACAAGCAATGACTTCAATCATAGGTGGGAATCTTGGGGTTTATGCTAACATTCTTTGATCATGAGTTAATGGGGTGAGGATCTCGTGCTCTTGATCAGAGATTGTGCCATTCCGAATAATGAGACCTTATCCTCTTTTACTTCACCCACTTTTAATGGATGACTAATACTAGACATTTGGAGAACTTTAACTGAGCAAAGGTAAGCGACCGTTACCCATCATGTATAAAAAAAAAAATTAAAATAATAGAATATGTGTTGTGGGGGGTAAAAGGACCTGACCAAGTATTTGGGCCTTGGGCTTTATTGATGGACGCCAATTCGTTTTTGACTAAAGGCCTCTAGGACTGCAAGTCGGCCCACAGGGCGAAGGTCCGAGGATCCGTCCGAGGACGAATCTCCCCTCGGACAGACCCGCGATGACCCTGGGATTAGCCAAGAAGATTAGAGGCAGAATTCTGGAAAAACTGTTAGTTAAGAGGTGGATCCAAGTACCCTCTAGATGCGACGGTGTGAGAGAAATATCTCAGAAAAAGGCTGCTACCTCCACATTAAAGACCCAGCACCTACCTCCCTGGCCGCATTAATGGGGAAGTGACCCCTGAACAGTAGAATTCAACCTTCCTGCCATTATTTAAGGACTTCAGGAAGGTGGTGGAAAGGGGGAGAAGATCTAAGGATAAGATTTGTGTGACACGTGGATAAAGAGGGAAGAAGGAGAAGTATTTAAGAAGAGAAGAGAGTAAAGAATAGGGGATCGGTCAGTTAGCTAGAGAAGGACCAAGAACTGTAATCTTTGAAAGAGAAAGAACGATAATACATAAATCGTCCTCGGCTTACGTCCGAGGAGGTTCCTTTGTCATATTTGTTTATTATTTGCGAATACTGTAACACTCTAGTTTGTTTATCAAGCTTCCCACACCACTAAACTAGATTTCGAATCCACACTCTACAAATTTTATTGTTTAAGGCTCATTGGGCCTGAGCCCACGTTTGTTTTTGGGTTTAGGCGCAATTGTGCACTTACATGTGTAAAAAGAGATTAAGTTATATATATCATATAAATATATAAAAATAAATATACAAATTTAGGGCAAGCAAGACATGACAAGATAAAGTGAGCAAAACTTATCCTTACTTTGTTACTTTATCAATTTTTCGGGATAAGGAAATCTCATATGGGATAAAGTAGGACAAGACAAATTAGAGAAACTTTTTAATTTTTTGATAGGATGATATTTCAAATTTTATTACATTCATTCCATGATAATTGTTCTTTATCATGAGATAGGCACCAAAAATTAATTGGTATAGATAGAAATTGAAGTTTTACTAGTTGAGTTACTAGAATCCACAATGAGTTGCTAATTAAATAAAAAAAGTTTGTCAAAGTTTTTATATTTTTTGAGAAGTTTAGAATTACCCTTAAAATAAAGAACTGACTTCAATATTATATTATAAGTATCATAGTTAAATTTGTATTTATTTTTTCCCTGAGTAGTTCTAAATTATAGAAATGCATATGAAGGTTGAGGCTTGATCAATGAAATCACATTAAACTCATGACATTGTTTAATAAGTTGGGAGATGGGTGCATGAGACTAATCACCAACCAGTATGACGACTTTGCGTATCAAGATCTTATTATTTTCAAAATTAAGGTGGGAGATGGGTGGGGCTTTAATTTTCATTTATAGTCAGTTTATTATATGGTACGTTGGGTCTAGATATTCAAAACCAAACCGGGTCTCTAGCTCCTTGTTTTTTTTTTTTTTTTTTTTTTCGATAGGCTCTAGCTCCTTCTTTATTCTATATATTTAGTACTTTGATTTCTTAGTCAAACAACCAAGAAAAGAATAACTCATTTCATAATAAGAAAAATAGCAAATAACTTAAATCTTTTTTTTAATCAGAAGCAAACTTAAATCAAACAAAATATTAAGTCAAGTTTTATATATAAGATTAAAAGCTTGACTAGTATTTATAAGATTAATGAAAACTGATGGATCCGGCACAACTCCTTCAAGCAACCTCCTCGTCCAAAAGAGGGTCAGTGGACGAAGGAACCATCCCATCAATCTCCTTATCCATATCCATTGGACGAAGGAAAAGCCATCAATTCACAAATAATGGCAAGGCATTATACAACTGCAATAAGTCCCTTTACTGTTGGAGAGGCAAAGATCCTCTCATTAACACCTCACAGAGGCGTTACAGATACCACATTGAAGCCACCATTAAAGCACCTCCAACGGCTAGGAAAAGGAAATAGGTGTATATATACAATCACCTCAGGACCTAAGGGGGTACAAAATTCTAATCTAGACACTCTGATATTTTGGTATTAAGGATCTTTTTTCTCTCTCAATTATTTGACTTTACTATTGGAGGTTCTGTGGCAAACACCAGACCGGTGTTCCTTCCTTTTCCTTTATTCATTCGTTCTTGCAGGGCTTTGGACGATCCTGGTCTGCTCTCCTATTGGATGATCATCTCGATTGACGATTTCAGTATCATCAAAAACTATACCTTTTTTTTTTTTTTGAGGAAAAAAAAAAAGAAAACTAGACTTAGGAGATAGGAGATAGAGTGGAGATAGTTTTAACTTATAAAATGATCTTTTGATCTACATATTTCATGATATATTTATATATATTTTTTGGAATACAATTTTTAATGTCCTTTTTCTATACTTCCAAAAATAATTTTATTATCTAAGTAAAAATGATTTAATGATAAGACAAACTAAGGGTATAAAGGTAAATTCAAAATTTTTAAATTTGAAATTTCTTAAAATATATGACATATATTTTGTAATTAAAATATAATTACTTGAAATATAATATAAGAATATAAAAATATTATAATTTTATTTAAAAAATAAAGTCTCTAAACAAGTACCTGTTGGGTATGAAGAGACTAGTATTGTTTACAACGTCTAGCACATCAATTTTGTTATTTTTCTTCAATAATAATCTTGGACATCAATTCTACTTGTAATAGTCTATAGAGGGTTGAGGAACAAAATGGGGATATACCCCTTTCGTGCAAAACATGTAGTGAAATGCCCATGTTCTGAAACTATCTAGCAAAATGCTCCTGTTTTAAACTCGATTTTCTAAAAATCGAGTTTCAATGAAAAACTCGATTTGGCAAAAATCGAGTTATAGGAAATCAAACTTAAAAAAAAAAAAAAAAAAAAAAACTACATGGAACTCAAGTTCAATGTAGTTTTTTTCAAGTAACTTGATTTTCGCCAAATTGAGTTTTTCATTGAAACTCGATTTTCTAAAAATCAAGTTTTAAAACATGGGCATTTTGCTAAATAATTTCAGAATATGGGCATTTTGCTACTTGTTTTGGGCGAAAGGGATAAAAGCCCATTTTCTCTTAGGGTTGAGTTCTTCTTGGTTATTACTTAATAAAATAATAATAAAAATAAAAATAAATAGAGAAATGAAGCAAGAGAGGACAAGTAGTTTTTTGATAGACAATTAATTATGGTTTTTTTTTTTGGGAGAAACAAACACACATACAAGAGGGAAGAAAATAGGTTCTAACACAAGGACATACCATAAACTCTACTCAAAAGCCATGATTGATTGTTCCGATACTTGCAAACAATTCTTGGACACCTAATTGACACTATCCACCATTTTTATTTTTATTTTCCTGTCATGACTCATGGGAGTATCCTTTTGCTGCAAAATGATATTTAGGAAAAAAATCTCTCTTTTCCTAATCATTAAAAAAATTAGCTTATGGATCAAAAAAAAAAAAAACTAGCTTATAATTCATGTATACGCATGAATGCATTTAAAAATAAACACATTTTTTATCATAAAAATATACATAATTAATCAAATTATTAGAAAAAATAAATGTAATTAGATGCATATTAAAATTCATATCTAAATTTAATACTACGTATGATTATTTTTATTCTAATTTTTAATAAGATAGAATATATGGTGATTTTTGTTGAATAGATATATAATTGTTTTTTATTTTTATTTTTATAGTTCATTAATATTAGACTATTAGTATTTTGCACTTATTACCTCACCTGACACATAAATTAAAAAACTTAAGTGGACACATGACACAAAATTAGCCTACAATTAAAATCTAATTTAGATCCTAATTAAATTTTCTATGAGCTTTGGCACAAATCCTCTAAAACTTTATGCTTTAATTCTCACGTACAATTAGAATTATGTTGAACCTTCTCTTCTTCTTCCCTGTTTTTTTCTTTTTCTTTTTCTTTTTTTGGGCTTAGGTCAAACAAAACTATACTGTGGAGAGAAAATCAGGTCCTTTTACTTTATTATTATTATTATTATTATTATTATCTTTTTCCTGAGTTTTTATTGACTTGTTAATCCATTTACGCTTACCATGATCATGGACCAAATCTCCTATTAAAACCGTGATTCTCATAGCAAATGAACAGTTGAGCTTTCTAACTCAATCACGGCAAAAAATCTGCAAGGGGCCACAAATCCTTTTTTTTTTTTGGTTTTTTTTTTTTTTTTTTTTTTGGTTGCCCACAGTGTATCCTCAAGGCTTTCAACCAGAGACTAATCACTGTTCGTGCCGGGAGAGCCCTGCGAAGGGGTAAAGCACTGGCCCAGGAAATTCGTTTCAAAGTGCAGGTAGCAAGACTCGAACTGGGGAGCACACCCAGTCGAGCCCAGTACAAGCACCCTGAGGCTGAGAGCTCTACCAACTCAGCCAACCCCCTGGGTTGGGGCCACAAATCCTTTATCTATACCAATTGGGTCATGTCGAGTGTACGATTGCACATGCAAGTGAAAATGACTCCCAATGTTGTTTTCAATAGACACTGGCCATTTTGACCTTTTAACTCTCTTATCAACATAAAATACTCAGAAAAATGATGTAATTTTGTTGAAATTTGAAAGTTAGACATAAAGAGCAGGTCACACTTAATCCCAAATTTGAGTGGCAAACGAAGAAAAAGTCACTTTCCTTTGTTCTTTGTCACCACCCACCATTAGCTACATGCAATGCAACGTGGTCTAAAGTGGCCAAAAAAATAATGATTAACATAACTATTGATTTCTATTTAAAGTTTAAAAGGTCTAACCCTTTAATTCGGGGGGAAAAATATAAATGAAAAAAAGGCCAACAGTACATAAAGAAAGATATAAGTAAGCATGGCAATTTGTGTTCGCAAGTTAAGTTTGTGTCGTGTCGTGTCGTATCGAGTTATAAGTACTTAGCTATATGAGTTGACCAGAACTTGATTTGTTTAGTAAACGTGTTAAGAATTCTTAATCCTAACCCGATTTGTTTATTAGACGGGTCAACTCGATATGATACGTTTAGCTCATTTAATTAACAAGTTATGTAAATGTCTATGCAAATGACTCGTTTAATAACCTATTTGATTAATAGGTCATACTCGACCTGAATAACCTATAATCAATTTCTATATATCTAAAATTAAAATACAACTACAACCATAAATATAGTAATAAACATATAATTACAACAAAAAATTAAGCAATAATAACAAAATAATAATAATAAAATTTAATACCTTTATAACCTAAACGGGTTAAACAGATCATACGAGTTCACATATTGAACACGAACACGACCCGTTTATTATACAGGTTAGCTGTGTCGACCCGAATATGGTCTAAACATGTTTAGTCTCAATCCATGACCTATTTATAAAAAGGTTAGCTATGTTGAATTCACAAGTTGTGTCAGATTTTACCATCTCTAAATATAAGTAGTAATAAGTACTTTACATTCTTGTGGGACATATCAATTCTTTTTATTTTTTTTTGAATCAGGACATTTCAATTCTAAACATTGTATTCTTTTTCTCATAAAAACAAAATATTGTATTCTAAAAGTGCGCATTTTTATGGAATAAAAAAAAAAGTGTGCGTTTATATAAGCATGCTGCTTTTTCTTTGAGAGAAATATAAGCATGCTGTTGTTTCGCTTACTTGCTTATTTGTTGACTACTTGGGCTTTGAGTTGACTGAAATTAAAGATTAAGTTTAAATACAAGTCAAATTTTACAATTTTATTCACAACTAATGAGTTAACAAGTTATAATTCACGTATAATAAAATTGAGGCTAAAAGTGTTCATTTGTGAATGCGATGTTATACCAATTATAATCTCTCACCTCAAATCTTATGAATTTTTTTTTTGTTCTGTTTGTATTATTGTTGGATTGAAAATGGATTAAATATTTGTCTTCACAATAATCTTTTAAAGCCTTAAAATTCATCATTCTTAGGACTTTTTTTTGTTGTTGTTGAAGATTTATCATTGATCTTAGTTGCTTATCTTGTTTGCATTATAGTGCACTTAATTTGAAATGAATCCATTTTATGATTCATATAAAGAGTTATATATTTAAAAATATATCTAGTGTTATATCATTTAAAATTTTATATAACATGACACTGTGTATACTGTCAAATCTATCTATAAAATTTATTTCTTCTCATTTTCATGCTCACATAAATATCTTTTATTTCTTCTCCTTTTCACTCACTCCTTAAAAAAAATCACCATCAACTCATTTTCTTCTTCCCTAATTCGTTTTCCTTTTATTTTGTTGGTGAGATAACACTTTAGGTAGCCTCGAATTAAGTAGTTAATACAATATATGGAGAAACTACTTAACATAAAAGCTTAAGCTAACAGATAATCTCTAATTGACAAGTGAATTTTTGAGATTGCAAATCAGGGTGGGATGACTGGTGCTTTAGAGACATTATGCGGACAAGCCTATGGGGCAGAGCAATATCAAAAGCTAGGAATTTATATTTGCACTGACATTTTCTCTTATTCTAGTTTGAATCCCAATATCTATCCTATTAATGTTCATAAATAAGCTACTAATACTCATAGGCCAAGATCCTTCAATCTCACTTATAGCACACATGTACTCCATATGCCTCATCCCTAACGTGTTTTCATACGCTATACTTCCATCACTAATTCACTAATCACTACTTCCAAACTCAAGAGTCTGATCCTTCCAAGGCTCTTTAGTTCATGTGCAACTCTTTGTTTCCATATTCCCCTTTGTTGGGCTATAGTTTCTAAATTAAAGTTTGGAAGTATTGAAGCTACAGCATTCACTGTTTCATCATATTGGTTGAATGTGTTCTTGCTTGGGACTCCCTAGCAGGGTGGTCGATACCGTACCGGTACCAGCCATACCGGTATGTACCGGCCAGTACACCGGTACCGATACACTTCTATTTTGTACTGGAAAAAATACCGGCCGCGTACCGGCCATACCAGCCAATTTCGGGCAATACTGGCCGGTACCGGACGTACCGGCCGGTACAAAAAAAAAGCTTTTTTTTTTGTTTTTGTTTTTTTAGTTTTGTAATTTTTGAATTTTTGTAAGAGCATAATGGTAACTTATTTACATTAACTTATTAGTATTATTTGTTTTCTTAGTATGCAATGAACAACTAAGCTTTCTATTTTTTATATTGTGTTTTTTTTTTTTTTTTCCTTTTAATTGATACTAAAGTCTAAAACTATGAATAATTTGTTCTGAATTGAGGTAATGTTTTATGATAAACTTTTATATTTACTATAATATAAGTGAAATATTATATGCTTATAAACATGGTTTTAGAGATTTTGGTGTGTGTGTGTGTGTGTATATACATATAAAATAACAGTAAACCCGAAACGGTACACCGGTATTGACCGATACCTGAAATATATCGTACCGGTGGCCAAACCGGTACAGCCTCCGGTACGGTATTGACTTCCTTGCTCCCTAGTCCAAACAAGAGTCAATATCTTATAACACGGATTTGTGCAACCGTTCTCTCACATTGGGTGAGTTCACACTTGTGGTATCCACATATTATGAGGAGGTGTTGTATAAATCCACTTATCCACCTCATAAGATACAAACATCTCTCAAAAAGAAAGAGAAAGAACATTCTTATGTCTCATGTGAGTAATTACAAGAATAACAACAAAAATATTAAATTTTTTTACTTGACCCTAAAGCACAAGGGCTAAACTATAATGTTGAAAAAAGCACTAAAGGTAAAATGGATTAACCAAAATACAAGGAATAAATTGTATTTTACAAAATAATAAAAATAGGACTAAAACTCATTTTACATTCTTAAACCTTGGATTAATTGTCATTTCAATTATTTAAATTGTGGTTTTGCTAATTTAGTCCTTTGAGTTTGCTATCTTTAATTGTTAATGCCATCCTTCTGTGTATTACTATTAGAAAATATATTGTTAGTAATTTTTTTTTTTTTGTGCTTTTGTCTTAGTTTTTTTACTTTTTAAAAATAAACTAACTTTTAGTGTTTTATCACACATTTAACATAAATATTATAAAAAATTATATCTTTTTAAATGAAATATAAGAATCCAGTTTTATTTTGTACTTTGAAAAGTGCAACTTTAAAAGAAAATAAATAAAAAGGTTAAAAAAGAAAAGAAAAAGAAACAAATAGACCTTAAATTTTTTTTATTTTATAATTTTTATTCAGCACCTTCTTTTTTTGAGGAATACACACACACACAAATGACGTAGACAGACAAAGTGGGAACAAATGACGTGGCGAAGTTCGTCCATAAACTCAGTGTTCCCTGCCCTATACCTACAAAGTCGGGGGAATCTTTTGTATTAAATGATATCACATCATTTATAATAAAATTCAATAAACAAAAGACATGTGTGCAAAAATAATTATCCATTAATACATGTATTTTATTTGTTAGTAGGATAATTATTTTTTGCAGACATGTCTTTTATTTATTGAATTTTGGTATCACTCTAATAATATTATTTGATACCAAATACTTTCTTGGAATGACAAGTGGGTCACAAGTAGAGCTCATGCCTTCTACTAGCTAGCTATCCTTTATATTATAATTATTGTTTATAGTTTTATTTTTAATTTTTTCTTAAGGAATTGGTGTTCTATTTTATTATCTGACTATTTCACTTCATTCTCATGAGATATCCCTAAAACCGTATGGAAAAATAGTATAATGAATTGAACCTATAGCCTTCAAGTCATTTTACGCTATTTCAAAACAATTAACTCACCATTTGGATATTGACACAAGGGTTTACTATTAGTATAGTTTTTCATAATGATTTCATTCTTTAAGGAATAATTTTCAAATATATTTCAATTGGAATAATGTAAAATATACTTAATACTAACCACATCACACAAGTTACATGCATTCTCAAGGGTTTTTTTTTTTTTTTTGTATCTTAATTTAAATTTCAAGAATTTTTATTTATTACAACTATGAGATTATACGTTCACCAATCATCAAAAGAACTGGGAATATGATGAGACTCCGTGCTCAAAAGAAGAAAGAAAAAAAGAACATACCCATACTTGATAATGACTTTAATATTATTTTGGTGTTCATTTTCTTGTGTTAGGACACATCTCACTTCTGACAATTTTCGTAATTGATAAAAGCAGAAAATTCATCAGACAAATATATAAACATTAAATTGGAACAAATGAAAAATTTTGAATTTCAAAATTAAATAATAGAGGCTGGCAATGAGTTCAGTATAAGTACACTAAAAATTCTTATAACAAGCCTTAGCATGGTTACCAGTGCACCGCCCATTATCTTGTTGGAACTGCAAGCGTGTTGTAGGATTTCTGATTGGGACACTGTTTTATTTGATCTATTATGTTGTTCGAACCGCAAATGTAACTGGCGCAATTACTAGCTTTTTAGGCATATGGAATTGGGCAATTGAATTTTTAGGCAAACCATTTGACGTGCTTTTAGGATTGGTCTCCCTTACCAAATTTCAGAGGCCTCTCCCACTTTTTTTTTATGCAAAAAAAAAAAAAAAACACCGCATTTTCATTTCAATTCACAAACCCATCATTTCCGCTACCTTCTATCATGTCAGTGGACTCTTTGTTCTTGCCACCCTCCTTCTTTGGGCTTGGTCTACTTGGATTTGGGATTTTCTTATCTTGATCATTGTCTAGTCCAAACTTGAGTAGGTACTCACGAGTCTTCAAACGTGTTATCAATGGGTTTATGAGCTACTTACCTCGTAGGGACTATAAATACCTACTTACCTCAATTTCTTGCTTTACAAACTCCCTCCAGACAATTCGCACAAGCCTTAATGCTAGCTTTCTTGGTTGTAGAGGCTACCAGATTCACCATTAGATTTCCCAATTTCCACACTCCCAAGTATTAGGGTTTGTTGATAGTGGCCTTTGACAGTTAGGGATTCATTATAATGTTACTTTTAAATTTCTAGTATATTATTATTATTATTATTATTATTATTATTATTAGGGTCGTAGTCTAAATTCTATATGAACCATGCAATTGTCTTCTGTATTTATTTATTTTGTGGTATTGACTTCGTTTTTAGCGGGCTTAGTTTTAGTGGTACTGAAAAGGGCAAACCAGAAAAACTAAGGTGTCATTTCATTTTTGTTATAGAGCTGCCGGTGAGCCCATTTCTAATCGAATTTGGACACATGGTGAATCAACACAAGATCCCAAACATGAACAAACCATAGACTGAGAGAAGCTTGTTGCATACATCTGAACACTATAATTTTTCAAGGTAAAGGTCTAGAGAGAGCAGCTTCTTATGCAATATCATCCTTGTGGACTAAATCAACTCAAATCCTGTGTTGCTATTGTGAAGATTAGTTAACCCTTCTAAACTTCAAACATTTGGTAGGAGTATAAACTATAAAATTGAAGTTTTAAACAGTTATATTCTGACATGAGTTGGTAGCTTAAACTTCACATAACAAAAATCATGTGTACTATCGCTATACTCTCAGATCTCCAACAAATAAATGCCAAACTGGCCGCTGTCAGAGAAGCTCTATAACCAAGCTAGAAGCCGGGGATTTGATAGAGTAGTAATCCTAGCAAACAAGAAGCATGCCAAAGCAATGATAGACTACTAAGCCCATGGACTTCCTTAGCACTAATAATAGCAGACCTGGACTACAAGAGAGTAGAGGGGTTCATTTTTCGCAAGTAATATCGTATATGACTAAACATGCATCAAGCACTTTTGTAAACCATTGTGAGCATGTTTTATAACTTTTTATCTATTCTTGGTGGTTAAAAGAAAAAAAAAAAAAGTGAGCTAGAGTCCACCTGCCCTCTAAGTTAAAATTCTGAAGGTTACTTCCAAAGCTTCACCACCCTCTTTGATATCCTCTTCGTTCTTAGTCTTGTCCATCTCACAGTTCAGATTTTATTTTTAGGATCTAATAGTGTACAAATTGCCACGTCACTGTAATTTAAGGGGTGGGATTTGAGATTGTGTGGTAACTGTAGATTCTTGTGCTCGGGTGTGGCTCAAGAAACAAATTTTGAGAGATGACAAGAGAGATTGAACATATCCTCGACAGATGACAATAGACAAGGCAGTGTCAAATTCGTAAGTAATCTCTTGATAGACCCGTATACCTAAAATCTTTAAAACATTGGAAAATTCCAGTAAACAAAGTAGCTACATTAACAAAGCAGCCACAGCTAAGCATAATGAAAGCGTGAAGAGGATGTCCAAAATGCTTCGAAGCAGCTTTACTATCATTCTAATACATTTGTCCTCATGTTCCATCCCAGCTTGATTTATCGAGCAGCAATGGGCATGACTTGTCTTTTTCTAGTGGCCTTTGGAAATAAAATGATGACCAGTCTTGGATGTTAACAATATCATTGACATGATTCAGGGTTCCTCTATGACTTGAACCATCTAGCAAACCTTCACTCTTGTCTTTGAGTAAAAAGCATGAATATGTTCCTTCATTTCTGGGAGACTGAAAAGCATAATTGAAAGGTGAATGATGCTTCCTTGAGGAACAACTTAATGATGGGCAATCCCATTCTAAATCAAAATCAAGTCCAGAGGAAAGGTCCGAAAGGACACCTTCGAAACCAGGATGATGATATCTCTCACCGAAAACCTTGCTCATTATATCGAGATTATGAGGAGAAAAGAAGATGCTGCTATCTTTGCATTTAGTGTCATTCTTGTGATCTTCGGCCAGAGTAAGATAGTCTGGTGCAAGTGTTAGAGCTAGAGGAAAATGGTTAAAGTCAGCATTTATATCTTCCTTGTCTTCAACTTGTTTTCCAAAATCAAGGTCATTATAGCTGGCTGAATAGGACCATGGGAATGAAATAACATTTGGAGAATATGTGGACAGGAAGGATGATTCACTCAACTCTTTTGCACCTATCCTATCATCCAGAATGTGCTGATAATAATCACCCAAGGAACTTGATGAAGGTGAATACACACTCAGCTCTGTATTTAGACATGTAATAGACGAGTTTCTTTCCTCTGTACCCCTGTCAAAGTCCCAACCCAGAAGAAGAGGATGTGACCCACTTTTAATCAAACATTTTTTTGGATAATGTAAGTCATCCAGTTCTTTGAGATGATTATATGCAAGAGATCCATATCTTTTAGATTGAAAGCCATAAGTGGAATCACACTGAGTGCATACAACTGGACTTCTTCCTACTTCATAACCGGTTTCTCTCATTTTATACTTGGGACATGCTATACAAGCATTGCTTGGGGGAGTGTAAAAATTTGAGAGAACCCCCTCTGGTGATCTATTCAACCAACAAGATGAAGGACCATCATCCAAGTGTGAAGCATGGTCAAGTTCCATATGGTTACTTGCAGGTAAATGACTTAATTTTTTGAGCTGACTATGCGACTCCAAAGAATTGAGAAACTGAGATTTGGTATCAATATCAATGTCCCTTGATTTTGATTTCTTAAAACCCTGCCAGAGAAATGATTTTTCAGCTTAATCACCAACACCAACAGAATAAGTGACATCCATATGGAAAGCAAAAGGAACATACGCTGTTTTTGTTGCTCTTGGGGAACAGGCGACTAAGAAGCAAAGAAACAAAATCATACCTGAGAAAATTTCTACAAGTCCATGACACGAGGCTAAAATAAAATGAGAAAACTTATTAAAAGGTCGTGTGTCTAACCCCTTTGAACAGAGTTCTTCAATATGAGGATACGATGTCTCTACAACCCATTTGCGTAATTTCTGTCTCTTCCTAGAAAAAATTTCTCCATGGCTGTGCTGGCCCCCTAAACATAAAGACTTGCAAGCATTTAAGACTATTCAGCAAAGCATTCCACCAGCATCTATGGTTGTAAGATTTGGAAGTGGAAAAAGATTGTTAAAATCTTAAACAAGCAATAGAACTCCATGGGATTGCCAAGGATAAAATAAATTTGGGAATTTAAAAACAAAATGCTTAATAACTTGTAAAAATCTATATTTTTTTCATCCTTTCCTTCCATGATATTAGCTACCAAACAAAGCATAAATAACCCCAGGATTTAACACATTGCTATATTTCTCAATATTTTCATGTATGCAGGCAGCATATACCTGCTGAGGTTGTACAAGCTTCTGGTGAATTTTCCTCTGCCAACCAATAAAAAAGTCAAAATATCATATCAAAGTTCTGGATTCCAAATCCACGGGATATATTGCAAACTGAGCAAGTTCATTAGTGGTTCTAATTTGGCATCGTCATTTACAAAATGAGAACATTAATGAGGATATTAAGACAATGTCCAAAAAATCATGATTAAAGATACCACGAATCAGGTAACATTAGATCATGAAGCATAATACAATACTGGGAATGAGGTTAAACAAAGTGGTGGTGAATATTTTACTTAATAATGTTGAAGCCTAATAGCGCTCTCTCACCTTTTGGAATACTAAAATCACAAATTATTCTAACCCAAGCCTACTAAAAGAGCTTCCTAGATGGCTTTCTAATTCTATCCATGTCAAATAGCCCCCCAAAAGTGTCATAGTGCATGGGCGGCAACGGATATGAATCACCAGGAATCAACTACCAAGAAGCATGTGGTCAACAATGAAGGAAGCAGCATTCAACTCCTACAAAGCATTAGCATTATTTTAATATTTTTGCTAGGGTTTCAGAATACCAAGTGATTTCCCTAAAAGTGGTCTCAGGATAGTACAATATAACCTCTTTCTTCTTCTTCTTCTTCTTCTTTTTTTTTTTTTTTTTTTTTTTTTCAGTTTATAAGTCAGTATAACTGCATTTATATCTGCCATTTTTAAAGATGTTAGAAATGATAAGCTAGTGCATTTTGGACATCAGAAGAGGAGCTATTTCACACAACACTAAGAGGTTATAATAAAATCACAACAAGGGTGTAAAGTTTAGATTTCACGTTCAAATAAGAGAGCACAATCTCCATTTATTTACAAGGAAGATTACTGTAATATTATTCAAAAATTAGGAGCAATAATTTGTTGTCATAATTTTCTTCCCTTTTTATTGATAGAATAAACAAGAAAGAAATACCAATCAGAAGCATACCATTGAAAGAAAAAAGAAAAAAGAAAATAAAAAGCCACTTTACAAAGACACACCTGCTTTCTTTGATGCCCCACCAAGAGGTGACAGGTGTGAGCTAAAGTTACTAGGTGTGACATTTTCAGCAAGCAATGAGGAATTGAAGTCCTTACAGCTAAATTTGACACTGTTTGGGATTCCTGCATAGTATAGAGAAAGCAAGTAAATAATCATGTCCAGACAAGTGCCTTTAAGAATGGGATAAAAAATAAATAAAAAATAAAAAAACGAATAAACCCAAATTGCAGTTGAGATGCATTTCTGAACATTTACCTCCAGAACAGTCACTAATTTTGAACTTCTTTGACTGGTTTTCTTCTTTATGTAACGTATGGGATTGGTATTTGTGGCCTGCATTTTCCTTCAATTTCTTAAAAAATGCAAATTCGGAAGTTTTGGGGTCATCGGCTGCATGTCACATTCAAATGGAATGGTTAATATTTTCATAACACGAGTTCCAATTACTTTTGATTGGTACCACTAGAATACAACAGAATTATGAAAATAGAGCCTGTATATATTTAAACATTTAGCACAAAGAGAAACAACATTTTTACTTCAAGAAAAGGAAAACAACAAGTTATACCAAGAACCCAAGGAATATGCAGCTCCAGAAAAGCAAAGCAATGTATGGGCAGCAGTAGAAACTTACATCTCGGACTCAGTCTTCCTTCCAATGGAGTAGAAGAAGCATTTCTTCTGCAACTTAAGGGAATATTGACATCAAGATCTGTAAGCTTTACTCTTTTCCTGCAGCTGATATCTACATGGAAATGAAAAATGAAACAAATTATTAGGAAACAACAATTTAATTTAAATGATTTTGTCGTGAAGCAGTATGCCATAGTGCATAATGGTAAGAGCAGTGGAAAAAAATTAGAGAAATAGGCCCAAGCATTTGCCTAATAACATTCAAACAAATAAATTGTACAAGGAATAACTATAACACACCCATAAAAATTCATACAAGAAATAAAATCCAAAAAAAGAATCATGATGTATATGCCAAAGAGCCCATGTCAAATCTGTTGATTAGCGTAAGAGAATGCATTTCAATAACTAATACAAAAATAATACTATGCATAAGTATTCAAGGCATAAAGAGTAATTCTAAGACTGTGATTGATTACCTATCACTTTCATATGGATCCATCACTTTTTCACTACTCACATCCTGCTACATTAGAATTATGGCAAAGTTCTAGCACAAAAGGGTGTGGTACTAGATTTTTTCAGGCATAAAAGTCAAGCCTTGGTGCATACATGCTTTCCACCAAAATCGACAAGTCACAGTTTCAAGTTTAGGAATCTACCTCGGGATACACCTTATTTATTTATTTATTTAAACTAGTATTCTAGGGCATGAACAACAACAATCTTCATTTTGGTGAGTCATTTAAGCCATGCATCAATATCAATGCAAGCAAGAACATGAAATGGGCCAGTTAGTGATACGCATTTTTGTCTTTGTTTCTTAGTGCACCTCATTCTACACTAGTTTCCTAATTTTTCTCTATGAAATTTCTAAACCCTATTTATATATAAATCCATTTTCCGTGCTAAAAAACTTTCCTAATTGAAACTTAGAACTTGTTAATTAATCTCAACTGGAACAAATTTGGACCAATTACACGAAGAAAAAAAAAGAAATAGAAAAATGAATGATTTAGGAGAAGAACCTTTGGTTGATTGGGAAGTTGGACTTGGAATGCGGAAATCGGAGCTCCGAACTCCATGGAGACGACGCGGTTGTTGTGGTAAAGCTGCTCCGATGATTGGTGATGGATCTTTACGAGTAGTTTTGGAAATGCGTCGCTTCATTGTGTTTCAGATACGTAAATGAAAAAAGCCCTAAGACTATATATATATAGACGGGTTTGGGGATTTTCTTTGAGGAATTGATGATTTTTGGTTGTACAGTCTGGATGTTTATGAAAGAGTGAATGAGAGCAAGGAGGAAAGTGATTGGAATTTGAGGGGAAATTTGGGCGCCAAAATGGCACGTGACTAGGAGCATCAAACAACCTCCTAATTTCACACTAAAACCCTAAAAATCCAAACTTTTTATCAACCCATTTCTTAAAAATGTAAAATGCGATAAAAGATACGTTGACTTCTGATGTTTTTACCAGAAGAAATTTTGGCTGAGAATGAAGTCTCTGTCATCGACATTGGGATAGGCATCGGCGCTGGCGTAAAGATTAGTTGTTGTCTAATTTGGGCGCCAAAATGGCACGTGACTAGGAGGCGTGACTCGTGAGAGACTACTAGATCATTTTTGTTAGGTAAAGATTAGTTGTTGTCTATTTGGGATTAAAATCCCTAAAATCTGAGCAGCTAGCACTTGGTCCAGAAAGAAAGGATGAGGCTATGAGGTTTCTGTGGCAAGGAGCAATGACAAGGTCCGACGGCGAGGTCCAGCTCTGTTCCGGTCAGTTTTGGACCTCTCTCTCTGTCTCAGCTGAAACTAAAATGGATCAGAGACTTTAATTTCATGGTTTAATTTATTGGGTTTTGCTTGTTTAGGATGTTGGGTGTTCTTCAGATCTCTCTCTCTTTCTTCGGTTTTGCTTGTTTTGGATGTTGCTCTGTTCCGGTCACTATTCCCTTTAATGTTTTCCTTCTTCTTTTTTTTTCTTTTTCTTTTTTTTTTCCCAATTTTTCTTATTTTCTTTTAATTCCGAATTTAAAAAAATTAAATAAAAAAACGAGGTCATTTTAGGAGCTCTAACGGCAGCTACTAACTGAGTTATAACAAAGTTCTGCATTGACAAAAACTGAAAGTTAGAGGACTGAAATGACAAAACTCAAAGTTAGAGGACTGAAATGAAAAAAATATGAAAGTTAGAAGGTCAATTTTGTATTTTTACCTTTTTATTATTAGAATTTTTTTTGTGAAGAGTTTAGAAATTTTATTGTGATAATATCGAGAGTTTACAACTAGGTAATTTAAGTTTTTTTTTTTAATTATTTCTTTTTGTATTTTTTATGAGCTCCAGTTGATGTGTGCACCTGGGTAAATTTATACAATCTTTAAGGACTAATTTCTTAGGACTAGGATTCCAATGAAGTTTGGAATTTCAATAAGTTTTTCAAAATTGCTTAATCGGATGGAAACTTGTTTTAAATTTTTTTTTTTTGAAGGGTATCCACACTAATTGAGAAAGCTCAAGCCATTAGGTAGATGTTTCAAGATTATACAATAATGTGGTGTTTGGTACGGGAAAATTCATATTACTCTTGGCATCCAGATTACTAAGAATGTAGCTATTCCTATATTTAATTTCATTGGAAATCTCTTAAAATTCATAGGAATATGAGATGATAATTGTAAGGACACAATTCAAATTCCCAAACCACGACTGGGAGGAAATGGGCTTGAAAGGCCTTTCTTCACAATGAATTTGTAGATGATGGGTTTGTAATTTAGATTTCAAGGATGGTTTAGACAATTACAAAAAGAACGGGCTTTGGGCCCAATGGAACAAAACAAAGAATCGTTTGCAAAGAGTAAGACTGAGAAATCGTCCTCGGATTGTTTCCGAGGATGGTTTATAATAATATTTCTCAAGTTTGGATACAAGTGTTGATTATCATTTACTATTGACTCTATCTCTTCTACTCCCAAAGTCCTCCCCTTGCTTCGTATGCCTTCCCTCCTATTTATACTCCTCCTCTTCTCTTCATCATCTTCCACTTTATGGTTGCAACCCTGATTTTTGGATACTTGTCCCATCCATTCTTCCCTAAAGACCGCAGGGATTTTGGGACCAAGTTCCAAGCTCTATGCTTAGGTCCCATCCTTCCATCTATTCTCGTCGGCGTATCAATTACGTAGTCTTTAATATATGGGCGGTGGTAGCGGCCTTTACTTCGTACATTCCACCGCTCTTTCTACTGTCCTCCACGTATACTGTGTATCCTCGGCTTAACATTCCGAGGACAAATCTACTCCTCGGACGGTATGGGACACTTAAATACTCCACGATCATTTTGATGTTTTCGGATTTGGGTTTCTAGCCCAAAAGACCTCGTTGGGCCGTCCTTCATAAATTACTGGGCCCAATACCCCTACAATAGCCCCTCGAGATTCTTTATTTTTCTTTCACCTCGGGAGGAAAATAGGATCTCGAATTAAAAGACCTTTTTACCCTGCAGAATCCTGGAATATTACTAACGGAAATAACTTCTGAATTACCCATCGCGTGTTCCCGATGCTTCGGTATGCGAAACGCCCCCGAATTTATTATTGGCGCTTCTATGTCCCCCACGTTTCATTGATATGACACATATCCAATGGTCGAGAGCGATTCCTGTGTTGAGGCGGGAATTCGCCCGCTTCAAAACACCTTTTGACATATAAATACTAATTTTCTTCAAACTTCTTCACACTACAGAAACCTCATAACGTACCTGCCACACTTTCCATCTCCCCGTACTCTCTCTTTCTATCAAGTACTCTGTCCGAGGTGACGTGCTTTCTTCTTTTTTAAAAGTAAGTTCTTCAATACTCTTTCCCCTCCTTATCAGCTTTTTGTTTCTTTTGTTTCTTTTCCTTCCCGTCTTCTCTTTTTCACTGTGTCTTTCATCCTCGGCGTAGTTAGTTTTCTTCACACCCCCCCCCCTTTTTTCAAAAAAAAAAGAATGGGTAGGTTTGCGTCCCTGGTAGATTCAAACGAAAAAATAGAGCAGTTTAAGGTTAAGTACAAAATTCCCTCGGATGTATCCATTAGGTACTGTAACGAGGAAGAGTATTATACAAAAAGAAAAACGGGGGAAGTCGTAATCCCGATGATTGCGTTCATCGAAGGGGGAATGAAAATCCCCATGGGAACCGTGACTAGGGATTATCTTAGGGCTTTTAGATTAGCTCCCACTCAGTGCGCCCCAAATGTCTTTAGGATCCTAGGTTCCATAGATGCCTTAAATGAGAAGATGAACTTAGGGCTCACTCACCACGACGTGAACTGGGTTTACAACCTCCATTACCTAAGCAAAAAGGACGAGTATTACCTAAAATCTAGATACCCGGAAGTTAGGCTAATTCAATGTCTGCCTGAATCAAATAAGGGCCTAAAAAACGACTTCCTGATCATATCAGGAAATTGGCACGACGGCCTCCCCTGTCCGACAAGGGAAGGGACTCCAGGTGAAATTTCTTTTACATACTATTATCCTCTGTCTTTTTACTTATTCTTACCCTCTTTTACTTGGATAACTCTACATATCCACACGCCGCGGATCGTCATCCCAATCTCGTTGATTTCGGACGGTTGGATAGGATCCTGCAAGCTGAGGTTTTTGTGCATACTGACAGCCAACTCCGAGCAGCTCATCTGATCCTCGGCTACACTCCAATATCCAAAGCTTTTCAGGCGCCGAAGTGCGTGATCAAAGCCCACGATCCTCGTCTTCCTCGGATCAGTGTTGCTGTTGAAGGTTTCTTGCTACCGGAGGGGACTGCCATTCCTCAAGGCACCTTGGTCACCCAACCAATCCAACCACCACAATTCGTTCCGGTTGGGATTCCCACAGTTCCTTTCTCCACAAAATTAACATTTGGTGAAGCCGCGCCTTCCCACTCCACTGTAAAGGAAGAAGAAGAAGAAATAGTTGAGGTATCAGATTCCGAGGACGAATTTGAGGTTTTTAATCAACCCTACTCTCCTGAAGATTCAACTTCCATCCTCGGCACCTCTACCCATATCTTAAAGGCTACTACTGAAGAATTTGACAATATGGGCATTCAACGAAAGACTAAGCCCAGTCTAAAGGATGTCCTTGAGGGCACTGATAAGGCCCCTCGAGTCCAAGAACCACCAAAAGAGGTGCGCCCTCGGACTCAAGAAAAGGGTGCTGACAAAGGCCCTGAAGCTAGGCTTCCTCCTCCTCCCCCATCCTCCCAAACCCAACGCACCAACATAGCTGATCTCAAAAGAAAAAGGGATCAGCCGAAAGGAAAGGAAGTGGTGAAGGCAGGAAAGGGCTTTGTTTCCAAGGAGCCCGAGGTGGAAAAGGGTGGAAAGCAGGCCCGCACCATGCAAACTAGGTCGGAAAGAAGAACTGACCAACAGGTGGCCGTGCGCGCCCCTGCATGGCTCCCTGACATGTCTATGGACGACGAGGTCATTACCGTGGATGCGTCCATTAGAAATTCCGATGAAGGGACAGCTGCATGCGTCGCGGATGCATTGGAGCAGGCGCTGTTACTCCCCGAGGATATGGTTGAGCTGAGAAAGAAAAGGGACCATACCGTCTTCATGACTTTGAAGAAGGAGCTTGCAATAGTAAGTTTCTCTAAAACCTTGGCTTTTGTTTTTATTTCCTATATACATATGTCTAATTTTTATATGTTTTGTTCGTAGGCCGTTCAATCTGCCCATAGGGCAGAGGAGATTGCCATCAACTCCTACAAATCTCTGAGGGCCGAGGAATCCAGGCGTGAAACCGCCCAAAAGATCTCGGACCTTCACAAGAAGAAACTGCAGGAGGTCACAGCAAAGTTGGCCAAGGCAGAGAGTGATAAGGCAGGCTTGGAGGCTGATCTGAAGACAACGACTAATCAAGCCGAGGATTAGCGCCTAAAGCTCCGTGAAGCCGACAACAACCTCTTAGCAGCACGAAGGCTCGTAGAGGATCTCAAGAAAGATCTGAACGAGTCTGAGAAGGCCAAAGAGGAAGCCATCAAGGGCAAAGAGGAAGCCATTGAGGAGAAGAAAAAGGCCGAGAAAGCAAAAGAAGAGGCCGAGATCTCAAGGGACCAAGCCGAACAAGACGGTTATGATATAGGCGTGAAGGAGGTCACCGAAACCTTCAAGGCTCAGGTTCCCGAGGTATGTAGGCATTACTGCCTCCAAGTGTGGAATGAGGCACTTTACCAAGCTGGGGTTGATGCCTCTTCCACTCTTTGGAAAGCAGAGAGTGTCTACTATCCTCCCGCAATTCGCGCTTCTTCCATTCCTGAAGTTGCCCAAGAAGCTGCCCAGGGATCATCTGAGGATAAGGGGGGTGATTTGGTTGAGGATTCAACTCTTCCTAAAGATGCTCCTAAGCAAGCTGATCCAGTACAAGAAAATGCGCTTGAAGACGTACAGCCCTCAAGTGACCTTCAGGAACCTTCGAAGGATGAGTTGGGTGATCAAGCTAATCCAATATCCTTGATAGATGATCCCAAAGGCAAAGGAATTGCCGTTGAGTCCTCGGTCCAGCTTCCATCTCCTAAAGACCCCAAAGGCCCTCTGAAGATCAAGTTGAAACAATGAATGCCTGCTGCCTTCCTCTTTTTTTTTTTTTTAATCTTTAAGTGTAATTTCTAAATGTGATTGAAAAAGTACTTTATTTTGAATTTAATATAAGCGCGAATGTTGTTTTACTTGTTTAGATGACTCTTACTTTTTGCTCTTTTTTGATCATATCATTCCATAAACATCATCTCTTTGTCTTTTACCAAAGTTATTAGCAACAACTTGAATTGAAATTGATACTCCAGGAAGGTTTAATTATGCTGGGAACTGCATTAAGTGATGTATTTTAAGTATTTGATTCTTCATTTTGGATCTCTAGTTTGAACTATGTAAAAATAAGGCATATGGTCTTTTGGTTTAGACATGCAAATATCTGATGTTTTTTGACAAAAAAAGAAAAGAAGTGTTAATTTTTCCCAAGTAAATGATCCGAGGATCCAGGCACACCAAGCTTCAGCTTGGTACTTAGATAAATAAATTCGAAATGTTAATTTTCCCAAAGTAGATGATCCGAGGACCAGACGTAACTTAGGTTCTGTTTAACACTTAGTAAAGAGTATCAATTTAGACGAGGTATGTGGTCCGAGGATCCAGGCATACCAAGTTTCAGCTTGATACTTAGACGAATAAATTTAAAATGTTAATTTTCCTAAAGTAGATGATCCGAGGACCAGACGTAACTTAGGTTCTGTTTAACACTTAGTAAAGAATATCAATTTAGACGAGGTATGTGGTCCGAGGATCCAGGCATACCAAGTTTCAGCTTGATACTTAGACGAATAAATTTAAAATGTTAATTTTCCCAAAGTAGATGATCCGAGGATCCAGGCACACCAAGCTTCAGCTTGGTACTTAGATAAATAAATTCGAAATGTTAATTTTCCCAAAGTAGATGATCCGAGGACCAGACGTAACTTAGGATCTGTTTAACACTTAGTAAAGAGTATCAATTTAGACGAGTAAATTTAAAATGTTAATTTTCCCAAAGTAGATGATCCGAGGACCAGACGTAACTTAGGTTCTGTTTAACACTTAGTAAAAAGTATCAATTTAGACGAGGTATGTGGTCCGAGGATCCAGGCATACCAAGTTTCAGCTTGATACTTAGAGGAATAAATTTAAAATGTTAATTTTCCCAAAGTAGATGATCCGAGGACCAGACGTAACTTAGGTTCTGTTTAACACTTAGTAAAGAATATCAATTTAGACGAGGTATGTGGTCCGAGGATCCAGGCATACCAAGTTTCAGCTTGATACTTAGACGAATAAATTTAAAATGTTAATTTTCCCAAAGTAGATGATCTGAGGACCAGACGTAACTTGGGTTCTGTTTAACACTTAGTAAAGAATATCAATTTAGACGAGGTATGTGGTCCGAGGATCCAGGCATACCAAGTTTCAGCTTGATACTTAGACGAATAAATTTAAAATGTTAATTTTCCCAAAGTAGATGATCCGAGGACCAGACGTAACTTAGGTTCTGTTTAACACTTAGTAAAGAATATCAATTTAGACGAGGTATGTGGTCCGAGGATCCAGGCATACCAAGTTTCAGCTTGATACTTAGACGAACGAAGATAACGAATATAATGTAGTTTACAACAAAGAACGGCCGAAGTGCCTTTTATTTAATAATAGTACCTTCGTAGATTATTTACATTCCAGGGACGTTGTACAACACGTTCGTCCAAATCTTCCAGATTGTAGGCCCCTATTCCTGCGACCGAAGTAATACGATAGGGTCCTTCCCAGTTGGGCCCCAATTTTCCCCACGCAGGATTCTTCGTCGTACCCAAAACTTTCCTTAACACTAAGTCACCAGGTCCAAGAGGTCGAAGTTTCACATGAGAATCATATCCCTGCTTGAGCTTATGTTGATAATAAGCTAGTTGAACCATGGCGTTTTCTCGTCGTTCCTCAACTAAGTCCAAGTTTCTCATTAATAGATCATCATTGCTATCTGAAATGAAAGAGCTTTTCTTCAGGGTTGGGAACCCAGTTTCTAATGGTATTACTGCCTCGGCTCCATAAGTCATGGCGAAAGGTGTTTCACCTGTGGATCTTCGTGGTGTAGTTCGATACGTCCACAAGACATGTGGCAGTTCTTCCACCCACTTCCCCTTGGCGTCACCCAACCTCTTTTTGAGTCCGCTCACTATTACTTTGTTGACAGCCTCGGCCTGCCCATTTCCTTGGGGATAAGCCGGAGTGGAATATCTGTTCGTAATGCCCAGATCACAGCAGTATTTCCGAAAGGCTTTGCTATCAAATTGTAAACCGTTATCTGAAATGAGAGTATGAGGGATGCCGAACCTAGTAACGATATTCTTCCATACAAACTTTTTTGCTTCCATGTCCCTGATATTTGATAATGGCTCAGCTTCAACCCATTTGGTGAAATAATCTGTTCCCACGAGAAGCCACCGCCTGTTTCCTGTTGCTTTGGGGAAGGGTCCAACAATGTCCAAGCCCCATTGAGCAAAAGGCCATGGGCTAGATAGAGGATTCAGGACTCCCCCTGGTTGATGTATATTTGGAGCGAACCTTTGACATTGGTCGCACTTCTTTGCATAATCTTGCGCTTCTCTCTGCATATTTGGCCACCAATAGCCCTGAGTGAGGGCTCTGTGAGCCAAAGACCTTCCCCCTGTGTGACTTCCACAAATCCCTTCGTGTAACTCTTCCAAAAGTAGCTCCGTTGCCTCGGGGTGTATACATAACAAATATGGTCCGGAAAAGGAACGTTTGTACAATTTCTGGTCCTCGGATAACCAAAAACGAGTGGCTTTCCTGCGAACTTTATCTGCTTCAGTCTTTTCTCCAGGCAGGATGTCATTTCTGAGAAATGTTACTATTTGATCCATCCAACTAGGCCCAGTCCTAATTTGGAGAATTTGAGTGGAGTTACCGTCCGTCCCAGTGGGTTTCAGCAGATCTTCAACAAGGATAATTCGTGGTAGACTTTGGGCCGAGGACGTTGCGAGCGTGGCTAATGAGTCGGCATGGGTATTGCCACATCTGGATACATGCAATAGTAAAAAAGACTCAAATTTAGATTGCATATACCTGACCTGGGTTAGGTACTCTCGCATTCTGGAATCCCTTGCTTCTAGCTTCCCTTCTACTTGGCCTACCACCAATAGTGAATCCGAGAACATTTGCACCGTCTTTCCTCCCATTTTTTGAACCATGCTCATCCCTGCGAGGACGGCCTCATACTCTGCTTCGTTGTTGGTGGCCGAGAATCCTAATCTCAAAGATTTCTCAAAAGTAATTCCCTCTGGGGATATCAAAACTAGTCCTATACCCGACCCCCTCTGATTTGCTGCTCCATCAACATGGACTTTCCATAATGGAGGCCCTTCACACGAAATCATGCCTACTGATTTTTTACCCATGCCTTCTTGATAGTCTTCTAACGAAGGCTCAGCAAATTCTGCCACAAGGTCCGCGATGACCTGTCCCTTTATAGAGGTGCGAGGCATATACTTGATATCGAAAGCTCCTAGGACAGTTCCCCATTTGGCAATTCTTCCCATATAATCTGCACTTCGCAGAATTGATTTAAGAGGGAGTTGTGTAAGAACAACAACTGTATGAGACTGGAAGTAATGGGGAAGTCTTCGTGTAGCATGTACCACCGCCAAGATAGCTTTCTCCAGTGGTAAATAACTCAGCTCGGCCTCGTGCAGAGATTTACTTACATAATAAACCGGTCTCTGGATGTTATTGTCATCTCGGATAAGAACCAAACTAACTGCATGGTTGGCCACCGCAATATATGCAAACAGAATTTCATCCACTTCTGGTCGAGACATAACCGGTGGTCGCGAGAGATATTCTTTTAGCTGTTGGAAAGCCACTGCGCACTCCTCGGTCCATTCAAAACCTTTCCATTTATTTAATAATTGAAAGAAAGGTCTGCATCTGTCCGCGGACCGGGATATAAATCGGTTGAGAGCAGCAGTCATACCTGTTAGTCTTTGCACTTCTTTAGGATTCCGAGGTGGGTGTAAGCTGTTTATTGCCTTAACCTGAGCAGGATTCACTTCAATTCCCCGGTGAGTCACCATATATCCTAGAAACTTGCCCGATCCTACACCGAAAGAGCATTTAGAGGCATTGAGCCGCAATTTATATTCTCTCAGCTTCTGAAAAGTGTTGCTCAGATCTTCTAGATGTGCAGAAACTTCTTTACTCTTTACCACCATGTCATCCACGTAAACCTCAATAGTTTTCCCTAGCTGTGCCTCAAACATTCTCGTCATCATCCTTTGGTAGGTAGCCCTTGCGTTTTTCAAACCAAAGGGCATTACCTTATAGTGATAATTCCCTGTCGGAGTGACGAATGCAGTCTTCTCCTGGTCCTCAACGGCTAAAGGTATCTGGTGGTAACCTTGGAAAGCGTCAAGAAAACTCATCCGAGGATGTCCAACAGTAGCGTCAACCAATTGATCAATCCGAGGCATCGGGAATGAGTCCTTTGGGCAAGCTTTGTTTAAATCTGTGAAATCTACACAAACTCTCCACTTCCCATTCTTCTTTTTCACCACCACAGTATGGGCTAACCATTCAGGATAAAACACTTCTTTGATAGCCCCTGCCTCTTTGAGTTTGAGCACTTCCTCTTTTACGGCCTCGGAATGTTCTTTGGAGGACCTCCGAGGTGGTTGCCTCCTCGGCACTACAGTTGGATTGACCTTTAAATGATGACATATGAAGTTCGGATCAACTCCAGGGGCCTCATACGCGTTCCAAGCAAATACATCCATATTTTTCTTTAAAAGTAAAATCAGCTCTGTCTTCTCTTCCTGCGGCATTTGAACTCCAACCTGGAAGAATTTCTCAGGATCATTGTCTATGAGAATTTTTTCCAATTCTTCACATACCGCTTCATCTACCTCGGCTGTGTGAAGAGACTTTGATTGCTATGTCTCTCCGTTAGCCGAGGCCGAGGAGTCTGGTTCTGGTCGACGCAGAATTGCAGCCGTGACACACTGTCGAGCCACAGACTGACTCCCAAGTAACTCCACCACCTGGTCTCCAGAATGAAATTTGACTTTGACATGCAAGGTTGAGGAAACAGCCCCTAACGCATGCAGCCAAGGTCTTGCCACAATAGCTGTATAGGGAGAATAAGCATCGACCACGATGAAATCTACGTCTACCACCTCCGGACCTGATTGCACCGGCAGTCTAATCTGTCCCTTTGGAACGACAGCTCTCCCTTCGAAGCTTATCAAGGGTGAGTTATATGGCATAAGATCTTCAACTCTTAACTTCAAGCCTCTAAATAGGTCAGGGTACATGATATCTGCACCACTACCTTGATCAACCATTACCCTCCTTACATCATAGTTCCCTATTCTGAGGGTTACCACTAAGGCGTCATCATGAGGCTGGATGGTCCCCATCTTGTCCTCTTCAGAGAAACTTAGGACTGGCAGGATACTTGCCTTAATCCTCTTCGGCTGATCCCGTGACTCCTCGGCCAATGTTTGAGCAACTGACATTACCCTGAAAGGAGCTGAGCCAGTCCTACCAGGTGCTGCAAAAATGACATTGATAGTACCTAGAGGAGGTCTGGATAAAGGACCGTCGTGGTTTGCCACTCCTGATTGGTTTCCTCGCCCGTTGGGTTGGTACAGAAACTGCTTCAGCTTTCCCTCTTTAACCAATTGTTCCAGATGATTCCACAAAGTGCGACAGTCCTCGGTGGTATGACCTCTCTCCTGGTGATAATGGCAGTGGAGATTTTGGTTGCGTCTCAAAGGGTCCCCTGCCATTTTATTTGGCCATTTGAAAAAAGGCTCATGCCTTATTTTCTCCAACAGCTGCTGCACCGGCTCCCTGAAGACGGTGTTGACCACTTGTGGGGGTATGTGACCAGCCTGCCTGGAAAAATCCCGCGCAGGCCTATTGTTGTTGTATCGGTCCGACCTGAAATCCCTCCTTTCTTGTGGGATAACCTTCGCCTTGCCCTTTCCTTGCTGCTGATCCTCCTCAACCCTTTTATACTCGTCGATGCGATCCATCAGTCGACGTACGCTTCTGACAGGTTTCTTCGTTAAGGATTTCCTCAAGTCATGCTCCGTTGGTAGGCCGACCTTGAAGGTCCTTATTGCTACATCGTCAAAGTCTCCGTCAATTTCGTTGAACATTTCCCAATACCGGTCCGAATATGTTTTCAGGGTTTCCCCTTCCCTCATGGCCATGGATAATAAAGAATCCAATGGACGAGGAACTCTACTGCACGTGATGAAGCGAGAACCAAATGCCCTAGTAAGCTCTTTGAAAGAATCAATGGAGCCTGCCCTTAAGCCGTCAAACCATCTCATGGCTACGGGCCCTAGGCTAGAAGGAAAAATCTTGCATAACAAAGTTTCATTCCTGGAATGCACTGCCATTCTCTGGCTGAAATGGCTTACGTGCTCCACAGGATCCGTCCGACCATTGTAAAGAGTGAAGGCCGGTTGTGTGAAGCGCCGAGGTAACCTCCCCTCTTCCAATCTGCGCGCGAAGGATGACCTGGAGATTTGGTGTAACGCTCTTCCCATTGCGTCATTTCCTAAGCCCCTAGGGGGGTAGTCTCTGCCACGCCTCCCATGCAGATTGTCTTCCTCGGAAGAGACATATTCACCTGGGGGAGTTCTGGATCTCCGCCCGTAATTGTCATCCTCGGATCCCTCCGAAGAGGGGTCAGAGACTGGAGGAGTTCTCCTTCTCCTTTCGTGACGCAATCTCCTCCTTAGGCCGTCAATCTCCTTCTGCATGGCCCTGGCATTTCTTTCGTAAGGAACTCTGCTTCCTCCTTGCGAATGACTTGCACTTCTGATGGTGTGTGTAGTATGTACACTTCCTTCTCGGTTCTCTCCATGATCAGGATGTAAGGAGTGATCCTCACGCTGGGAGCCCACGGACTCCGCGCTGCGTTGTGGTTCTGATCCTACCATGATGTCCTAAACTTCCCTAAAGACTAAATCCCCACAGACGGCGCCAATTGTAAGGACACAATTCAAATTCCCAAACCACGACTGGGAGGAAATGGGCTTGAAAGGCCTTTCTTCACAATGAATTTGTAGATGATGGGTTTGTAATTTAGATTTCAAGGATGGTTTAGACAATTACAAAAAGAACGGGCTTTGGGCCCAATGGAACAAAACAAAGAATCGTTTGCAAAGAGTAAGACTGAGAAATCGTCCTCGGATTGTTTCCGAGGATGGTTTATAATAATATTTCTCAAGTTTGGATACAAGTGTTGATTATCATTTACTATTGACTCTATCTCTTCTACTCCCAAAGTCCTCCCCTTGCTTCGTATGCCTTCCCTCCTATTTATACTCCTCCTCTTCTCTTCATCATCTTCCACTTTATGGTTGCAACCCTGATTTTTGGATACTTGTCCCATCCATTCTTCCCTAAAGCCCGCTGGGATTTTGGGACCAAGTTCCAAGCTCTATGCTTAGGTCCCATCCTTCCATCTATTCTGTCAGCGTATCAATTACAGAGTCTTTAATATATGGGCGGTGGTAGCAGCTTTACTTCAGACATTCCACCGCTCTTTCTACTGTCCTCCACGTATACTGTGTATCCTCGGCTTAACATTCCGAGGACAAATCTACTCCTCGGACGGTATGGGACACTTAAATACTCCACGATCATTTTGATGTTTTCGGATTTGGGTTTCTAGCCCAAAAGACCTCGTTGGGCCGTCCTTCATAAATTACTGGGCCCAATACCCCTACAATAATATTTTGTTTATTCCAAGGAATCTTAAATAAATTATTTATTTTTCTCATTCTATCCTTAGATTTGAATGTTAACTACCAAGTCTTTAAAAAAAAAAATCCTCTAAATAAATAATGAAAAACCAAATATAAACTATTAATTATGACAAATTCATTAAAATTATAGTCTAACATTTCAAAATGACAAGTATAATACAAAAATAACTATTTAAATTCTCAAATGTTTTTATTCTTAATAATAATTTTTAAAAGAGTTTAATCCATAATAATTTGCTTTATATTGTATCTTAATTGCTTAAATAACAGAGAAAAATGGTTAGAATTGTCAATTTATAAAAAATACAATTTTCTTTAAACTTAAGAATCTGGATTCCCACCTGTTTTAAAGAGAATCCACATTCCTATTGAGAGGGGTTTAAGGGGGGAATCCAGATTCCGTTGGTATCTGATTTCCAAGCGTGATTTGCAACCAAATATGAGAATCTTTAAACATTTCTAAGAATCCTAAAACATTATTCCGTACCAAACGCCACATAAGTGAACATTACCAATTATGAGCAATTTAAGATGATATTTTTTTTAAAAGGACTCTCAGGATTCTAATATGCCTATTTTAGTTCAAGCAACTTTAAGGCTATATCTTTAATTTCTTTTGTTCATAGTCGTGAATAAAAGGATTAATGAATTGCAAATTTTAAGATTACCAAAACCGTTCCAAGTCTATTGAACTATATAAAATGGTACGTTGCTCAAGTTTTGAAGATAACCTCTAAGTATATTTTTTGTAAGAACATTATTAATGTCTACAAATATATAACCACAATCTACTATGCTTTCCAAACTCTTTAGGGTAGGATAAAAAAAAAAAAAAAAAAAAAAC
This sequence comes from Castanea sativa, assembly GCF_040712315.1. Lineage (NCBI taxonomy): Eukaryota > Viridiplantae > Streptophyta > Magnoliopsida > Fagales > Fagaceae > Castanea > Castanea sativa. The sequence goes on along the minus strand of NC_134024.1, from coordinate 40,870,842 downwards.
TCTTTAGGGAACTCTTGATAAACTATGTTCTTGTCATTTCATGTTGTAAATCATGCATCCACTAACCATCGTCATTAACTTTTACAAGAGATTTATCAATAAGAACCCCTAATGGTAAGGGCCAAGATAATCCAGTATTTCTACATGATTTTCATGTATTCTTCCATTGTTTTCTATAATCATGATCATGTTAGAGGCAAGCATTCAGTTGTTCATTACAACTTAGTGTTTTCAATAAAGTTAATAACTCAATTATATAAATAAAGTAGGAGTTCAAGTGTTCAAATTTTGACCGAAAATTATTCAACTAGATAAGAATTTTTAATTTTTTTTAGAAAGGTAGATAATCTTGATTGACTAATATGACATCTGCAAGCAAAGTTCTAAAAGATACATGGAACTAATTCTCTCCAAAAAACTTCGATTTTTTTTTTTTATATCAATTTGAACATGACAACTAATTTTTGTAGTGTAATATAGTTTATGAGAAGACATTACTTCTAAGAATACTAACAGAGAGAAATCCCAAGGCTTGCAGGCTTGTCTTGCAGCTTCAACAATCCTTGCTCCTTCACACAAATACAAAACAGCTGCTTTCATAGAAATATAGAATCCTTAACGGCCCAGCTGAAACAACAGCCATGACCATACATCTATCTCTATTTTTACAAAAAAAAAAAAAAAAAAAAATTGAATCCCCTCTCCATTTCAGGATTGGTTGCCATTTGGAAGACTCCTCTATAAACGTCTGGACTTATTTTCCACTGTCAAGGCTTTAATCTGAACTGTTAGCTAACCTGCACATAGAAATCAAACGATTACTTCGTTTTTTTTTTGATAAATAAAGGCAGCAATGCTGCTCCACAAGGCAATGGAATATGAGACCACTCGTCGACGGAGGAGCTCCACCAATGAAGGAAGAGGACCATCAACATCAACAAGCATTTATATGTGACATTAACAGAAATCAAACTATTACTATACACGACCACATTAGTTATGGACAGATCTAACCAAACTAGATTTCTAGATGACAAGAAGAAATAAGAAAGCATTTTAATAGTTCCAAACAAATAATACCCCTTTTTCATACTTCAAATTAAAGCAAGCCAAGTTATACGTAATGGACAACAAGGAAAAATATAAGAATTAGAATTCTAGTTTATTCATTTTGAATTACCTGTCAATTTGTCATACCTTTTCTTACCAATCAGCTTGTGCTTATGGAATTCTAAATTGAGGACAACCCATATGCATAATTTTGAATGGAAAACATGGGACAAAACAATAAATTAATAATACCTTAGGCAGTAAAAGCTTTCCAGTTTTGATCTTTACTTGCTTTACAGCACATGATTTCTACTGCCTTTAAAACACCAACAAAAACCTTTTCTTGCCATTCCTTTTTTGGTAAATTGAAACAAAGGTGTCAAAATAGCACAATATAAAAAGAGTAGGAGTTCTCTGTTTGTTATCCAAACTAATGTTCATAAAGACTTAGGGGCAATGGTTGCTAGAGATCAAAGCTCTGCTAAAACGTCCGTCTACCTGTCAATCCCAAACATTTGCAAATTGCTGAATGTCCATCACCACAGCCTCTCTATCAGGTAACTCTGCCACGTCTTTGTTGCTTCCAAGAATACTAACAAAGAGAAATCCCAAAGCTGAATCTTCAACAATCCTTCATAAAAAAAAGCCAATAAAGCTGTTCTCACAATAGGATCTTTAACAACCCAGCTAAAACAACCAGCCACAGATATGGACCTCTATTTTTACAAAAAGAAACTGGATTGCCTTTCCTTCTCTTACCCTTGTAGCTCTCATCCAACATGGTTGGTTGCCAGTTGGAACACTCTCTAAAGGTGTGGACTTGCTTATTATGCTGCTGTGGAGGCTTTTCTTTGTTTTTGAACTGTTAGTTACCAATGACAACAAAAAGTAATTTTACAATACTTTGACCACAATAGTGGCAGACAAAGGTTCTTTATTCACTGTTGCCTTGCTCCTATAAGTCCAAATAGACCATAAATTAGAGACAAAAGACAAAAAAAAGTACTTTGAAGTTCTAACAATGGCCCCTGATGCCCTTCATACAGCTCTTCATCCAAGCCTGAATCAAGTAATGCTGAATGAAATCCGTTCTAATGGACAGATCAAACCAGCTAGATTTCTCTACATGACAAGGGGGGGGGGGGGGGGGGAAATCTGGTCTAAGCTTTCAGCTTCTAGGACACAAAGGACATAAGTCCTCGGATGCCTTTTCAATTAAGGTTGTGCCGGTAAGATCAATAGAAGACCTACCAGCTTGGTTTCTACAATTCCTGGTATGCAACATCCATTTTCCTTTTTCAACAAAATAAGACCCATACTTACTTGGAATGAAGCTTTATGAGCTTGTGAGCAACACAAACAGGAATTAGGAAAATTCTCTCAGCATCATTATGGCTATAGAGTTTTCAAACGAATATAGAATTCCCTCCGAAAGTATCTTTGACTAGGACAATTGCCACAACTTTCAGAGAACCTAAGCAATTTCATTGAACATCCCTTTGGGGAAATCTAATAAAATTGGAACCATATGCATATAATTGGATATTTATAAAGGTGTAGCATCAATTCAATAAAAATGTAACAGGGGGAAACACAAAAGAAAAGAAAGAAAAATATAACCAACAAAATACAGAGGAAAAAGATTTGTCAAATTTAGATGAGATTCAGATAATATGCAGGTCTCACCCATGCCTTCGCAGAAGCGTCACATGGGATGATCAGGTGTAAGATGAATTTTCTAAGGTCATTTAAAAATATTACTATTCAATACTATCTATTATTCAGTATTTGTTTTTTGGAAGAAAACAACAAGAGATAGAACAATAAAGTAGTATGTTTGGCAACCAAAACCTACCAATTTTGATGTTTACTTGTTTTAAGCAGATATATTCTTCTGCATTTAAAAGGAATTTCTTGCCATTCTTTATTCATTATAGTCAAACAGCTAGGAGTCTCATTGACAACTCTAATCAAACATAAGGTGGGCAATCCATTAATAAATGTACACTGAAGAGAAAATGATAATGCAATGACTTACATGTAATTGCTTAGCTCTTCACCACATTCCTTGTACTGACTTCACTCCTCACAATATTTAACATGGGCCATAAATTCAGGGACTCTTTCAAGCCCTCATAAGGAATGATGCTGTTGTTGCTACACTGAACTACATTACGGTTGAGATCTTCAATGTCTTTCTTGTATACCACACGCAACCCGCATTTCTTCACCAAGCATGAAGCACTGTTTCTAATTTCAATTCCAATCTCACGGAATCCATTAGCATCATATTCCCACAATGATTTTTCACCCTTCCCCAAGAAGTGTTGAGGAAGCACATACGACAGCCAAATATGATCCGATACAGCAACAAGTCTATCGATAATGCTTATGCCTAGACCAAAAGGCATATCTTTTCCATTGGCACTCAATTTGTAGAAAACTCGTTCGTTACGAATTTGATGATGTGGAAGAGGAAAAACTACAATGCAAACAGCAATCCCAATCCAATCATTACACAAATGAGAAAAAGGTTCCATTATATTCACGTCATTCCCCATACATTGATGGCTAAACCACTCTGGAATTTCACTTCCAGGAAAAACAACATCATATCTTTCCCCATGATAGTTAGGAGAGAGTCCCTGAAACATACAAAGCATGACGCTTAGAACTTTGAGAGAGAGAGAGAGAGAGAGAGAGAGAGAGAGAGAGAGAGAGAGAGAGAGAGAGAGACCTGAGTGGACTTTTTAATTACTGAAAAAAACAAGTCAATGAATTGTTGATTGCCAGTCAGTTTGCTGCAATTTGAAAGGAAGAGATTTGGCTCAAATGAAGAATTTGGTCTCAACAGATCTGGTACCGTTTCCAATAAGGAGCAACCATATCCAACAATATAACCTATATTTAAAGGAAGCTTTGGAAAGGATTGAAGACTTGTGCAATTATTCACGGTCAATCTTTCCAGAATAGATAGTTGAGCAATGCTTTCCGGAAGGCAACCAAAATTATTTCCACTTAGATTTAATTTTTGTAAAGAGAATAAGCAGGCAATATCATTGGGGATTTCCTTGAGATTGCAATTACTTAAATTCAATTCCCTCAAAGAAGACAAACCAAATAGAGAAGACAATTGCAAGCCCATGGATTCGGAACTTCTCGACATTGGATTAAAAGGGAGAAGCTGAAATCCACCAAAAGCTATTTTTTTTAAAGTTTCAAAAATAGCACTAGAAGAAGGCATCTGTCCGTTCACATCAACACTTTCACCACGCCCCAAGTTCTCTAGTAGTTTTGAGCAGCCGCAAAGATTGAGATCTTTAAGCCACGTCATATTAAAAAATGTGCTAGGAAGAGACATAAGATTTTTACAATCCCTTACATTCAATGAAGCAAGGCCACTCAAATTCCCAATTGATGTGGGTAGTTTTGTAATAGCAGTGCCATCAAAGTGAAGCTCTGTTACACGTCCCATATTCTCCCCAAATTCTGGAATTGTATTTATTTTTGAGCAATCAGAAAGAATAAGGATCTTTAGAGACTCTATCTCAAATTTTCTTGGAAGACTTTTGAGATTTTTACAACCTTTTAGATTAAGAACAGTAAGCTTTTTCAACATCTCCGAAGACTGCAAAAAGCCATAGACAAAATAATTTTTAGCTTAAAAAATCTTATAGTTTAATGAAACTATTGAAAGAAAAATTGTAGAAGGGTAATTATTACCTTTGTGTCTGTCCAAAGTCGTTCAATGTTGCTAAAACACAGGTGAAGTTCAATCAACTTATTTGGTAGGAAACTTGTTGGCAAATTTTTTGAAGGGTATCCACGCCAATTAAGAAATCTTAAGTCATTAGGAAGATATTTGGGATCATACATGAGGTGAGAATCTTCAATTATAAGGAGTTTCAAACGATTCATCTTTGAAAATGATTCACGATTCCAGTGTGCCCCTTCTGTTCTTAGAAATGTTAAGACGATGCCTTGAATTGCTTCTGTTCCCTAATAATCATGAACAAAGTGGATTAGTGAATTGTAAAATGTATAATTACCAAAACTACTTTATGTTAAACTATGTTGAATTAATTAGGTATATTCTTGGGTTCTATCAATAAGCGCTTACCGTATTATTTGTCAACACATTGTCAATATCTTTATACAACCACAATCTACTACGCTTCTCAGGTTGGTCTTTTGGGCACTTTTGACGGACTATATCTTGACCCATTTCTTGGAGTAAATCATGCATCCACAATTGATTGTCTTCCAACTTGATGAGGGATTTTTCAATAAGAGTACTTAATCCAATTTTAGGGTAAAGCTCAAGACAATCTAATATTGGAATAACAGTTTCTTGATTTTTATGATTAAAGAAGCATGCAATATTCAAGAAAATTTCCTGCTCTGTTTCATGTAGTCCATCAAAACTTATTTGAAGTACATTGAGAATTTTTCTTTCAGGAAATTCTCTAAGCCTATCTAATACACTTTTCCATTCAGAAGTACTTTTTCCGTTCAGAAGGGAACCCAACATCTCAATGGCTAAAGGAAGTCCATTAGCATAATGTACAAAGGCTTGAGATAGCTCTAGATAATCTTTAGCAGGATGCTCTTTGTCAAAAGCTTTTGAATTAAAAAGATGAAAAGCTTCATCATTAGTCAATACTTCAGCCTCATATATTCCATCTACTTTTTGTGTCTTTAGCAATTTCACATCTCTTGTTGTTATGATAACTCTACTACCTGGACCTAACCAATCATGCTTTGCAACTAATTTGTTCAACTGGTCTAATTCATTTACATCATCAATAATGAGAAGAATCTTTTTGTGACGTAACCTATTCTTGATCATGTAAACTCCATTATCAACATCTTTTACATTCACGTCTCTTAGAATCAAAAGATCATTCAAAAGTTTTTGTTGTAACTGAAGTATGCCATATTTTTCGCAAACTTCCCTGACATCAGCAACAAAACTACATGCTTCAAATTGATTAGAAATCATACTGTAAACAACTCTTGCTAGAGTTGTTTTACCCATTCCTCCTGTTCCCCAAATTCCTATAATGCGAACACCATTTGACTCTAGAGCTAAATGTGACATCAATTTCTCAACTCTGGAACTTGTTCCTACTAGTCCCTCGGTAGCTACAAAGAATGTATAACTCGGTTTATTTATTATCTCTTTCACAATATTGTCAATAACTTCTACTTCAGGCCTACAATGAGGAGGGAATAACAAATAGTGAGTTTGAACCTCCCATGAAAAGACCCAAATTAGAAAATTTTGCAGATATATAGCATTTAGTATAGTTGATTAAGACTGAAATCCCAACAAATAAATGTATATACAACTTATAATGCAAAATCTGAATGTATCATTTTAGTTTAGTTTCATTCCTTAAGAAACCTAGGTTTAATTTGAGACATATGCACTATATACTCAATATTATAAATCTGAATATTAGCTGGATTAAAAAAAAAAAAAAATCTTATTTCATGCTACCTATGTTTCCATGTTCGGATGGGTTTGGAATCTGATAAGTTTTTGACCTAGGATAGTATAAGCAACACCAGGAATTTTTCCCCATTGTCAACCAAAAAAAAAAAAAAAGAAGAAGAAAGAAAGAAAGAAAGAAATTTTGAATGTAAGATTTGCTTTTATAACACAATGTGTTCTCTTAAAACAAAAGTTACTTAGGGTTCTACTTAGTTTAATTGGTAAAGTTTATTATCGTCAAATAAGAGATCTTGGGTTTGCTCCCTGTTTACCCCCAAAACCAAATGGTGTCTTAGTATGATGATAAAAAAAAATCATTAGGAGCAAATGTCATATATTAAAAATATATACAAATAAAAACAAAGGTCTCTTTGTGTTCCATTGCATTTAATTGAGTTAAATATTGCCCATATGGAAATAATAAATGTCTTATAAAATGTTGAAAAGGTGAAGAACAACTTTGGCTGAAATGATAACTTGTATTTCTTTATCTTTATGACAATTGGGACTTGGGAATGTAGTTATTTTTTTCTCATAATTGTTAGTGGGATTTTTTGTGAGTAATGCTATGTTCAAAATATTTCATAACAAATTTTAGGTGGGAAGTTGTTACTCGTTCTAATCTAAGCCCACCACTAAAATAAAGGCAACTAGTTGCAACTTATTGCCTAGGATATATTGTGAAATTGTTGTTGTGAATGTAACATTTCATTTTCTTTTGGTTAGTATTGCCCTTGAATGTAGGCATAGATTTTATCAAATTATGTTAACATTTGTGTCTAGTATTGCTTACCTTTTTATTTACATGTTTTTCACAACAAATTAGTATTCGAAGTAGAACTTCTACTATTACAACAAGTAACTTATAATGAGTTTACCCAGATTTTTTTTTTGACAGCTCTGTTTCCACATATAAGTTTGACAATTTTTTTTTTCTCTCTCTCTCTCTCTCTCAGAATATGATATTAAGTAGAGCAGCCACAAGAATTTGTAATTGCTTGAGCAACTGTACATTTCAAATTATTCATGCAATAAAAAATTGTACATGAAGCAAGAATTTTAGTTAATCTTTTCATGGTTCATCTTTTCAGGGCTCCACAAAGTCCAAGTGCATCTCAAATTATTGATGCATAAAATATGTTCAGTTTTACATATACTATTGGTGCGCACTAGCAGAAGTTCATTAAAAGTTATAAATGTTATGGAGGAAAATATTTCACTTATATGTTAAAAGAGTTTTGTAGCTCAATCAACAACTCTTGATGTTTCCAATAAAAACATTTAGGGTTCAAATCTCCTCTCTACCACAGTAACTTTTTAACTATGAAAACATAAACATTTCACTTTTATCATTAAATTGAATAATAAATAGGTAACAAAAATAAGATAAGAGAAATTTAAATTACATTGGGAAAATTGAATGTATTTAAGTAAAAGAAAGGAATGGAATGGAATTAAGTAACCTTAATTAGATGTTTTAAAATAAAGAAATGGAAAAGAATGAAAATGAATGGAACGTAAGTAATCTTGTTTGGGGGTAACATGAAGGGAATGGAATGAAATCATTTTATGACAATATTACTATTAGATCTCCAATTTTAAAATAAAGGGTTGAATATATAGGGGTATTTTGGGAGTTTAGTAAAAAATTTATTAAATCTAATTTTATTCCCTCCTATTTCTCCCAATTTCGAGGGGAATGAAAATTTGAGGTTTTAAGGAACTAGAGAATAATGAGTGTTCCCTCCTACTTATTATATTCCCTCCTACTTAAACTTTCAAACAAGGGAATGGAAGTTCATTCCCTCTATTAAATTAAAACTCCCAAATAAGGGAATGAAAGAATATTCTAAAATTATTCTTTTTATTCCTTTCCATTTTATTCCCTCCTCCCAGACAAGGCCTTAACGACACAAACTTTTTTTTTGAGAGAAAGTTTACGACATAAACTTAAAAACTATGATATATAGATGATTAAAGTAACTTGAAATTCTTTGAACCTTTAATAGTATAATTTAAAATAGTATTTAAACGTGTTGAAGATTTGATAATAAAGTTTATTTTAAACCAATATTTATGAATAACTTTAATATACTTATTATAGAAAGTCATATAACATAAGCACTTTGTGCGACATATTAGGCTCTTATGTAGTGAGCCACAAGGAACATATACAATGCGTATAATAATTAACACAACTTAAAAAAAAAAAAAATCTGTGGCTATTTTATTTTTCATAATGTGGCTATTTTATTAAAGAAATTTTATTTGGCTAAATTAAGGCCCTCACAACTATGTTTATAATTCTAATCAATTCAAATTTAAAGCTCTTTTTTAAATAGAATTTTATTTTGACTAATTATAATAACGGTGTTTAATTCTATTGCTACTTTATTTGTAATGGTTAGGTTTTACATTTGTGTTGGCTAATTCCCGTGTTAAGTTTAATAAGTGTTAGAGAGAGTTGAATTTAAATAGTTTGCTTAGTATCAAGTGAAGGAGTAACATTGAAGAAATCAAGCATGAGAAGACTCGTTCGAGTAAACTTCATACAAAAAGTTTACAAACCCTCAGCTTGACATTCTATTGACCCAAACTTAAACAAGTTTTCTCAATTGTGATTTTAGTAAGAAGTTAACTATCTTTTCTAGTCCAACAACTTAACCTAATTTTTCAATATAATGTTACTCCTTGACCTAGAAAACTATTTAAAGGGAGCCTTCTTTCACTAAGCCTATACAAAAAATCCTTCCCCATGCTTTTACAACCTTTAGCCTAATTTGATTTATTGCAAAACCACAAAAGGTGTTAAGCATACTAGTGTGTTCATTAGTTTTTCCATCCAAATGCTTCTTTAGAGCATCAAAGTTCTGATAATTGAAAACAAGTTCATTCGTTGAGAAGTTTTTTAGAGGAATTCTAGAGTTTTGCAGCAACGACAATGGGAGGTGAATTGGCTTTTTATTTATTTTATTTTATTTTTACTTCATCATCAAATTTGTGTGATTTTTACCATTTTCATTGCTTTTAGATTTTGGTGATACTTGTAGCGGTTGTACACAGTAGCAGAGTCAGAAATTTTTTCAAGGGGGCTAAGCTATATATATATAATAGTAATAATAATAATAATAATAATAATAATAAAAAATCCAAATAATGACATACACACACATATTTATTTATTTATTGCTTATACATGAAATGTTTGTAATTTTGATTTAACATATGATATTTTCTTACATTAATAAAAATATTCACATCAAATAAGTGTTTTTACTTTTTACATCTTTGCAACAGATCAATTTTTTAACTCTGAACTTATATGAAATTTGATCACGGTCAACATGTTAATCCATTGTCCATTGTTTACGCTATTGGGTTCTAAAATCATATTGTTTAGTAATTATGTTTAGTATTATTCTATAAATTTTTTTTAAAAAAAACTCTTTTATTATTCTTATTTTTTTTTTCTCCCACCTTCCAAAGATTGAGATTTATTTTGAATCTTCTTATTTAACAATTTTAACCTTATCATATTCTATACTTTAAATTTAAAACTATTTAATGAGATATTTCTTGATAAATTAAAGGATCAAATCATCAAATCTTATTTCCTAAAAAAAAAAAAAATCAAATCTTACTCTGTTCAAAGTAATATAAATTACCTATCATGTATAATGTGGGTGGATTTAACATAAAATATATTATAGTCAAAACATCATATTGTATGATGTAATTCATGGTATATATATATAGGAAGAGCTATTTGAAACATTTTTTAAAAAGTCAAACTACTTTACCTATCTTGTGAATGCCACCCGGAGAGATTGGCCACTTCACTCAAAGCGGCTCGCCAAGTTTGCACCTTCTCTGTGTTCCCCTTCAAACGTTTTTCATGCTTAGCAAAAGCTTGTGCAAAAGTTCCCTTCTGATTTCGTACATCAGATGGGTTCACTTTATAAAATATAGGTAAAACGGTCATTTCCATCTCTTTCATGCATCGAATGATCTCTACAAGTTCATCTAAGCACCATGTCGAAGATGCATAGTTCCTTGAGAGAATAACAATAGCAAATCTCGATTCTTTTATTGCTTTCAATAGTTCTGGTGCAATAGATTTTCCTCTCTCTAGTTTTTCATTGTCTCTGAAGGTAGAAATACCCGAACGTTGCAAAGAAGCATATAGATGGTCAGTAAAACTATTGCGCGTGTCCTCACCTCTGAAACTAAGGAAAACATCATATATCCACCGTCTTGAAGAAGAAGATGATGATGACAACAGTGAGGCTCCTTGAGTACTCATTGAATCCAATGGAAATATGTTGGTAAATCTTGAACCACAATAAGGATAAAAAATAAATTAGTAAAAAAACAATTTGAAGGATGTGTGTGGAAAGTAAAATAACTAGCTAGGAAAGAAGAATATGATTTAACGTGGATTTTTTGAGAAAAGAAAAATAAAAGAGATAGATGTGTCTGAAAAGTGAAAATTTACAAATTTAAGGAGTTGCAGTAGTGGTTATAAAGCTCAAAAGCTAGCTTGAAATAAAGCAGCCTTCTCGAACCTTTTCTTTTTCTCTTACTAAGGGTCTGTTTGGATAGAACTTATTGCTGAAAACTGAAAACTGAAAACACTGTACTAAAATAATTTTTTAACGTGTAAAAAGTACTGTTCATGCCAAAAGTACTGTTCATTGGCCTAAAATCACTGTTCATGGCCAATGAACAGTGACAGATGCGCTTGGAAAAAAAAAAAGGGGGCTGGACGTGGACGTGGACGTGCTATCCAAACGTCCTCTAACTAAATTGATTATTCTTGAAAGCAAGTATTTATTTCCCACTAACAAGTTTGAACCCCTTTTTATTTACCTTGGTCTTATCTTCGAGAAATCTTCCTAGCAAAACAATGACCAAAAAATATTTTTAAATGTAATGATTATTTGTAATATAAATATATACACACAGGATAAACTCAATTATTTTTAACTGAAATGATAAGACTACATCCTTCCTCCACACATCCTGAATAGAATCAGGTAGGGAGTTCTTATTACAACAAACAAATTAAAGGTTCTGAGAGAGGCAACAAATTTAGCTAAAGCATTTGCATCCCTAAAAATGAGAGTTGGGAGAAAAGAACATTTATAAAAAGAAGTTTTGACATCAATTATAAAATGTTTTTACCAATTCAAACTATCTACCATGTCTCTTTTAACTGTAGGAGTTACCAGATCAAGCATGAGGGGATCAGTATCAAAACCCCTTTTGTTTTTTGAACTTTAATATGTGAAGAACTTAAGTGTGTTCAGCAAATAGACTCTTAATTAGTGTTGCTACTCCCTTACTCTTAGTACAAGAATGCAAGAAGTTCAATATCCTAATGACCCTAGTGGCTACCATCTGTTTGAAAGGAATAAATCGTAGCATATGTTGATAAATCTTGAACCACTAAGTAGTTCCATTGCAATTTCAAATTGAAGTAAAATAAATTAAAAGAACAAAAAAAAAAAAAAACCTTCGTTGTGAATAATTTTTTTTTTCTAGGAGGGAAGTAGAAGACATGGATGTGTGCAAGAAAAGTAATAACTTACAAATTTGGAGAATTGCAGAAATTGGTTGTTGTGAAGTTCTATAATAACCTCTTGAAACAACGCTTCTTGATACAGTTCGAATTTATAGAACAACTTTTTGCTTTATACTAGAATTTGTTTTTGTTCTTAGGCAATGCTCTCAAAAAAATAATTCCAACCTTTTCTTTTATCTTTACTTCTGCTCAAAAGTAGCTTTAAACAGAGTAGTTGTGAGTGACCCTTTCTTTCCAGGAATTGTCCTTGCAAAACAACAACGACAACAATTATTTTTAATCTTTCTTTTTCTTTTTCCCTTGTCAAGATGCTCTCTCTTTCCTCTAGGCATCCTCCAGTCAAAAGGATGACTGGAAGTTCTCAAATTGATTAAAAATAAATAAATAAAAAAAGACCCACGAAGACTTCTTTTCTTTTGGCAAAATAGGGTATGCAAGCGGCCATTCCTCTCTTTTAACTGTAGGTATCAGATGAAGCATGAGAGGGGATCAGTTTCCAAACCCACTTTTGTTTTTTAAACATTTGAATATGTCAACTTAATTAAGTGTGCCCAGCAAATTGACTCTTTGTAATTCCAACTTAGTTGTTGTCTTGCCTTCTCAAGAATTCACTCGTAAGGTTTATGGGTTCCGATTCTTCACCTGTTATCGTTTGTTGATTTCCCAATCTTTAGAGCTAAGCTTCTAGATTTTTAACGGATAGGATTGTATATATTGGATTCGGATCTGTAATCATGGAAGAACTTTGGTAGATGCGCAAGGTAAAAGAAATAACTTGTAGCCAATGGAAAAACAAGGAAGTGATCATTTAATAGTTCCAAACAAATGAAACCCCTTTGCATGCTTTAAATTAAACCATACCAAATTATATGGGAAGGACATCTAAAGGAAAAATATGAAATTTTGAATAGTTTACTTGCTTTCAAGCAGATGATTTCTTCTGCTTTTTAAAACACCAACAAAACCTTTTTTTTTTTTAATACCCATTCTTTGTCCTTTCAAGTCAAAGTAGGGTGGCAATTTACGTTAGTGGGTCTTGTTTGTGATGCGTCGAGGTAAGGGTATTTTAATACATAATTCACCCCTGTTAACATATATAGTGTTGTTGGCTTTAGGCCCAACTAGTTTACTTGTTTAGCACTCTTACTTGTACTATACTCATATTTATTTGTACTGCACTCATATGCCTCCTATATAGAGGCACTCATGTATATTCTTTTAGTGAGAAATACAATACTATTCAATTCAGTATTTCTAACATGGTATCAGAGCCACTGCTCTGACCTTTTCTTAGCAGTCTTGTCTTTATTGGTGTAACTCCGTTCTCAATATTGCTTCCGCTGTCACGACAACTGCCGCAGCCTTTCGCCATTGAGCCTTCGAGTCTTCCAGACATCGTCCTCAGGTTCCGGACCTGCAGCAGCCGCCGTTGAGGAGTCCGAACACTGCAAAGACCACTGCCTTTTTCGGCACCGCCGTGAATATTGCTCCGAAAAATTTTCTGAAGGTACCACGAAGATCGTCTTGCTCTGATCTATCTTTTCGTGAAAACCTCACAGTCATCGGAATCTCCACGCGCCGCCAGAAGTTTCTGCACTTCAGTTCACGCGCCCACGCGCCTCCACGCGCTGAACCGAGCCGCCACGCGTTGCTCACGCGCCTCCACGCGCCATACTGATCCTGCTGACGTCAGCCCAAGCCGCGTCATCTGCCACGTCATCATGCCACGTCAGCAAGCCACGTCAGCCTGCCACGTCAGCTATCGTTGACTTTGACCGTTGACTTTGATCGTTGACTGTTGACCGTTGACCGTTGACCGTTGACTTTTCTAGAGTTGACTTTTTGCAGTCCAGGTTCTCCTTACTCAGTTTTTCGCGTAGATTTCATTTTTGCAATCCATTTTTGCATATTTTGCTTCTAAATGAAGAATAAGGACAGGTCTTCTTCCTTTTGCAACAATCATCGCAGACAATTTAGTAAACGCTTTTGCAATTTTTGCAAACGTTTTGGCCATAATATTGAGACTTGCTTTCAGCGCAATAAATCAGCTGTTTCAGGTTCTTCTGCCACTATTGCTAACATTGAGAGTGTCCAACCAATGGCTCCCGTCTTTGCACAGTTTAAGTCTTCAGGTCGCACTTTCACCATGACCACAGATGACCTTAAAAACATCATCGTCAATGTCATTCGTATGGTTGGTAATGCATCTTATTCCTCTTCTCTCTCAGCTTTGTCTCGGTATGTCTCCTTCCTCTTGGCTTATGGATTCTCGCTTGTTGCAATCACATGACACCTCACTCGTCCTTATTTTCTGAACTTAAACCTGCACCACACCCTCTTACTATTCGCACAGCAAATGGTTCCACAATGTCTGGTCATAATATAGGTTCCGTTTCAACCTCCAACTTCTCCGTTTCTGGGGTTTTTAATGTTCCTGACCTTTCTTACAATTTGTTTTCTGTGGGACAATTAGCTGAGTTGGGTTATCGAATCATATTTGATTATTCTGGGTGTATTGTGCAGGATCCAAGGACGGGACAAGAGCTAGGGACCGGTCCCAGAGTTGGGCGTATGTTTCCCGTGGACAACCTTCGTCTTCCACTTGTTGCTCCTGTTTCTATTGCCGCAGCTGCTGCAGTTCCCTCTATTCCTTCTCTTGCTCTTTGGCATGCTCGACTTGGTCACGCATCTTCTTCCCGTGTACAACAATTGGCTTCTAGAGTTTGCTAGGTTCAGTGTCTACAGAAAATTTTGATTGTGTCTCATGTCAATTAGGAAAACAACCAGCTTTGCCTTTCAATTCTAGTGAATCTATATCCACTGATATCTTTGACCTTATTCATTCTGATGTTTGGGGACCTTCCTCTGTCTCTAGTATTGGTGGATCTCGATATTTTGTTGTCTTTGTTGATGATTACTCTCGCTATAGCTGGATCTTTAATATGAAACATCGTTCTGAATTATTGCAAGTGTATTCTAATTTTGCAAAAATGGTTGAAACTTAATTTTCTAAACGTATCAAAATTTTTCGATCTGATAATGCTCTTGAGTACACTCAATATGCTTTCCAAGCTGTTTTGCATTCCTATGGCACTGTTCATCAACTAACTTGTCCAGGTACCTCTCAGCAAAATGGTAGAGCCGAACGAAAACTTCGTCATATTCTTGACACACTATTCGTGCTCTTCTTCTCTCTGCCAAAGTTCCTGCTCCTTTTTGGGGCGAAGCTGCTCTTCATGCTGTTCATACTATTAATCGCATTCCCAGTCCTGTCATCCAAAATCAAACTCCATATGAGCGCCTTTTTGGGTCACCTCCAGACTATCACCACCTACGCTCATTTGACTCTGCTTGTTTCGTTCTTCTTCAGCCACATGAGCATAACAAACTTGAGCCTAGGTCAAGACTTTGTTGTTTTCTTGGTTATGGCGAAACTCAAAAGGGGTATCGGTGTTATGATCCTATTTCTCATCGTCTTCGTGTCTCCCGCAATGTTGTCTTTTGGGAACATCGCCTCTTTGTCGAGCTCTCTCACTTTCGTGCTTCTTTATCTTCCTCTTCTGTCTTAGATCTATTTCCAGATGAGACGCAAATTCCTTCTGTAGCTGCTCCTGACCCTCCTATAGCTAATCCTGATCCTCTTGTAGCTGCTCCTGATTCTCCTATTAACTTATCTGTCCAACCACCAGAAATCCTTGATCTCTTTCCTAGTTCCCCTTTTAATGAACAGGTGGAAGATGAACAGGTCGAAGACGAGCTACCCAACCTTGATCCTGGTTCCCCTGCTCCTGCTCCGCCTGAAGATCATGTACAAGACATTCTACCTCGTCACTCAACTCGGGTAAGGTCCATTCCTGCACATTTACTTGACTATCATTGTTACACTGCCCTTGCTACATTGCACGAGCCTCACACCTATCGTGAGGCTTCCACTGACCCTTTATGGCAGATTGCAATGAAAGAGGAACTTGATGCATTATCTAAAAACCATACTTGGGACTTGGTCACTCTCCCCCTTGGAAAATCTGTGGTTGGTTGTAAGTGGATCTACAAGATTAAAACTCGCTCTGATGGGTCTATTGAGCGCTACAAAGCTCGTCTTGTTGCAAAAGGTTTTACACAGGAGTATGGG
The DNA here is from genome assembly GCF_040712315.1 of Castanea sativa. NCBI lineage: Eukaryota > Viridiplantae > Streptophyta > Magnoliopsida > Fagales > Fagaceae > Castanea > Castanea sativa. Next base: position 40,854,579 of record NC_134024.1, on the reverse strand, counting down.
ATTAATTATGAAGAGACCTTTGCTCCGGTTGCTCGTATCTCATCTGTTCGTGCCCTCTTAGCTGTTGCTGCTGCCAGTAAATGGGATCTTTTCCAGATGGATGTCAAAAATGCATTCCTTAATGGGGATTTGAGTGAAGAAGTTTATATGCAACCTCCTCCTGGTCTCTCTGTTGAATCAAACAAGGTTTGTCACCTTCGACGTGCACTTTATGGCCTTAAACAAGCTCCACGTGCTTGGTTTGCCAAGTTCAGCTCTACCATCCCTCGTTTGGGTTACATGGCCAGTCATTATGATTCTGCCTTATTTCTTCGTCGCACTGACAAAGGCACTATTTTACTTCTCTTGTATGTGGATGATATGATCATAACTGGTGATGACCTCAGTGGCATTCAAGAACTCAAAAATTTTCTCAGTCAGCAGTTTGAGATGAAAGATCTTGGACATCTCAGCTACTTCTTGGGTCTTGAATCACTCATTCTACAGATGGACTTTACATTACTCAAGCCAAGTATGCCTCTGAACTCTTGTCTAGAGCTGGACTCACTGATAGCAAGACTGTTGACAATCCAGTCGAGCTTAATGCGCATCTGACTCCCTCAGGGGGGAAACCATTGTCTAATCCCTCTCTTTACAGACGCTTATTTGGCAGCCTAGTTTATCTCACTGTTACTCGTCCAGACATGTCCTATGCTGTTCACCAGGTGAGCCAATATCTGTCTGCTCCACGATCGACTCACTATGCTGCTATTCTGCGCATTCTTCGGTACCTAAAGTGCACTCTCTTCCATGGTCTTTTCTACTCTGCTCGGTCTCCTCTTGTTCTTCGTGCATTTTCTGATGCTGATTGGGCAGGAGATCCCACTGATCGCAGGTCCACCACTGGTTATTGCTTTCTTCTTGGTTCTTCTCTGATTTCTTGGCGAAGCAAGAAACAAACTCATGTGGCCCGTTCTAGTACTGAAGCAGAATATCGTGCCCTTGCTGATACCACATCTAAGCTTCTTTGGCTACGATGGCTTCTCAAAGACTTAGGTGTGTCGACATCCTCTGCTACTCCTCTTTATTGTGACAACAAAAGTGCCATTCATATTGCTCACAATGATGTCTTCCATGAACGGACTAAACACATCGAGATCGATTGTCATTTTATCCGTTATCATCTTGTCCATGGTGCTCTCAAGCTAATCTCAGTCTCCTCTACAGATCAACTTGCAGATATCTTCACCAAGTCACATCCTAAGGGACGCCTTCGTACTTTGGTTGACAACCTCAAGTTGGTCTCACATCCATCTTGAGTTTGAGGGGGGTTGTTAACATATATAGTGTTGTTGGCTTTAGGCCCAACTAGTTTACTTGTTTAGCACTCTTACTTGTATAGCACTCTTACTTGTACTACACTCATATTTACTTGTACTGCACTCATATGCCTCCTATATAAAGGCACTCATGTATATTCTTTTAGTGAGAAATACAATACTATTCAATTCAGTATTTCTAACAACCCCTACCTAGAGACGGAACCATGTGTGGACTAGGGTGAACCTTGTCCCCATTCCTCCTCACTCCCAATTTTTATAAAAAAAAAAAATCACTACTATATATAAATACAAACACAAAAGTTTTGCAATTGAGCAGAGAATTTTATTCTGGACCCCTCCTCTCCAAAAAATTTATAAATTGACCTGAGAAACACCAAAACAAAATTATGATATCCCTTTTGCTTTCTGGATTTGTGATTTTTGTTTGTTTATTTTTTTGGTTTGTCTAAAGGATTCTCTAATTCTTGGGGCTTTAAACAAACCAAAAGGCCAACATAACAAATCAAAAATCCGGTCTATACAAAATTGATATCAAGAAAACAATCATAAATAATTAAATGTAAAGGGTAATGTGTGTTGGGTACTGTAATTGATCAATATTGAAATCATTGAAATTTTCATTGAAAACACTGTAAAATACCAAATACTTAGTTATAAACCCTTGGCTGAGAGGACCTAGCTAGACTAGTTATTTTTGAATGCCTTTCCTCTTACTTTGCTGTTTTAGGTTCTTTAACGTGGCACATGGGATGAACTCACGCAAGTAATTTACTCCTCATTAAGAAAAGAAAAGAGAAGAAAGAGTAATGTTCCTTTTTAAAAAACTTTTTATTTCTTTGAGAATAAGTACTTTAGTTAAAGTTTGATGACAATTATACTTTACACATTCAGTGTTGAGGAAAAGAAAATAAAGATTAACTTCTTGGTGACCAGCTATAGGTCCTGTTTATATTGCTTTTTTTTTTAATACATGTTTATATTGCTTTTTGACAGACTAAAAAATACAACTTTATATTGCTTTCTTTTTTGTCTATTCAAAATAGAGATGTCACCCTGATGTGTCATGCATAAATTCTTATTAGTGGAATATGCAAACTTTCTGAGTAATTCATCCTTTAATTAATTTTGTTTAGGCAGTGTGCAAATTAGCTGAAGAAAGGGTACAAGCAGTACATAATTACTCAAAAACAACTTGAAACAACGGTGCATTCTAATCTGTTATTTTTCTCTTACTAGACTAACTATTTATTTTCCCACTAACAATAGAACCCCTTTTTATTTTCCTTTAAACAGAAGTAGGTGTGCAAGTCACCCTTTTCTTCCAGGAATTGTCCTAGCAAAAGCAAAACAACGACAACAATTATTTTTAAATGGTAACGTCTTATAGCCTAGTAATTTACTAAAATATAAAAGAAAAAGAAAAAAGAGAAAGTTCCTGGTAACTGGTATAAAGTTTTTTTTATTAAAATTTACATCAAATAAAAAAATATTGAGTGAAGTTGCAGTTTTAGAATATAAATAAGTTTGTTAGGTAAATTTTGTTTTATATAAGATATAAATTCTACTCTAACCTAATCTAAGTGTATATGTATGTAAAACTTCCTTTTAGAGACTTGAATCTTAACTTTTGCCTAACTTTTACAATACGTATAAAGTATTATCTAACTTAATTAGTGCAATACTCAAGTAATTTACTAAAATATAAAAGAAAAAGAAAAAGAAAAAAGAGAGTTCCTAGTAACTGGTATAAAGTTTTTATTTTATTTTTTTATTTATATACACTTCATTTTGCTTTTTTGAAAACTTTTTTATTTTTTATTTGGGGGGGGGGGGGGGGGGGGGGGGGGAAGGAACTGGAGAAGTACTTTGGTGGAAATTAGATGGAAATCAAATAACACTTTACACATTCTGCGTTCATCAGAAAAAGAGAAAGAAAGATTACTTCCTGTTGGTGGCCTGCAATAAAGTTCCGTTTATATTGCTTTTTGACCGACTTAAAAGTTGTATTCATATTGCTTTATTTATGTTTTTTCAGAATAGAGACAGGTCAATTTCTCAAAAAAAAAAAAAAAAAAAAAAAAAAAAAAAAAAAAAAGAATAGAAACAAGTCATCGTGATCTGTCACGCATAACCACAAAACGTCAAACCCATGTAAAGTTTCTAACATTTTCCTCAGATCATAGCAGGTGGGCTGGATATGTGTCACTGGGTCAACACCGAATAGGCCCACCAAAGTGGCACATGAGATGAACTTACGCAAGAAATGAAAAGAGAAGAAAGAGGGAGTTCTTAGTGTAATTAAACCAACCGGTGTGGTTGCTCTAAGTTCCTTTTTAAAAAGCTTTTTATTACTTTGTGGATAAGTACTTTAGTGGGAGTTTGATAACAATTACACACTTAATGCATTCTGCATTGAGGAAAAGAAAATAAAGATGAACTTCTTGGTAGTCAGCTATAACTCTTGTTTATATTGTTTTTTGACAAATTATAAAGTTTTATTTCAATTACTTTCTTTATGTCTATTCAAAATAGAGATGTCATCATAATGTGTCACACATAAATGCTTATCAATGAAATTTGCAAAAACTTGGTGTAATTCATCCTCTAATTAATTTTGTTTAAGCAGTGTGTAAATTAGCTAAAGAAAGGGTGCAAACTGTACATAATTAATTACTCAAAAGCAGCTTGAAATAACGCGGCATTCCAATCTGTTTTTGTTTTTGTTTTTTTCTCTTATAATAGAACCCCTTTTTATTTTCCTTCAAACAGAAGTAGGGGTGCAATTCTCCCTTTTCTTCCAGGAATCGTCCTAACAAAACAACGACAACAATTATTTTTAAATGGTAACAATTTTACTTTAATATACATAGAGGAAATTATTTATAACTGAAAAGATAAACCCATCCCCATGTAATTGGTTGATTTATGGGTTAAGGATTCACGAATCACACCCTCTAACTGTTCTGGGTCAAGTCAACAAATCTTTCTTTTTCATTTTTTTTTTTTTTGTGACCATACCATTTCTTTCTTCTAAGCATCTTCCAGTCAAAAGGATGACCAGAGGTTATCAAATTGATAATAATAATAATAATTTATATATATATATATAAAACCGAACCTTTTGACACTCTCACAATTTTTCATGTCAGCACAATATTTAAAATAAAATCAAAGTCTTTGAAGCTATCACAATTTTCTACGTCAGCACAATATTTAAAAAATTAAAATTAAAATCAAAAACTCTATTTCACTCAAAAACAAAACCCTACCTCTCTAAAACTAACGTGATAGATTCAAAATAAAATTAAAAATTAAAAACTCTATTTCAGTTAAAAACAAAACCCTACCTCTCTAAAACTAATGTGATAGACTCAAATAAAAATTAAAAACTCTATTTCACTCAAAAACAAAACCCTACTGCTCTAAAACTAACGTGACAGACTCTCTAAAACTAATAATTCTCTCTACCTCTCTAAGCTCTTCTTCTCTCTATATCCCCGATAGTTTCTGAAAATACATTCCAAATGCGAAAGTCTACTCAAAGGCACAGAGAGAGGACAGACACCCATGACGGAGCCATAGCTGCTGTTACCCATCAAAGCCATCACAAGATCTCCATTAATTGTCATAACAAGCAGCAGTTACCAATGTTTCAAACTCTAGCCCCAGTTTACACAGGTGAGATGCTCTGTATCCAATTTCTGTCAGTTCTTTAACCGGTGTTGTTGGCATATAATTGGTATTGTTAGTGCTACTGTTGTTAAGCGTTTTTATTTTTTATTTTTTGGCCTATTAGGAAGTTTTTTATTGGAAAGTTGGGATTTATAGGTAGTGCTACTGTTGTTAGTGTTTTTGAATGTATATGGAAAAGAATTGTGGACACGTGAATATGGGGTCATATGTAGTCAAGCAAGGCACCACATAATTATGGTGGAGCGACTCAACATCTAAGAGACTGTTAATAAAATAAAACCAACCAAATTTGGGCTGGTAGTGGCGGAGATGATTTGTACTCCTGTTTACTTTCAAAGAATAGTTGGTTGAATCAAAATCCAAATAATTGGTGTTGGCTAAATTACCAACCCATGAGTTGTATTGAAATTATATATAAACAAACAAAAGAAAACTATTAAATTATTAGATAGAAGCTAAGGATAAAACATAATGATGAGACATTTGAATTTAAATAAAATACAATAGTTGGAACCAAATCCATTGCAAGTTTATCTGAAAGTTGTAGAAGCATTTGAATTGGAATTTTGATTTGCAACATGATCTGTAGAGGCAACGTGAGCTGTAGATCAATTATCAAAGACATTTATCTTAACAACGTCTAGAGCTTACAAGTAAATAAGTAATCAAATTCAAATAGCACATTATGCATTTCTGTATAAATAGAGAAATTGTATCCTTGAATCATGTACCCGTACGCTGATCATACTCCACACAGATTGAGTAATGAATTTTGCTTTTGATTTTGGTGAGTGAGTGATTCTACTCTAGGTTCTGATTTTTAGTTTTCTGAAATTTAGCCGCTGTTAATTATTAAACAAAGAGTTGGAGATGGAATTTGAGAAGTATCTTAATTAATGGTTTGTTAGTGCTCTTTGATTCATCTTTTCTTTTTCTGCTCACAATTTGTATATGGTTTTTTTCCCTAATGAATTTGTATAGCTATTTAATTGATTGGTTTAGAATTGTTATGGTTTCAATGATGTCCAATGGTTATTTGACTTATTTCTAACTATGATGTTGCTAACTAATTTATATATATATATATATATATATATATATATATATATATATATATATATATAAAATTGAAGCCTTTGAAACTCCCACGATTTTTCACGTTAGCACAATATTTAAATAAAATTATCAATTTATTTAAATAAAACTATTTTTTTTAGTCCAAACTTAACAAGGAGTAAAACTCTATCTCTTGAACAAGTCGATCTTAAACTCAAACTTATCATTATCAATTTTTAAATAAAATTATTTTTGTTTAGTCCAAACTTAACAAAGAGTAAAACTCTATCTCTCTAACAACTTTTTCTTAAACTCAAACTCTTCATTATCATTTTTTTAAACAAAATTATTTTTGTTTAATCTAAATTTAATAAGAAGTAAAACTCTACCGAAGCCTCTAAAACTCTCACAATTTTTCATCTCAGCACAATATTTAAATAAAATTATCATTTTATTTAAATAAAATTATTTTTTTAAACAACATTTTTTTAAATATAAATTTAACAAGGATTAAAACTCTATCTCTCTAACAAATCCATCTTAAACTCAAACTCATCATTATCAATTTTTTAAATAAAATTATTTTTGTTTAGTCCAAACTTAAGAAGGAGTAAAACTTCATCTCTTTAACAAGTCCATCTTAAACTCAAACTCATCATTATCATTTAAAAAAAAAAAAACTATTTTTGTTTAATCTAAACTTAACAAGGAGTGAAACTTTGTCTCTCAAACAAATTCAACTTAAACTCAATTTAAGTTATTTTTTTGCAGTATCTGAAATTGTCTAACAAATTTTTTGTAAGCAATTGCAAGTTCAAGCAATGACTTCTTCATCAAATTGTAACACAAATGGAAGTCATACAAGAGCAAATTATGTAATGGTGCAGTTTTCTAATCAATTTAAGATTTTATAAAATTATTTTAGTTAATCTCACAAATAAGTAAGTTCCCATGCATAGCACGAGTTAGTGACTAGTAATATATATAAAACCGAAACCTCTAAAACTCTCACAATTTTCTACATCAGCACAATATTTAAATAAAATTATTATTTAATTTAAATAAAATTATTTTTGTTTAGTCCAAATTTAACAAGGAGTGAAACTCTATCTCTTTAACAAGTCCAAATTCAACTCAAACTTATTATTATCACACACACACATATATATATATAACCATAATTTAAAAAATATATATTTAACAAGAAGTGAAATTTCATTACTTACTAAAATCCTTTTGAAACAAAGTTACAAGAAAACCTCATAAAATACTTTTGCCGACTTAAGCAATCCAACTCCTACTTGGATGCTTATCAAAAGAGTCCTACTTATGCTCCACAGCACAAACTAGCCTTTGCTATATATATATATATATATATATATATATATATATATATATATATATATATACATGCATGTTTTGTGCCTCAACATTGGTTTTGTAATAGAGTTCAAGTTGAGGCAATTTACTTCGAGGAAATTAAGGTTTCTCCTTGTGGTGAGAGAGCTCTTTTGGGTGTGTATTTGGAGTTTGGGTTTTGTGAGAATATTTTGATACTTCATTTGTAATTTACATCATTTCCCTGAATTATACAAATTTGTGTATTTGTTTACACACAAATACATAGGTTAATCATGAACACTATAAAAGCAGTGCAAACCCTAATTTTTTTTTTTTTTTTTTAAGCCGAGTAGAAGTATGAACTCTTCTTCTGTTATTTTCTTCTCCTTTACTTTGTTAAAAAAGATTTATTTTATTGTTTTTCATATATTTTTAAAAAGTTATTTTCGTACATGAACCACCAAACCCTACGCCTATGACTGTATATAATTTTTCTTTCATTGTTTAAAGTTTAGACCCGTTAAAATCTAAAACTTATTCCTTTATGGGTTTGTGTACTTTTTTCTTTTTCTTATATTTCTCTTTTGAATAGTCCTATATTTTTTTGAATTGTTTCAATAACTTATTCTTTAATTATATATCTTTTTTGGTATTTTGAAAGTTCTGAATTTGTGTATATTTGAACATCTTTAGCAGATTTCAATGACTATACCATGTATAATTCTTTTGAAGGTAATCAATTTTTCTTTTATATTTCTCTACTGTGTAATCATATACATTTTGTTTTGTTTCAAAAATTTATAGGAAAGTAAATCTTATGATTCTTTAATATTTTTTGGTCTTTTAAAAGTTTTAACATCTGAATTATTCTTTTGATGGTAGCACATATTTCTCTTATATTTCTTTGTTGTGTGTGTGTGTGTATATATATATATATATTATCCATAATTTGTAGGCTTTAAATCTTTTGATTCCTTTCAATAGTTATAACCATGGATTATTCTTTTGAATGTAACTCATATTTTTCTTATATTTCTCTATTGTTTAGTTATATATATATTTTGTTTTATTTCAATAATTTCTAAGTAATGAATTATCTAATTATTTAATATTTTTTTGTTTTTCAGAAGTTTTAATATTTGAATTTTCAAGTTATTTTTTTGCAATATCTAAAACTGTCTGATAATTTTTTTGTAAGCTATTGCACGTTCAAGCAATGACTTCTTCATCAAATTGTAAAACAAATTGAAGTCATACAAGAGCAGATCATGCAATGGTGTAGTTTCTTAATCAATTTAAAATTTTATAAAATTATTTTAGTCTACCTCACAAATAGATAGGTTCCCGTGCATAGCACGGGTTAGTGACTAGTAATAAATAAAGACAAAACTTCTTTACACATTTTGCGTACACGAAGAGAAAAAAAAAAAAAACCATTTTTATAATAATTTCACAATATTTTAATAATAAATTTTAAGTGGTAAGTTGTTAAGGGTTGGTAATTGGTTGGGTAAAAAAATAATTTTAGTAGTAGATTTAAATTGGAACTAATAACAATTAACCACCTATAATTTATTGTTAATTGAAATACTAAGAAATAGTGAAAATATTATAAACATAATACTTCTCATAAAATAAAAATAACTTCTGGGTTGGAATGAGCATCCACTTGCAATTATATATACTTTTATTTTTGCCATTCGCTTTCTTTGCAGATCATTTTCAATCAGTTTATAAAATAAATTAGATTCAATAATGTAAGCAAGTAGTTAAATTATATATCTGTTTTTTTAATATTCAATAACTATCACCTTGAGGTGTCCTAGTTGCATTGGACAGACCTCCAACTGCCATTACTAGTTTATAAAATATATTGTTCATCATCTTTAAGCGTGTCAATTCATCTAAGCATAAAAAATAATCCTAGCATGTACAACCAAAGTCACCCACGCAGCAATAATGTCCCATCTGCAAAAGGGTATGAACCAAACCTAAAAACAAGGACTCTGTCTACTTATATATGGCAATAAACTCTTTTAACTCGAAGTTAATGGACTGACATTTTTTTTTTAATTAAAATATTGAGGATTAAAATCCTTCCTCCGCCAATTATTGATTTATAAAAAGAAATATTAGAAAGAAATCAATTTTCATCCATGTTGCCTCTCCTTCTAGGAATCTACCAGTCCAAAGGAAGACCGAAAGTTATCAAATTGATTAAAAATAATAATAATAATTCTAAATAAAACAGAAATTTATCAAATTGATTTAAAAATAATAATAGTAATACTAAATAAAAGAGACCCACAAAGATTTTTAGGAATGTATAGTTCGCTGTGATATGCCCTTGATGTGATACATATTACTTTTTTTTTTTTTTTTTTTTTTTTTTTTTTTGAGAATCTGGTACATATTACCTTAATGTTAAGGTGTTTGGTTTATTTAATTTTTTCTAACATTATCGTAATCTAAGATTACAAAATATATCGTATCACCATAATTATATCACCTTTTTAAATGGGGTGATCTTACATTACTTATTGGTGGGGATGTAATAATTTATTGAATTCACAAAATTTATTCAAGAATCACACCCTCTAGGCTCTAACTGTTGTGAGTCAAGTCAACAAAAAGTGGTAAGTTTAAATTACAACCAACAACAACTAATTGCCTATAATTTGTTGTTAAAATACTATGAAATAATGAAAATATTATAGACGTAGCACTTCTCATAAAATATAGCTTCTTGGTGGCTAGCTATAAATTAAAGTCTTATTTATATTGCTTTTTGAAAAAATTATAAAGTTCTCTTCGTATTGTTTTCTTTATGTCTATTTAAAATCGAGATATCATCGTAATGTATCACGCATAAATGCTTCGTGGAATCTGCAAACTTTATGAGTAATCCATCCTCTAATTAATTTTGTATAAGCAGTGAGTGAATTAGCTAAAAGCAATACATAATAATTACTTTAGCTTTCATCGGTTCCAATCCTTCTCATTGAATTGTTGGTTGATTTTCCAATTTTTAGAGCAAAGCTTTTACATTTTTACTAGTCGCAAACTTATGCAACATGTGGAAATAACTAATTATTTTATAATTGTAATATAATGTATAATTTGTCAAACATAATTTGTTCTCCCCTAAAAATTAAACAACTGCTATTCGGTCTAATTAGGTCTACTTTGTTCCCATACAGTCCAATTAGGTCTACTTCAGTCTACTTTGGTCCACTCAGTCAATTTCAGTCCCCTTCGGCCTATTTTGGATAAATTGGACCTTAAATTGATTCTTTTTATAGGTTAACTTTTCAGGTTTAGCTCAAAAATTCTTTTTTTTTTTTTTAATTTTTGGGTTGAAAAGTATGAAATTTTATTATATTTGGGTTAAACTATTTAGTTTTGGGTTTAAAAAAAAATAGACATTATAAATTAGAAATATGAGCCCTATGATAAATATTCAAAAGTCCTATTTGGTCTACTTCGGTCCTAATTAGTCTATTTTGTCCTCTTTGGTCCACTTGGGTTCTATTTGGTTTACATTGGTCCTATTGGGTCCATTCGTTCACATTGGTCATATTCTATCTACTTTAGTCCTATATGGTTCACATTGGTCATATTCAGTCCATTCCACTTCGGTTTTATTCAGTTCAAATTTGTCCTATTCGGTCTACTCTGTCAACTCAGGTCCTATTCAATCAACATTGGTCTAATCTGTCCATTATGGTCCTATTCAGCCCACTTTGGTCATATTCAGTCCTATTTGTTCCTATACGGTCCATATGTCCACTTTCGTCCTAATCTGTCCATTTGTTCTTATTCGGTCCACCTTGTCCCCATTCGGTCATATTCTATCCATTCAGTCTATTTGGTCCATTTGTGTCCACTTCCGTCCATTTTATGCACTTACATATAAGGAAAAAGATATGTTTGGGTTGAAACTACCTATTATAAATTTATTTATATATATATATATATATATATATATATATATATATATATATATCTCAAACTCGTAATATCTAATATCTTAAGCATAAGATTTATTGTTGTTATATTTTTGTTGAGCCACATTAACATAACATTTTAGTTCACTCCGGTCCAATTAAATTTAAGTAAAAGTCTCTCTAAACCTTAAGGCAATAAATGTACAAATTTAATCTTTAGGGTAGTTATTCATTTATTTTAACGTCATTACTTTTAAATGAATTGCATGAGATTGGTTATACTTTCAAGCAAAAGGGATATATATATATATATATATATATATATATATATATATATATATATATATATATATATATATATCTCAAACTCGTAATATCTAAAATCTTAAGCATAAGATCTATTGTTGTTATATTTTTGTTGAGCCACATTAACATAACATTTTAGTTCACTCCGGTCCAATTAAATTTAAGTAAAAGTCTCTCTAAACCTTAAGGCAATAAATGTACAAATTTAATCTTTAGGGTAGTTACTCATTTATTTTAACGTCATTACTTTTAAATGAATTGCATGAGATTGGTTATACCTTCAAGCAAAAGGGATATATATATATATATATATATATATATTTGTGTGTGTGTGTGTGTGTATTTTTATTTAAATAAATCATTCAAATTCTCCACTCTCTTAAAAGAGATTATTATGTTAATCAAAATTTATAACAAACTTATATTGAATATGTATAATTTATTCTCTAAATTTTATTGTAGATAATTTGTTCTCCCTAAAAATTAAAAAATTTCAAAAGATAATCTCCATCATTTTTACAAATATATAATTTTATCATTTTTGATGTTTTTCATTGATATTATTCTTTTATGAAATGGTCATATTCTTCTAACTATTTTTATTATGCATTATATTTTCCTAATATCTTTTGGTACACTTAAGATTTGTAATTTTCAAAGTTATTATTCAAATCTCGTTCTCTTAAGAAGTTTATTATGATAACCAAAACTTATAGTATAATTATTGTAGACGACTAAATTTTTAGTTTGAAATAAATCAAACAAGTAAAATAATTTTACAAATATGGATTTGTATTGATGAATATGTGGTACAATTCTTTGAAATTACAAAAGAGTGATCTTTTGATTCGATCTCCTTGAAAGACTTGTTGATTGGAATTGTAATAATGTGATTTTGACTTCAACACCAAATATCTTTCAATTTGGCTGAAGGGTGGATTAAACACCCTTGAAATAGAATTACAATGAATCTTTGGCTATGAGCTTGTTAGAAATTCTTTGTTCTTCGTGTTCTTCATATGTTCTTCATGTTCTTCCCATGTTCTTCGTCTTCAAAGGTTTTGTGGTGGAAGTTTTTCTGGGCTTTTGAGGCTTGAATCCGTAAAACTTCATTGATTTACAGTTTCTTAAAGTTTTTGGAGGCTTTTGAGCTTGATTCTAGCAAACTTTAAGATCTAGGAAGGTAGTTTGATGGTTCTGCTTTTAATGTTCTTCGATTTTGAAGTTGAAGTTTTTGAAGGCTTTAAATGCTTGATTCCTGTAGACCTTATGTACTTCTGAGTGATTCTGAATCTTCTTTGATGCTGCTCGTGCTCTAGATGTCTTGGTGTGTACAAATGCCTTAGAAAGACTTATATTTATAGGAGTTTGGGGGTGGGTGAGTGACATGTGGCGAAGTTTAATTGGTGACATGTGTCACAGTCTGATTGGAGGAGCTTTAAGATTTTTTCTCCAAGACATGTGGCATCTTTTGATTGGCCGAAATGTTTTGATTTTCAAGGTGACACATGTCAGCACCCGATTGGACTGCCTGTGTCATTGCTTACGCGCACCAGACTGCTTATGTCATTGCTTACTTGCACTGATGCGTGATTGGTTTTTGCATGCTTTTTATGTCTCTATTTCAATGACACTTGGCAAATTTCTGTTGGTTTCTGAATAGTGATAGCAAAACCTAGTAGTAGTACGTGGCGTTTTGTAATTGGCTGTACTTTGTGGACTTAGTAGTATAATGTGTCAGCTTGTGATAGGTCGGAAATTTTCCCTCTCTATAATTACAATTAATATTACTCAAATAATTAATAGTACTCTCAATCCAACTTGTATTTTTCCATTCTTAAGCAGATACATCAAATTGAACTGAAGTGATCTGAAATGGACCAAATGGACCAAGATCGAAGTGGACCAAATCAGACTGAATATACCTAAGTGTACTGTATGGATCAAATTAGGCAGAATAGATCGAAGTGGACTGAATTGACTGAATGAACCAAATTGGACCACAGTAGAATGAATGGACCTAATTGAATTGAAGTGGACCGAATTGGACCAAAATTGACCGAAGTGGACTAAAGCAAACCGAACTAGACCAAATTGATGAAGTGGATTGAAATAGAATGGACTGAATGTCATTTTGTGATTAGTATAGCGAAGATTGTGTTTTGATATAAACTCAAATTCTCACTTCCAAAATAATCAAGTATTAATTCAAACAAAATAAAACCAACCAAAACTATAAGAGAGAGATATATACTACTTGTAATGAGGAACTAAAAAATACAACACTAAAACGTATGAACCCAAAATAAAGTTTTAAAAATCACAATGATTATCAATATAAAGTAGAGCTGCAAGAAACAGTAAAAAAAGAAGAGAGAGAGAGAGAGAGAGAGAGAATAACCAATTTTGTAGAGATTCATTAACCCAAAGTAAAGTTCCAAATAATAATAATAATAATAATAATAAATCTCATCGACTTAAAGTAGAGATGCAAGAAAAAAAATCCACTAAAAATGGAAATTCTTTTTAGAGAGATTGAGAGAGAGAAAAATAATTTTTTGTGTGTAGGAAAACTATGTATAGAATGAAATAGAGAATTGTAAATTTATAGTAAGAGGAGGGGAATTAGAAAAGCCAAAAATAAAGGAAGATAAAGGGTTGGAGGAAGTGATATCAAGATAGATAGTAGTAAGGAGATGAAAAGGTAAAATGAAAGGGAAAAGTTGAAGAAAGTATAATATTAAGTTGGGCAATTAATAAGAAAAATGAGAGTTAAAAAAAGAGAGTGAATGTTGAAAAAGAGTGGATGATATTGTTGCTAATGTGGCCTAACTTGAGCATAGCAATAATAAACGATACGCTTCAACTTTTATATATAGACGAAACAAGTAAAAATGTTACCAGATGGGATAATATTGGGCGATTCTCTGCAGAGTATGTATGTAACGGCATTGTTTGTTGATTTTTGACCTTTGTGAGTGATGTTTTCATTAATCTTTGCCCTTTTGAACAAAGGTAGGGCCTTTCACTATGACAGAGCATGATGAAGATATTTTTTTCTCCGCTTTATGTGCAAGGCAATGTTCTAGATTCGTTAAAAATCACCTTACATTTTTCTCCTGTATATGTTAACCAAATTTGCCTAGCCTTGTTAATTGACGTTCCAAGCCAATTCTCAGAGGCTCGTGAGCAGGGCAAGCCTTGTGATTTGAAAAATGCCATTTGGGCTACACAGCTCATGTGCAAATCTGTCTCTATGAACATGCGGTGAATATCTACTAAACATGAACAGTTATTGCTGGAAGTAAGTAAAAGTATTGGCTCTGTTATCTAGAGTGCTAAAATTAACTCCTAGAGCTTTGCTTCACTGTTTTTTAGTGTAGTACAAGTACTTCTTTTGTGTATGCAGTTTCTTCAACAAGTATTTGGCATTGATACCATGAAACAATGGGTGGGAGTATAAAATTGAAGTTTTGAACCGTTTAATCCCCTTGTGTATCTGTGTGCTTCACAAAATAAAAACCATATGTACTATACTGTCACTACACTCTCAGATCTCCGCCAAATAAATGCCACACTGGCTGCTGTCAGAGAAGTTTACACCAAGCTAGAAGCATGCCAAAGCCATTAAAGACAAGACTACTAACAACCCCAAGACTTGCTCAGCACTAATAACAGCAGACCTAGACTACAAGAGAGAAGAGGGGTTCCTTTTTTCTTGTCTGTTAGCTGATCATAGGGTGTTAACTGTCAAATTTGATTTTGAAAATTTTCTAAACCATTATGAACGTGTTGTTTTGTAACTTTTTCTCTTTTCTTGGTGGTAAAAAAAGAAAAACACTAGAGCCAAAAAGCCCAAAACAGGAGAAAAAACACCCAGCACGAATATAAGCTTTTTTTTTTCAACTCAAGATACGAGAAAGTATCTAAGTATCTTATTTGACTTATGTAGTAATTTTTATTTTATATTGTTTTCATCGGTGAAGTTTTTATTTATTTATTTAAATAAAAAAGATAAAGCTTTCAATTTATTTTCAGCCTCTTGTCATTTATCTCATAAGATAGGGAAACGGTTTTGGATTTGAACAGGTTATCGGGTTCAGGTCCACTTTTCTCAGTTCAGTTGTCTCCAATGTCTTTTTAGTGAACATGTTGAATTGCAAACAATGTCAAGTAGCGGTACATAGTCTAAAAGTAGAAAAATCAAGACCCTTTTTCAATTTGCATGTTAGTATGTTACTAATAATTTTTTGTTTACTAAATTCTTTCACCTTGCCCTTGCTTCAATGCAGGGGCTGTAGCAGAATCAAAATCTGAGTTTTCCTTCCTTAGTTTTTCCCCCTTTAAACAGTAAGAAATATCATATCTCCCACGAGTATAAACAGTCAATTTGAAAAGTGATCTATTGATTGACCATATACACCATCTAACTCGCCACCATACATCCAAGTATTCCTTATACCTAAAACTTTTAAGACATAGAAAAATTCCAGCAAACAAAGTAGCCACATTAACAATAACGTGCAGCCACAGATAAGCATAATGAAATCATGAAGAGCATGTCCAAAGTGCTTGGAAGCATCTTCACTATCATCATAATACATTTTCCTCAAGTTCCAACCCAGCTTGATTTATCGAGCAGCAAAGGGCAGGTCTTGGATGTTAACAATATCATTGGCAAGACTAAAGGTTCTTCTATGACCTGAACCATCCAGGCAACTTCCATTTTTGTCTTTAAGTAGAAAGCATGAAGATGTTCGTTCATTTCCGGGAGATTGAAGAGCATAATTGAAAGGTGAATGATGCTTCCTGGAGGAACCACTTAATGATGGACAATCCATGGTTGTCAAAATCGCGATCCAGATCGTAGAATCGCACGATTTTACGATCCCACCTCACCAAAAAGTTTTAAATCGTAGCAGGATCGCAAAAATGTTAGGATCGTAGGTAGGATCGTGTAGAATCGTATAGGATTGTAGGATCGTATGAGATTCTACCGATCCTACCGATCCTACCATTTGGCTTGAATTTTTTTTTTTTTTTTTTTAAGTGGGATTCATTTGGGTAAACCTAAACCCACAAGCCCAACAGGTTTTAGAAGCCCAATAATGAATTGAAGTCCCAAATTTACCCCTATGTCAACATAAAATCTCAAAAAAACCTATGGTATAAGTTTAATGTTTTCAAAAACAAAACCTTTTCTTTCTTTAACCGTTCCTGTTTTTTTAAACTGTTGTAGAAGCCAATTCACTTTTAATATTAACATACTTATGCTAAATTAATCATCTATTTGTATCGCCTTCACAAATGTTGTTACATAAAATCTAATGATGTACTTGTGTTTCACTATCTGTAGGCAACCATGTTTTATATAATTTTGAAGTGATTATTTTTATTGAGTTAAGAAGAACTATTTTTTTTTCATAGAATAATTAGACCTAAAAAAGTAAATATCAATTTTAGGACCAAAAATAAAAAATAAAACCACACAATTGAAACCAATGTCATTAAAGCATTAGATTTAGGAACTTTACCTTAGAAATAACAGTTTTAGTACTCACAACAGTGGTGTTTCTAACTTCATAGAAAAGAAAATGCATTTTGTAGAGTCCATATTTTTGTAGTTGGCAAATACGATAAATGTAATCAATTCATAGTGTTTTTGGTGTGTCTTAAGTGGGTTAAAGATGTATTTTATAGTCCAAGACAAAGACCCAAGTTTAGATCAAGAAAGAATCAAGTTTAGAGCAAGAAAACTAAAGTTTCTATCAGTTTGACTGCTAGCTTGATTCCTGGCTAGACCGTATAAGATTTTCGATTTCAAGCTTGACATCTAATTCGATCAATCGAGATTGCGATATTATCAAAAATATAAAACGTGAAAAAT
The DNA here is from genome assembly GCF_040712315.1 of Castanea sativa. Classification (NCBI taxonomy): domain Eukaryota; kingdom Viridiplantae; phylum Streptophyta; class Magnoliopsida; order Fagales; family Fagaceae; genus Castanea; species Castanea sativa. Next base: position 40,837,027 of record NC_134024.1, on the reverse strand, counting down.
GCCATAACTAGCCCTTTGTCAAAAACACAGCATCTTTCAGCCTTGTTAATGGTGAGTCATTACTTCCTTTAAGCTTTCTTAACTTAATTTTAACGTTTTTTTTTAAAAAAAAAACTCAGTCAAAAACCCAGCACCTCTCAACCCTCTCAATAATGTTGCCATGAGTCATTGCTGCCTTTAAGGTTTCTGGTAATTTGTTTTGGTAGTTAGTACTTAGTAGTTTATCATTTATTTGTACTTTGTTAGCTTAATTCCATATTGTTGTGTTGTGTATATGATTTTGACAAAGCTTTTAAGGTTTTTATTTTTCTATCTTGTTAACTAAATTAAGTCAAATTTGAAAAATTATGAAACAGGATCTTCATTATTTAATTAGCTAGTTTACCTTAGATTGAGAATTTTCTTTTAGATTACATATTGTAAAATTGTAGTTAGCTAGTTTTTATATGCTAACTAGCCTAACTTATTTTGGATTTGGAACTTAGAATTTGGAAAACATTTTTCATATGTGTAGATAATATTTTGGTACTTAGTTGCTAATTAAACATGTACTGAACTTTTTAGATACATTATGTCAAAAGTTAAATATATTTTGCTTCATTAGAATGACATAAGAACGATGTAGTGCGTGCAAATTACATTTTATGATGCAATTTTTTTTTTAATGGATGGATTTATATTTTAAGTAATTATATAACATACAAAGTCACTATCAATAGGTTTTTTGCTTAAAATCTGAAAATAGGTAGGATCTTACGATTCACGATCCGATCCTACGATCTCCGATCCTACCTACCTCCCATGATCCTACGTAAGATCCCGATTTTGACAACCTTGGGACAATCCCATTCTAAATCAATATTGAGTCCAGAGTGAAGGAGGGAACCTTCTAAACCAGGATGATGATATCTCTCACAGAAAACCTTGCTCATTATAGGAGATTATGAGGAGAAAGGAACATGCTGCTATCTTTGCATTTAGTGTCATTTCTGCAATCTTCAGCCAGAGTAAGTACGCTGGTGCAAGTGTTAGAGCTAAAGGAAAATGGTTAAAATCAGCATTTATATCTTTCTTGACTTCAACTTGGTTTCCAAAATCAAGGTCATTATAGCTGGCTAAATGGGACCATGGTAATGAACAAACATTTGGAGAATATGTGGACGGGAAGGAAAATTCACTCAAGTCTTTTCCACCTATCCTGTCATCCAGAGTGTGCTGTTAATAATCATCCCAGGAACTTAATGAAGGTGAATACACACTCAGCTCTATATTTTGACAAGTAATAGACAAGGTTCTTTCCTCTGTATTCCTGTCAAAGTCCCAACCCAGAAGAAGAGGATGTGACTCACTTTCAATCAATTATTTTTTTGGATGCAAGTCATCCAGTTCTTTGAGATGATTATATTCAAGAGATCCCATATCTTTTAGATTGAAAACATAAGTGGAATCACACTAAGTACTGATATAGGACTTCTTCCTCCTACTTCAAATCTGGGTTTCATCATTTCATACTTGAGACATGCTATACTAGTATTGCTTGGGGGAGTGTAAAATTTCGAGAGAACCACCTCTGGCTATCTATTCAACCAACAAGATAAAGGACCATCATCCAAGTGTGAACCATAATCAAGTTCCATATAGTTCCTTGCAGGCATATGAATTAATTTTTTGAGCTGACTATGCTAGTCCAAAAAAGCAAGAAACTGAGATTTGGTATCAATATCTACTTCCCTTAAATCCTGCCAGAGACATGTAATTTCAGCTTAATCACCAACACCAACAGAATAAGTCACATCCATATGGAAAGCAAAAGGAGCCTACACTGTTTTTTTTTGGTCTCGGGGAACAGGCGACTGAGAAGCAAAGAAACAAAGTCATACCTGAGAAATTTCTAAAGGTCCATGATACGAGGCTAAAAAAAAGAAAGAGAACTTATTAATGTTATGTGTCTAACCCCTTTGAACAGAGTTCTTCAATATGAGGATAAGAGGTCTCCAAAACCCATTCACATAGTACAGAGAAAGCACACAAATAATCATGTCCAGACCAGTGCATTGCTTTTAAATATTTTGAGTATGGCTAATTCATATCCATAAAACTTGACTTTAAAAAAAAAAAAAAAAAAATTATACCAGCCTTTAGGACCTAGAGAAAAAAATATACAAATAGACCCACATTGTAGTTGAGATGCATTTCTGAACACTTACCTACGGAACAGTCACTAATTTTGAATTTTTGACTGGTTTTCTTGCTTATGCAATGTCTAGGATTTGTATTTGCAGTCTACATTTTCCTTCAATTTCTTAAAAATGCAAATTTGGAAGTTTTGTAGTCATCGGCTGCATTTACATTCAAATGGAATGATTAAAATTTTCAAACACAAGTTGTAATTACTTATGATTGTTCCCACTAGAAATACAACATAATTATGATAATAGAGCTTGCATATAATTAAACATTTAGCACAAAGAGAAACAATATTTTTACTTTATGAAAAGGAAAATAAGAAGTTAAACTGACAACCCAAAGAATATGCAGCTCCAGAAGAGCAAAGCAATGTATGGGCAGCAATAGAAACTTACATCTTGGACTCTGTCTTCCTTCTAAAGCTGTGGAAGAAGCATTTATTCTGCAACTTAAGGGAATATTGACATGAAGATCTGTAAGCTTTATTTTTTCCTGCAACTGGTATCTATATGGAAATGAAAAATGAAACAAATTAGTAGGAAATGGAAATTTAATTTAAATGATTTTGTTCTGTAGCAGTATGCCATAGTAAATTGTACAAGGGATGACTATAATGACAATTTAGTAAGTGCACAGGAAAATTTTAGGGAAATAGACCCAACTATTTGCCTAATAACAACCGCTACTATAGTTTTTATTTTATAGGAGTACTATATTTTATTCAAACAAATAAATTGTACAAGGGATGACTATAACACATCCATAAAAATTCATACAAGCAATAAAATCCAAAAAAGAAAAAGAAAAAGAAAAGGAATCATGATATATATGCCAAAGAGCCCATGTCAAATCTGTTAAGTAGCAAGAGAATGCGTTTCAATGACACCCTTTCCATAACTGTTCTTTGTGATAGACTGTGACTGATTGCTTTTTACAGTCCTATGAACTCACCACCTTTTCTTCTCTGCTCACAGTCTGCCACATCAAAGTTGTGACAAAGTTGTGGCGCAAAAATGTGTGGTGCTAGATTTTTTCAGGCATAAAAGTCAAGCCTTGGTTCGTAGCACATGCCTTCCACCAAAACCGATAGGTCACGGTTTCAAGTAACATTAGATTATGAAGCAGAACACCATACTGAGAATAAGGTTAAATAAAGTGGTGGTGAATACATTACTTAAGAATGTTGAAGCCTGAAAACTCTATCACCTTTTGGAATACTAAAATCACATATTAGTCTAACCCAAGCCTACAAAAAGAGCATTCCTAGATGCCTTTCTAATTCTATCCGTGTCAAATGCCCCCAACAACTGTCATAGTGCATGGGCAGCAACAGATATGTATCACAAGGAATCAACTATCAAGAAACAAGTGGTCAACAATGAAGGAAGCAGCATTCATCTCCTACACAGCATTAGCATAATTTTTGCTAGGGATTCAGAATACCAAGTGATATCCCTAAAAGTGGTCTCAGGACAGCACAATCTCATATTTTTTTCCCTTCAGTATAAACTGCATTTATATCCACCATTTTTAAAGATGTTAGAAATGATAAGCGAGTGCATTTTGGAGAACAGAAGAGCAGCTTGCACACAATATTAAAAGGTTATAATAAAATCACAAAAAGGAAAAACTAGATTGCACGTGCAAATTAGAGTGAACAAATTAGAGTGAGCAATAATTTGTCGTCATGATTTTCTTCCCTTTTTATTGATAGAATAAACAACTAAGAATCAGAAACATACCCTTAAAAGAAAGAAATATAAAAAAAAAAACCCCACTTTATAGCACACGCCTGATTTCTTTGATGCTTTACCAAGAGGTGACAGGAGTGAGGTGAAGTTACTAGGTGTAACATTTTCAGCAAGCAATAAGGAACCAAAGTCCTTACAGCTAAATTTGACACTGCTGGTGTTTTCTGCATAGTACAGAGAAAGCATGTAAATAATCATGTCCAGGAAAGTGCATTTCCTTTAAATATTTTGAGTATGGCTGACTCATATCCATAGAACTTTTCTAGAAAAAAAAAATAATAATAAAAAAACGAATAAACCCAAATTGCAGTTGAGATGCATTTCTGAACATTTACCTCCAGAACAGTCATTTGCCTAGTAATAATGACTACTAGGATTTTATTTATTTATTATTTTATAAGAGTAATATATTTTATTCAAACAAATAAATTGTACAAGGGATGACTATAACACATCCATAAAAAAAATTCATACAAGCAATAAAATCGAAAAAAGAAAAAGAATCACGATGTATATGCCAAAATGCCCATGTCAAATCTGTAAAGTATGCATCAGTATTTCAAGGCGAAAAGAGTAATTCTAGTTTAAATTAGTATTCTAACTAAGGTATGAATAACAACAACTATTATTTTGGTGAGTCATATTGGCTATGCATCAGTATCACATGCAAGCAAGAACATGAAATGGCCTAGTTAGTACCTAGTAGTTAGTGTCTTAGTGATCGGCATTTGTCTTTGTTTCTTAACGTACCAACATTCTAGTTTCCTAATTTTTCTCTACGAAATTTCTAATCCCTAAATATATAAAAATCCATTTTCCGATTCCAAAGATTAAACGTGTCAAAAGTTTTTCGTAAAAAAGAAAAAAACAAAAGGATTAGAACCTGTTAATTAATCTACTACAATTGATAATACGATTGCCATTATTATTAGTACCTTTTCTTATTGGAACAAATTTGAAGCAAAAGGAACATAAATGAAAAACCAATTTGAGTTAGTTGAAACAAACAGAAAAATGAATGAAATAGGAGAAAAACCTATGGTTGGTTAGGAAGTTGGATTTGGAATGCGGAAATCGGAGCTCCGAACTCCACGGTGCCGTTGTTTATGGTAGAGTTGCTCCGATGATCGTTGATGGATCTTTATGGGTAGTTTTGGAAATTCGTCGTTTCATTGATACGTAAATGAAGACGCCCTTTATATATATAGATGGGTTTGGGGTTTTTCTTTCCGTGAAATTGAAGATTTTTTTTTGGTCTGGAAATTTGGTATGAGGGGGAAATTTTGGGCGCCAAAATGGCACATGGCTGAGAGGATGTACTACTCTTTCTCTCTAAAATGGCACGTGATTAAGATAATATCATGAGTTTACATCTGATACATTTATTTGAAAGGAGATCCTCCAACCAAACCGAAACTCCTTCATGGGTCTCAAAAAACAAAGCTAATTGATTAGCTATGCAATTTGAAGCAATACAACCAACTTAAAAACAACAATTATGAAAGCGAAAAAGTTTGGTCCTAAACATGTTTACCTACCATGTGACAATTGAAAAAAATCATATATATATAGTTTCAATCATATAATTTTTTTAATGGGTAATGTGACTTATTTAAAACTTTAAATGAGACGCATGAAAGCTAGTTTTTTAAGAGTCTTGAAGAGGGTATTGGAAGAAGGTATCAGTCTAATAGTTCCACTCATATCAAGTTCTTCTACGTTGGGTTACACATGTGAGTAAAGTCTCACATTGAATAATAATGAGAAAAACTGAGCACATAGTCATTAAGTTTAGGTATTTTGGGTTAAAGTGTGTCTCTATATATTATATTAATTATTCAAAAAAGCTCTCCAAGATGTTTATCTCCCAAACACTCTATATATACTTTTCAACCGTCCCAATGTTCTCTAGTAGTTTTGAGCATCCCAAAAGATTGAGATTTTTAAGTGATTTTATATTAAGTGTGCATTTTGCAATCGCTTATTTGGCTTGTTATTGAATGCTTTTTGCTGAAAATGTGTCAAAGTATATTTATACTTAGAAAAAAATAATAATAATCAGGGCTTAAAAATTATACATAAAAGTTAAAAGTTAAAAGTTGAACAAAAAAGTTGAAGCCAAACAGACACTAAAAAAAGTCATAGGAAGAGACATGAGATTTTCACAATCTCTTAAGCTCAATGAAACAAGGCAAGTCAAGCATGCAATTGATGTGAGCATTTTTGTAATAGTAGTGTCATCCAATAAAAACTTTGATACACGTTCCATGTTTTCCTTACAACTTTGGAATTTTTTTTTATTTATTTATTAACTTTCAAGCAAGTAGAAAAATTATGAATTTCAAGAGAAACATTTCAAACTTGCTTGGAAGAGTTATAAGGTTTTTCTAGCCTTTTAAACTAAGAAATTTAAGATTTTTATGAACTCGATCCGATTGATGGGTGCACCTAGAAATTTTATACATTCTCCAAAAACCAATTTCTCAAGAACTAGGATTCCAGTGAAGTTTGGGAGTTTCAATAAGTTTTTGAGACTTGCTTAATCGAATGGATTTTAGCCTATCAAATGACTGTTAAAAGCAACCCAAAAAAAAAAAAAACAATTACCTACTACAAAACCTCGTAGTTTAAGGAAACTTAAGAATAAAGTCGTATAAGGCTACCTAAACTACTTTGGTTGGAAACTTGATGGAAAAGATTTTGAAGAGTATCCACTCCAATTGAGAAATCTTACGATATTTGGAATATGTTTGGGGATCATGCAAAAGGTGAATGTTATCAATTTTGAGCAATTTAAGATGATGCATATTTCTAAAGGATTTAGGATTCCAATAAGACTGTTATGGTTCAAGCAGCTTTAAGACTATCCTTGAACTGCTTATGTTCATAATCATGAACAAAAGGGATTGGCGGGTTGCAAAGTGTAGGATTACCAAAATCATTCCAAGTCTATTGAATAATATAAAAGGGCATGTGCTCAAGTTTTCAAAATAACATCTTACCATATTTTTTTGTAAGAATTTTGTTAATGTCCTCAAACAACAGTAAACTATGCTTTCTAGGTTCTTATAGCGCACTCTTGATATATTATGTTTTTGCTCATTTTTTGTAGTAAATCATGCATCCACAAACTATTGTCACTAACTTCTATGAGAGTTTTCTCAATAAGAACCCTGAATGATAAAGACCAAGATAATCTAGTATTTCTACATGATTTTAATGAATATTTTCATTGATCCCGATAATCATGATCATGTTAGAGCCAAGCATTCAGTTGTTAATATTAGCATAGTGTTTCCAGTAAAGTCAACAACTCAATTATTTAAACAAAGTAGGGGTACAAAGTGTGTAAAGTGTAAACAACGACAGAAAGTTATTCAACTACATAAGAATCTAAAAAGAAGAAAAGAGAAAAAAGAAAAAAAGAGGAAGACAACCTTGAGGGACTAAAATGACAGCTGGGAGCAAAGTTCTAAAGGATACATGGGACTAACTGCTAGTTGCTACATGGGACTAGCTCTCTCCAAACAGCTTGATTTTTTTTTTTTTTTTTTTTTTAAATTTTAATACCAATTTGAACATGACAACTAATTTTCATTGTGCAATATAGTTTATGTAAGTCGGATTTTTTCTCCATCAAAAGCACTCAATTCATATGATTACACTTTTTTTTTTGGGTATATTGATAAAAAGGAACAAGAAACAACACTAGAATAAAAGAGTACAAGGTTAGGAGTCCACTGTCTGCTATCCAAGCTAATGTTCATAAAGAAGTTAGGAGCAATGGTTGCTAGAGATTGAGGCTCTGCCAGAAGAGATCTGTCTACCTATCCGAATCCAAACATTTATAAATTGCTGAATGTCCTTCATCAGCTCTACATGTCTTTGTTACTTCTAAGAATCCTACACAGGTTTGGACTTATTTTTCTGCTGTTGAGGCTTTCCTTTATTCTGAACTGTTAGCTACCTTGCACACAGAAATCAAACTTTTACTATAAATTACCACATTAGTGGTAGGGAAAGGATCTCCCTTCATTGTTGCCATGTTCCTACAAGTCCAAATAGACCATAAAATAGAGACTTGCATCAGTGAGAAGTACATTTAGGTTTTATAAATTGCCACTGATACCCTTCCGCCAGCTCTTGATTCATGCCTGAATCGAGTAAGGCTGAATGAAATCAATTCTAACGGACAGATCTAATCAAACTAGATTTCTAGATGCCAAGAAGAAACAAGAAAGCCAATTTAATAGTTCCAAACAAGTAAAACCCCATTTTCATACTTTAAATTAAAGAAAATCAAAATATATGTAAACGAGACAAGAAGGAAAAATATAAGAACTAGAATTATAGTTTATTCATTTTAAATTACCTGTCAATCTGTCATGCCTTAACTAATCAGCTTGCGCTTATGGACTTCTAAAATGAGGACAAACCAGAAGCACAATTTTAAATGGAAACATAGGAAAAGACAATAAATTTTTTTGCCTTTCTTTTTTTGGTACATTGAAACAAAGGAACCAAAACAGCGGAAGAAGAAAAGATTACAAGATTAGGAGTTATGTCTATTATCCAAGCTAATGTTCATAAAGACTTAGGGGCAATGGTTACTAGAGATCAAGGCTTTGCCAAAAAGTGCGTCTACCTGTCAATCCCAAAAAATTGTAAACTGCTGAATGTCCTTCACCATCGTCTCTCTATTAGGTAACTCTGCCACCTCTTTGTTGCTTCTAAGAATACTGACAGAGAGAAACCCCAAAGCTAGAATCTTCAACAATCCTTCATAGAAAGCCAATAAAGTTGTTGTCAAAGAATCTTTGAACACTCGGATTTGTGTTAAAAACACAAGAGCTATTTAGACCCCAAATTAATAAATTATGGCTCGATTGATTTTACTCTAACTTAAACTAAGTGCGGAATAGAGTAAATGCGAGCGAACAAACAAAACAACTACTCTAAGCCATATTCAACAAATCATAACAGTAAAATGAAAGCTAAAAGAGTAGGGAAGAGAGATGCAAACAGAAGATAACACGTCGATATGTTATCAAAGAGGAAACCGAAGAACTCGACGAAAAACCTCTCTGCCGCCCTCCAAGTGGTAAATCAATCCACTAGACAATAAGTTAGAATATACGAATAGCATGAAACCCTCCAAGCCTAGTCTACCCAGTGCACCTAAGCCCTCCAAGCTCCTACTCCAACAAGGCTTCTCGGAACCATGTCTTGTCTAGCTTTCCGGATCCCGCAATGCGCCCGACTGCATCCACCAAAGTTGGCTTCTTCCAATACTTCCTAGCAGCACCAAAACCTCACTAGACACTCAGTATGGGTGTGGTAAGTATTTGGGCTATCAACCTCTCAAGAATTTGGAAATAGAGAGGTAGGAGTAGAGGAAAACCACAATGGATGGTGTAGAGAATTGTGGGTATAACAATCTCACACTCTCAAGGGTTTGAGGCTAGGGTTTTCTCTTTGAAAAGCTCTCTACGCAATATGTGGTTAATGATGGTATATATAGTGTGTATGAGGATGTAGTGGAGCAGATAGAATAAAATAGCAAAACAGACTGTTTCGCAGGTATCTCGCGGGAAGGCCTTACCCGCGAGACACTCGCGAAAACCAGCTGTCACCATCTGTCATGACCCTTCACATTCCAGTTATGTGCTGGATACATGCATCACTTCGTGGGATGGCTAGTCGCGAGTTACCCGCGAAAACTCCTTTTGTCTTTAATAAATGCCTTGAGTCTTCACACTCTCTCTCTCACACACAACCCTTACAAATAAATCCCACAAAAAATACAGGGTACAAAAGATTGAGTAAAATTACAATCAAATTTGGCACGAAATTAAAGTCAACACAAAATAGTTGTAAATTATAACTTTATAATCTTTAATAGCCCAGCTGAAACAACCAGCCACGGACATGGACCTCTATTTTTACAAAAAGAAACTAGATCCCATACCTAGAGCATCAAAGAGATCAAAGACTAGCAAATATAGTTAACTTCTTATTGAAATCACAATTGAGCAAACTTGTTTACAATTGGGTCAAAAGAATGTCAAGTGAGGGTTTGCCTGTAAGAATTTCGCTCGAGTGAGTCTTCTCAAGCTTGATTTCTCTAATGTTACTTCTTGACCTAATACTAAGCAAACTATTTAAAGAGAGACTTATTTGATTGAGCCTATACAAAAAACCCTTCCCTATGCTTTTACAACCTTGATCCTAATTTAGAGTGGGAACGAGGTGTGTGTACTTGAAGTCCTTTCGCAAATGGACTAGGCCGGGTATATTGCACCAAGCAAGCTCATAAAGACCACACAAACGATCTTTAAAAAAACCCAACAAATGAGTATTATTTCCAATTGTGCTACACAACAATAAGGTGCGAGGTTCCTATGAAGGATAAAAAACATGTGGCGTTGACACATGAAGGCCCATGGATGATGCACTAGTGAACGAAAAAGCTCATTAGGTAAGGGGGAGCGAGTAGGACTTTTTCATGACCCATGGAGAGGTCTTGAAGCCTACAGAGAGGTAGAGACTCACACATGAGGGGGGGATTGTTGGGTATACAAGTGTGAGTAAAGTCTCACATTGAATAATGATGAGAAAAATGAGTGCTTAATATAATATAATAAGCACATACTTATTTGGGCTTAGGCATTTTGGGTTAAAGTGTGTCTTATATGTTATATTAATTATTCAAGTAGTCTCCCTAAGATGTTTATCTCTCCAAAATAAACTTATTGTAATTATGTTTGGTATTATTCTTTTTTAAAAAAACATCTATCATCCCTTTTTTTCTCCTACTTTGCAGCACTTGAGATTTCTTTTTAATCTTCTTATTTTAACAATTTTAACCTTATCATCATATTCTCTACTTTAAATTCTATAATTTTATTTTAACCCATTTAATAAGGTATTCCTTAATAAATTAAAGATGAAACCATGGAATCTTACTCTGTTTATAGTATCATAAATTACCTATCATTATAGGGGTAATTTATGATGTGGGCGGGTTTAACACAACATATGTTATTGTCAAAACATTGTATTGTTGATAATGTAATTCATGGTATATATAGGAGCTATTCGAAACATTAATAAAAAAAGAAAGAGTCAAATTACATTACCTATCTTCTCGTTGATAGCAAATATATAATAGAGCTATTATTGGATTTTGATATTGTTGACATAATATTATTTGATACCAAATACTTTCTCCGAATGAGGAGTGGGTCACGAGCAGAGCTCATGCCTCCTACTAGCTAGCTATCCTTTATATTATAATTATTGTTTTTTATTTTTATTTTTATTTTTTATTAAGGAACTGGTGACCTATTTTTTTATCTGACTATTTCACTTCATTCTCATGAGATATTCCTAAAACCCTATGGAAAAATAGTATAATGAATTGAACCTATAGCCTTCAAGTTTAGAACAATTAACTCACCACTTGAATATTGACACAAGGGTTTACTATTAATATAGTTTTTCGTAATGATTTCAGTCTTTAAGGATAATTTTCAAATATATTTCAATTGGAATAATATAAAATATACTTAATACTAACCTCATCACACATGTTACATGCATTCTCAAGGGGGGTTTTTTTTGGTATTTTAATTTAAATTTCACAAATTTTCATTTATCAAAACTATGAGGTTTATACATACGGCAATTATCAAAAGATCTGGGAGTGTAGTGAGACTTCGTGCCCAAAAAAGAAGAAGGAAAAAGAAAAGAAAAGAACTTTTTTTTTTTTAGGTAAAGAGGATATTGCATTAACAACTAAAAGCCCTCTGCAACAGAGGAAACAAAACGATCATACAAAGTTCCAGCAGAATCTAAGCTAAGCAAAAAAACAACATCAGATGGGGGTTCCATAAAAATAGTAAAATCTTGAGCCATAATCGCTCCCCTACGCACTAGAGCATCAGCACACGTATTTGCCTCCCTATAGCAATGTTGGATTCGTACCAAAGGAATTTGTTTAAGCTCTTCTCTGCAATTAGCTACCAGCACATCAATGCCATTAGTTTTCTCCAAGTCTTTCTTCAGAAGATCAACAACCAACTTTGCATCAAGCTCAAAAACCACCGCTGGGATTTTAAGGGAGATACATAGGCGAATTCCATCTCTTAAAGCCCATAATTCAGCTGCAACACTAGTGGCACAACCTATAGCTCTTGCATATCCTTTATCTTCATTTCTAAGCAAACCACCTCCTCCAGCCAGGCCGGGATTGCCTATGGACGAACCATCAGAATTTAACTTAAACCAATTGAGGGGTGGAGGCAGCCACCTAACTTGAATCTTTGTTTTTGTTTGATTATACTTCTCGGTGATGCCCAGGTAGGCCATCTCAGTAGGTTTGGCTAAGGTCTCAGCCTTTAAGTCTTTGCAAATGTTTGGTTTCCCAAAAACAACACTGTTCCGATGCAACAATAAACACCAGACAGCTACGGGGAAAACAATGGCCCAATCTATCTCATAAACACCACACTGCTCCTTAGACTTACAATTTATCCTCAACTAGTCCAGAAAATGGGTGCCATAAAAACTAGAACTAGAAAACGGGGGAGAGAAATAATTCTAGAAAATTTGTACCTTTGAGCAGTCCCTAAGAGCATGGCTGACCGTCTCAAGGGCTAAATTACATAGGGGGCACAACAGAGAGATATTCATACCTCTTTCGGCAAGGAGGCCACACTGGAATACTTTTATGACAACATTGCCAAAGGAAGCACTCGATTTTAGGAATACTTGGAATTTTTCACACCCACACTCCATTGAATGGACGATCCATTGGATAATTATCACAGGCATTGGCTAACCGATATGCATCCTTAATTTGGAATTCACCGCTGGGAGATAAGCTCCATGATAAACTATCCTCTCTTGACTTAGAATAGGGAATAGGAGTGGCTTTCATGTCCATAAGAATATCCTTAGGGAAGGAGACGGAGATCCCATCCAAATTCCATCCATGGAAGCTAGCTATATCCTTCAATCTGAATTCTTCCTCTCCTCTATTAAGCGGGCCATGGATGCGGCTTCTAAGGGTACCCATGCTCAGCCATTTGTCAAACCAAAGCGATAGTTCACTGTCTTTCCCAGCTACCCACTTAGCACCCTTACTAACAATGATTTCTCCCTTTTTGATACCAGACCAGGTGGAAGAGCAGGAAGTGGGTTTGAGAAGATTGGTGGTTCTTCTCCTCAATCCTCGGTATTTATGGGATAGGACACGAACCCATAAAGAAGATTTTTTTAGTTTTGAACCTCCAATATAGCTTAGCCAACAATGCATCATTCTTTGGTTTAGCTGCTTGAATACTTAGGCCTCCAGCCTCCTTTCTCTCGTGACTTTCTACCATCTTATAAGGTGAAGCTTTTTCTTCCTATCCGATAAGCCTCACAAAAAGTTTCTATTCAATCTGTCCACACCTTCAAGAATTTTAGGAGGAAAGGCCACACATTGCATCGTGTAATTAGGAATGGTAGAGGTCACTGTTTTGGTCAAAACAACTCTGCCCGCAAAAGATAGCAAGTTTGCCTTCTAACCAGCTAGTTTGCTCTAAATGCGATCAATTAGAAAACTAAAATCTTGAGGGGTACCCTTGTGTTCAATGGGAAAACCCAAGTACTTTCCGAGGGAGGGGGTGGACCGGAAACCCAACACCTCACAAAGCTCTTCCCTCATGTTCTGATCTACATTTGGAGAAAAATAGACCCGAGATTTCTCCTCGCTAATTTTTTGCCCTGATAAGGTACAAAAGGAGTCAAGAACCTCTCTTATTGCAACACAATTTTTCCGGTCAGCCTTAGCAAAGAGCATAAAGTCGTCCGCAAAAAATAAGTGTGAAAAGGCGGGGCCTCCCTGAGATGATTTAACCGGGTTCCAAAGCTTCTCATGGCATTTATCCTCAATAAGAGCTCCCAAAACCTCCATGCAAAGGATGAAAATATAAGGCGAGTCGGTCATAAGAGTGTCTCTAATGAAGCTCCACTCAAGACGGTCGTAAGCCTTTTCAAGGTCCAACTTGATTGCCATTACCCCCCCCCCCCCCCCTCTTCCTTTCTTCTTGGCCATAGAATGAATAATTTCCTGAACAATGATTGCAACATACCCATACTTAATAATGACTTCAATATTATTTAGGTGTTCATTTTCTTGTGTTAGGTCTCATCTCACTTCTTACTATTTTCATGATTGTCAAAAGCAGAAAATTCATCAGATAAATGTATAAACATTAAATTGGGATGAATGAAAAATTGTGAATTTCAAAAATAAAAAATAGAGGCATGGCAATGAGTTTAGTATGAGTACACTGAAAGTTCTTATAACAAGCCTTAGCATGGGCACCAGTGCACCGCCCATTATATTGTTCGAACTGCAAGTGTGTTGTAGGATTTCTGATTGGGACACTGTTTTATTTGATCTATTATGTTGTTCGAACCGCAAATGTAATTGACGCAATTACTAGTTTTTTAAGCATATGGAATTGGGCAATTGAATTTTTAGGCAAACCAAATTTCTATTATGTGCTTTTAGCCTTTAGGACCGGTCTCCCTTACCAAATTTCAGAGGCCTCTCCCACTTTTTTATGCAAAAATTCCAAAAAAAAAAATCACCGCATTTTCATTTCCATTAACAAACCCATCATCTCCGCCACCTTCTATCATGTCAGTGGACTCTTTGTTCTTGCCACCCTCTTTCTTTAGGCTTGGTCTACTTGGAGTTGGAATTTTCTTATCTTGACCATTGTCTAGCCCAAACTTGAGTAGGTCCTCACGAGTTTTCAAACGTGTTATCATTGGGTTTATGAGCTACTTACCTCGTAGGGACTAAATACCCACAACCCATGTCACTTTCTTGCTTTACAAACTCCCTTCACACAATTCTCACAAGCCTTAACGCTAGCTTTCTTGGTTGTTGAGGCTACCGGATTCACCATTAGATTTCCCAGTTTCCACACTCAAGTATTAGGGTTTGTTGATAGTTAGGGAATCATAATAATGTTACTTTTAAATTTATAGTATATTATTATTATTAGGGTCGTAGTCTAAGTCCATATAAACCATGCAATTGTCTTCTGTATTTATTTATTTTGTGGTATTGACTTCGTTTTTAGCGGCTTAATTTTAGTGGTACTGCAAAGGACAAACCAGAAAAACCAAGGTGTCAATTCATTTTTGTTATAGAGCTGCCGGTGAGCCCATTTCTAATCGAATTTGGACACATGGTGAATCAACACAAGATCCCAAACATGAACAAACCATAGACTGTGAGAAGCTTGTTGCATACATCTTAAAACAATATAATTTTTCAAGGTAGAGGTCTAGAGAGAGCAGCTTCTTATGCAATATCATCCTTGTGCACTAAATCAACTCAAACCCTGTGTTGCTATTGTGAAGATTAGTTAACCCTTCTAAACTGCAAACATTTTGTAGGAGTATAAAATTGAAGTTTTAAACAGTTTTATTCTGACATTAGTTGGTAGCTTAAACTTCACATAACAAAAACCATGTGTACTATCGCTATACTCTCAGATCTCCAACAAATAAATGCCAAACTGGCTGCTGTCAGAGAAGCTCTATAACCAAGCTAGAAGCCGGGGATTTGATAGAGTAGTAATCCTAGCAAACAAGAAGCATGCCAAAGCAATAGTAGACTAGACTACACACAACCCCATGGACTGGCTTAGCACTAATAATAGCAGACATGGACTTCAAGAGAGTAGAGGGCTTCCTTTTTTGTAACTATATGACTAAACATGCATCAGGAACTTTTGTAAACCATTGTGAGCATGTTTTATAACTTTTTTTTTTTATCTTTTCTTGGTAGTTCAAAGAAAAAAAAATGTGAGCTATAGTCCACCTGCCCCCTAAGTTAAGATTCTAAAGGTTACTTCAAAAGCTTCACCACCCTCTTTGATATCCTCTTCATACCTAGTCTTGTCCATCTCACAGTACAGATTTTATTTAACAGTGTACAAACTGCCACGTCACTGCAATTTAAGGGGTGGGACTCTTTGAGATTGTGTGGCAAGTGTAGCTTCTTGTGCCAGGGTGTGGCTCAAGAAACAACTTTTGAGAGATGACAAGAGAGATTGAACTTGCCCCCAACATATGACAATAGACAAGGCAGTGTCAAATTCACAAGTAATCTCTTACTAGACCCGTATACTTAAAATCTTTAAAACATTGGAAAATTCCAGTAAACAAAGTAGCTACATTAACAATAATGTGCAGCTACAACTAAGTATATTGAAAGCATGAAGAGCATGTCCAAAATGCTTGGAAGTATCTTTACTATCATCATAATAAATTTGTCCTCAAGTTCCATCCCAGCTTGATTTATCGAGCAGCAAAGGGCATGACCTGTCTTTTTCTAGCGGCATTTGGAAATAAAATGATGACAAGTCTTGGATGTTAACAATATCATTGACATGACTCAGGGTTCCTCTATAGCTTGAACCATCTAGGAAACCTTCACTCTTGTCTTTGACTAAAAAGCATGAATACGTTCCTTCATTTCTGGGAGACTGAAAAGCATGATTGACAGGTGGATGATGCCTCCTTGAGGAACCACTTAATGATGGGCAATCCCATTCTAAATCAAAATCAAGTCCAGAGGAAAGGAGGACACCTTCAAAACCAGTATGATAATATCTCTCACCAAAAACCTTGCTCATTATATTGAGATTATGAGGAGAAAAGAAGATGCTGCTATCTTTGCATTTAGTGTCATTCTTGGGATCTTCAGCCAGAGTAAGATAGTCTGGTGCAAGTGTTAGAGCTAGAGGAAAATGGTTAAAGTCAGCATTTATATCTTCCTTGTCTTTAACTTGTTTTCCAAAATCAAGGTCATTATAGTTGGCCGAATAGGACCATGGGAATGAAATAACTTTTGGAGAATATGTTGACAGGAAGGATGATTCACTCAACTCTTTTGTGCCTATCCTATCATCCAGAATGTGCTGATGATAATCACCCAAGGAACTTGATGAAGGTGAATACACACTCAGCTCTGTATTTTGACAAGTATTAGAAGAGTTTCTTTCCTCTGTACTCCTGCCAAAGTCCCAACCCAGAAGAAGAGGATTTGACCCACTTTTAATCAAACATTTTTTTGGATAATGTAAGTCATCCAGTTCTTTGAGATGATTATATGCAAGAGATCCATATCTTTTAGATTGAAAGCCATAAGTGGAATCACACTGAGTGCATAGAACTGGACTTCTTCCTCCTACTTCATAATCGGTTTCTCTCATTTCATACTCGAGACATGCTATACTGGCATCGATTGGGGGAGTGTAAAAATTTGAGAGAACCCACTCTGGTGATCTATTCAACCAACAAGACGAAGGACCATCATCCAAGTGTGAAACATGGTCAAGTTCCATATAGTTCTTCACAGGCATATGACTTAATTTTTTGAGCTGACTATGCAATTCCAAAGAAGTGAGAAATTGAGATTTGGTATCAATATCAACTTCCCTTGATTTTGATTTCTTAAAACCCTGCCAGAGAAATAATTATTCAGCTTAATCACCAACACCAACACCCACACCCAACACTAACGCCAACACCAACACCAACAGAAGAAGTGACATCCATATGGAAAGCAAAAGGAACATACGCTTTTTTTGTTGCTCTCAGGGAACAGGCGACTGAGAAGCAAAGAAACAAAATCATACCTGAGAAAATTTCTACAAGTCCATGAAATGAGGCTAAAATAAAATGAGAAAACTTATTAAATGGTCATGTGTCTAACCCCTTGGAACAGAGTTCTTCAATATGAGGATATGATGTCTCTACAACCCATTTGCGTAATTTATGTCTCTTTTTAGAAAAGATTTCTCCATGCCCATGCTAGCCCCCTAAAAATAAAGACTCGCAAGCATTTAAGACTATACAGCAAAGCATTGCACCAGCATCTCTAGTTGTGAGATTTGGAAGTGGAAAAAGATTGTTATAATCTACCTTAAACAAGCAATAGAACTCCATGGGATTGCCAAGGATAAAATAAATTTTGGAATTTAAAAAAAAAAAGCTTAATAAGTTGAAAAAATCTATATTTTTTTCATCCTTTCCTTCCATGATATTAGCTAACAAATAAAGCATACATAACCCCAGTATTCAACACATTGCTATATTTCTCAATATTTTCATGTATGCAGGCAGCATATACCTGCTGAGGTTGTATAAGCTTCCGGTGAATTTCCCTCTGCCAACCAATAAAAAAGTCAAAATATCATTTCAAAGTTCCGGATTCCAAATCCACGGGATATATTGCAAACTGAGCAAGTTTATTAGTGGTTCTAATTTGGCATCGTCATTTACAAAATGAGAACATTAATGAGGATATTATGACAATGTACAAAAAATCATGATTAAAGATACTACGAATCATGTAACATTAGATTATGAAGCAGAACACTATAAAGCGGTGGTGAATATTTTACTTAAGAATGTTGAAGCCTAATAGTGTTCTCTCACCTTTTAAAATACTAAAATCACAAATTCGTCTAACCCAAGCCTACTAAAATAGCATTCCTAGATGGCTTTCTAATTCTATCCATGTCAAATAGCCCCCCATAATTGTCATAGTGCATGGACAGCAATAGATATGAATCACCAGGAATCAACTACCAAGAAGCAAGTGGTCAACAATGAAGGAAGCAGCATTCAACTCCTACAAAGCATTAGCATTATTTTAATATTTTTGCTAGGGTTTCAGAATACCAAGTGATTTCCCTAAAAGTGGTCTCAGGACAGTACAATATAACCTTTTTTTTTTTTTTTTTTTTTTTTCAGTTTATAAGTCAGTATAACTGCATTTATATCTGCCATTTTTAAAGATGTTAGAAACGATAAGCCAGTGCATTTTGGACATCAAAAGAGGAGCTATTTCACACCACACTAAGAGGTTATAATAAAATCACAACAAGGGTGTAAAGTTTAGATTTCACGTTCAAATAAGAGAGAACAATCTCCATTTATTTACAAGGAAGATTACTGTAACATTATTCAAAAATTAGGAGCAATAATTTGTTGTCATAATTTTCTTCCCTTTTTATTGATAGAATAAACAAGAAAGAAACACCAATCAGAAGCATACCACTTTACAGCACACACCTGATTTCTTTGATGCCCCACCAAGAGGTGACAGGTGTGAGCTAAAGTTACTAGGTGTGAAGCAAGCAATGAGGAATTGAAGTCCTTACAGCTAAATTTGACACAGTTTGGGATTCCTGCATAGTACAGAGAAAGCAAGTAAATAATCATGTCCAGACAAGTGCCTTTAAGAATGGGATAAAAAATAAATAAAAAATAAAAAAACGAATAAACCCAAATTGCAGTTGAGATGCATTTCTGAAAATTTACCTCCAGAACAGTCACTAATTTTGAACTTCTTTGACTGGTTTTCTTCTTTATGTAATGTATGGGATTGGTATTTGTGGCCTGCATTTTCCTTCAATTTCTTAAAAAATGCAAATTCGGAAGTTTTGGGGTCATCGGCTGCATGTCACATTCAAATGGAATGGTTAATATTTTCAAAACACGAGTTCCAATTACTTTTGATTGGTACCACTAGAAATACAACAGAATTATGAAAATAGAGCCTGTATATATTTAAACATTTAGCACAAAGAGAAACAACATTTTTACTTCAAGAAAAGGAAAACAACAAGTTATACCAAGAACCCAAGGAATATGCAGCTCCAGAAAAGCAAAGCAATGTATGGGCAGCGGTAGAAACTTACATCTCGAACTCAGTCTTCCTTCCAATGGAGTAGAAGAAGCATTTCTTCTGCAACTTAAGGGAATATTGACAACAAGATCTGTAAGCTTTACTCTTTTCCTGCAGCTGATATCTACATGGAAATGAAAAATGAAACAAATTAGTAGGAAACAACAATTTAATTTAAATGATTTTGTCGTGAAGCAGTATGCCATAGTGCATAATGGTAAGAGCAGTGGAAAAAAATTAGAGAAATAGGCCCAAGCATTTGCCTAATAACATTCAAACAAATAAATTGTACAAGGGATAACTATAACACATCCATAAAAATTCATACAAGAAATAAAATCCAAAAAAAGAATCATGATGTATATGCCAAAGAGCCCATGTCAAATCTGTTGATTAGCGTAAGAGAATGCATTTCAATAACTAATATGAAAATAATACTATGCATAAGTATTCAAGGCACAAAGAGTAATTCTAAGACTGTGATTGATTATCTATCACTTTCATATGGATCCATCACTTTTTCACTACTCACATCCTGCTACATTAGAATTATGGCAAAGTTCTAGCACAAAAGGGTGTGGTACTAGATTTTTTCAGGCATAAAAGTCAAGCCTTGGTGCATACATGCTTTCCACCAAAATCGACAAGTCACAGTTTCAAGTTTAGGAATCTACCTCGGGATACACCTTTTTTATTTATTTATTTAAACTAGTATTCTAGGGCATGAACAACAACAATCTTCATTTTGGTGAGTCATTTAAGCCATGCATCAATATCAATGCAAGCAAGAACATGAAATGGGCCAGTTAGTGATACGCATTTTTGTCTTTGTTTCTTAGTGCACCTCATTCTACACTAGTTTCCTAATTTTTCTCTATGAAATTTCTAAACCCTATTTATATATAAATCCATTTTCCGTGCTAAAAAACTTTCCTAATTGAAACTTAGAACTTGTTAATTAATCTCAACTGGAACAAATTTGAACCAATTACACGAAGAAAAAAAAGAAATAGAAAAATGAATGATTTAGGAGAAGAACCTTTGGTTGATTGGGAAGTTGGACTTGGAATGCAGAAATCGGAGCTCCGAACTCCACGGAGACGACGCGGTTGTTGTGGTAAAGCTGCTCCGATGATTGGTGATGGATCTTTACGAGTAGTTTTGGAAATGCGTCGCTTCATTGTGTTTCAGATACGTAAATGAAAAAAGCCCTAAGACTATATATATATAGACGGGTTTGGGGATTTTCTTTGAGGAATTGATGATTTTTGGTTGTACAGTCTGGATGTTTATGAAAGAGTGAATGAGAGCAAGCAAGGAGGAAAGTGATTGGAATTTGAGGGGAAATTTGGGCGCCAAAATGGCACGTGACTAGGAGGCGTGACTCGTGAGAGACTACTAGATCATTTTTGTTAGGTAAAGATTAGTTGTTGTCTATTTGGGATTAAAATCCCTAAAATCTGAGCAGCTAGCACTTGGTCCAGAAAGAAAGGATGAGGCTATGAGGTTTCTGTGGCAAGGAGCAATGGCAAGGTCCGACGGCGAGGTCCAGCTCTGTTCCGGTCAGTTTTGGACCTCTCTATCTCGTGATCTCTCTCTCTGTCTCAGCTGAACTAAAATGGATCAGAGACTTTAATTTCATGGTTTAATTTCTTGGGTTTTGCTTGTTTTGGATGTTGGGTGTTCTTCAGATCTCTCTCTCTCTTTCTTCGGTTTTGCTTGTTTTGGATGTTGCTCTGTTTCGGTCACTATTCCCCTTAATGTTTTCCCTTTTTTTCTTTTTTCTTTTTTTGAATTAAAAAAAAAGAGAGGTTGTTTTAGGAGCTCTAACGGCAGCTACTAACTGAGTTGTAACAGAGTTTTGCATTGACAAAAATTGAAAGTTAGAGGACTGAAACGACAAAACTCAAAGTTAAAGGACTGAAATAAAAAAAAATGTAAAAATTAGAAGATCAATTTTACATTTTTGCCTTTTTGTTATTAGAATTTTTTGTGTGAAGAGTTTAGAAATTTTATTGTGATAATATGGAGAGTTTACAACTAGGAAATTTAAGTTTTTTTTTTTAATTATATATATATATATATTTTTGTATTTTTTATGAGCTCCAATTGATGTGTGCACCTGGGTAAATTTATACAATCTTTAAGGACTAATTTCTTAGGACTAGGATTCCAATGAAGTTTCGAATTTCATTAAGTTTTTCAAAATTGCTTAATCAGATGGAAACTTGTTTTTAAAATTTTTTTGAAGGGTATCCACACTAATTGAGAAAGCTCAAGCCATTAGGAAGATGTTTCAAGATTATACAATAATGTGGTGTTTGGTATGAAAAAATTCACATTACTTTTGACATCCAGATTACTAGGAATGTAGCTATTTTTATATTTGATTTTAATGAAAATCTCTTAAAATTCATAGGAATATGAGATGATAATATTTTGTTTATTCCGAAGAATCTTAAATGAATTATTTATTTTTCCTATTCTATCTTTAGATTTGAATGTTAACTACCAAGTCTTTAAAAAAAAAAAAATTCCTCTAAATAAATAATGAAAAACCAAATATAAACTATTAATTATGACAAATTCATTAAAATTATAGTATAACATTTCAAAATGACAAGTATAATACAAAAATAACTATTTAAATTCTCAAATGTTTTTATTCTTAATAATAATTTTTAAAAGAGTTTAATCCATAATAATTTGCTTTATATTGTATCTTAATTGCTTAAATAATAAGGAAAAATGGTTAAAATTGTCAATTTATAAAAAATACAATTTTCTTTAAACTTGAGAATTTGGATTCTCGCCTGTTTTAAAGAGAATCCACATTCCTATTGAGAGAAGTTTAAGGGGAGAATCCAGATTTCGGATTCCCTAGTGTGATTTGCAACCAAACATGAGAATTTTTAAACATTTCTAAGAATCCTAAAACATTATTCCGTACCAAACGCCACATAAGTGAACATTACCAATTATGAGCAATTTAAGATGATATTTTTTTTAAAAGGACTCTCGGGATTCTAATATGCCTATTTAAGTTCAAGCAACTTTAAGGCTATATCTTTAATTTCTTTTGTTCATAGTCGTGAATAAAAGGATTAATGAATTGCAAAATTTAAGATTACCAAAACCGTTCCAAGTCTATTGAACTATATAAAATGGTACGTTGCTCAAGTTTTGAAGATAACCTGTAAGTATATTTTTTGTAAGGACATTATTAATGTCTACAAATATATAACCACAATCTACTATGCTTTCCAAATTCTTTAGGGTAGGATCAAAAAAAAAAAAAAAAACTCTTTAGGGAACTCTTGATAAACTATGTTCTTGCCATTTCATGTTGTAAATCATGCATCCACTAACCATCGTCATTAACTTTTACAAGAGATTTATCAATAAGAACCCCTAATGGTAAGGGCCAAGATAATCCAATATTTCTACATGATTTTCATGTAATCTTCCATTGTTTTCTATAATCATGATCATGTTAGAGGCAAGCATTCAGTTGTTCATTATAACTTAGTGTTTTCAATAAAGTTAATAACTCAATTATTATATAAATAAAGTAGGAGTTCAAGTGTTCAAATTTTGACCGAAAATTATTCAACTAGATAAGAATTTTTAATTTTTTTAGAAAGGTAGATAATCTTGATTGACTAATATGACATCTGCAAGCAAAGTTCTAAAAGATACATGGAACTAATTCTCTCCAAAAAACTTCGATTTTTTTATTTTTATTTTTATATCAATTTGAACATGACAACTAATTTTTGTAGTGTAATATAGTTTATGAGAAGACATTACTTCTAAGAATACTAACAGAGAGAAATCCCAAGGCTTGCAGGCTTGTCTTGCAGCTTCAATAATCCTTGCTCCTTCACACAAATACAAAACAGCTGCTTTCATAGAAATATAGAATCCTTAACGGCCCAGCTGAAACAATAGCCATGACCATACATCTATCTCTATTTTTACAAAAAAAAAAAAAAATTGAATCCCCTCTCCATTTCAGGATTGGTTGCCATTTGGAAGACTCCTCTATAAACGTCTGGACTTATTTTTCCACTGTCAAGGCTTTAATCTGAACTGTTAGCTAACCTGCACATAGAAATCAAACGATTACTTCTTTTTTTTTTTTTTTTTGATAAATAAAGGCAGCAATGCTGCTCCACAAGGCAATGGAATATGAGACCACTCGTTGACGGAGGAGCTCCACCAATGAATGAAGAGGACCATCAACATCAACAAGCATTTATATGTGACATTAACAGAAATCAAACTATTACTATACACGACCACATTAGTTATGGACAGATCTAACCAAACTAGATTTCTAGATGACAAGAAGAAATAAGAAAGCATTTTAATAGTTCCAAACAAATAATACCCCTTTTTCATACTTCAAATTAAAGCAAGCCAAATTATACGTAAAGGACAACAAGGAAAAATATAAGAATTAGAATTCTAGTTTATTCATTTTGAATTACCTGTCAATTTGTCATACCTTTTCTTACCAATCAGCTTGTGCTTATGGAATTCTAAATTGAGGACAACCCATATGCATAATTTTGAATGGAAAACATGGGACAAAACAATAAATTAATAATACCTTAGGCAGTAAAAGCTTTCCATTTTTGATCTTTACTTGCTTTCCAGCACATGATTTCTACTGCCTTTAAAACACCAACAAAAACCTTTTCTTGCCATTCCTTTTTTGGTAAATTGAAACAAAGGTGTCAAAATAGCACAATAAGAAAAGAGTAGGAGTTCTCTGTTTGTTATCCAAACTAATGTTCATAAAGACTTAGGGGCAATGGTTGCCAGAGATCAAGGCTCTGCCAAAACGTCCGTCTACCTGTCAATCCCAAACATTTGCAAATTGCTGAATGTCCATCACCACAGCCTCTCTATCAGGTAACTCTGCCACCTCTTTGTTGCTTCTAAGAATACTAACAAAGAGAAATCCCAAAGCTGAATCTTCAACAATCCTTCATAAAAAAAGCCAATAAAGCTGTTGTCACAATAGAATCTTTAACAACCCAGCTAAAACAACCAGCCACAGATATGGACCTCTATTTTTACAAAAAGAAACTGGATTGCCTTTCCTTCTCTTACCCTTGTAGCTCTCATCCAACATGGTTGGTTGCCAGTTGGAACACTCTCTAAAGGTGTGGACTTGCTTATCCTGCTGCTGTGGAGGCTTTTCTTTGTTTTTGAACTGTTAGTTACCAATGACAACAAAAAGTAATTTTACAATACTTTGACCACAATAGTGATAGACAAAGGTTCTTTATTCACTGTTGCCTTGCTCCTATAAGTCCGAATAGACCATAAATTAGAGACAAAAGACAAAAAAAAGTACTTTAAGTTCTAACAATGGCCCCTGATGCCCTTCATACAGCTCTTCATCCAAGCCTGAATCAAGTAATGCTGAATGAAATCCGTTCTCATGGACAGATCAAACAAGCTAGATTTCTCTACATGACAAGGGGGGGAAAAATCTGGTCTAAGCTTTCAGCTTCTTGGACACAAAGGACATAAGTCCTCGGATGCCTTCTCAATTAAGGTTGTGCCAGTAAGATCAATAAAAGACCTACCAGCTTGGCTTCTACAATTCCTGGTATGCAACATCCATTTTCCTTTTTCAACAAAATAAGACCCATACTTGGAATGAGGCTTTATGAGCTTGTGACCAACACAAACAGGAATTAGGAAAATTCTCTCAGCATCATTATGGCTATAGAGTTTTCAAACAAATATAGAATTCCCTCCGAAAGTATCTTTGACTAGGACAATTGCCACAACTTTCAGAGAACCTAAGCAATTTCATTGAACATCCCTTTGGGGAAATCCAATAAAATTGGAACCATATGCATATAATTGGATATTTATAAAGGTGTAGCATCAATTAAATAAAAATGTAACAAGGGGAAACACAAAAGAAAAGAAAGAAAAATATAACCAACAAAATACAGAGGAAAAAGATTTGTCAAATTTAGATGAGATTCAGATAATATGCAGGTCTCACCCATGCCTTTGCAGAAGCGTCACATGGGATGATCAGGTGTAAGATGTTTTTTCTAAGGTCATTTAGAAATATTACTATTCAATACTATCTATTATTCAGTATTTGTTTTTTGGAAGAAAACAACATGAGATAGAACAATAAAGTAGTATGTTTGGCAACCAAAACCTACCAATTTTGATGTTTACTTGTTTTAAGCAGATATATTCTTCTGCATTTAAAAGGAATTTCTTGCCATTCTTTGTTCATTATAGTCAAACAGCTAGGAGTCTCATTGACAACTCTAATCAAACATAAGGTGGGCAATCCATTAATAAATGTACACTGAAGAGAAAATGATAATGCAATGACTTACATGTAATTGCTTAGCTCTTCACCACATTCCTTGTACTGACTTCACTCCTCACAATATTTAACGTGGGCCATAAATTCAGGGACTCTTTCAAGCCCTCATAAGGAATGATGCTGTTGTTGCTACACTGAACTACATTATGGTTGAGATCTTCAATGTCTTTCTTGTATACCACACGCAACCCGCATTTCTTCACCAAGCTTGAACCCCTGTTTCTAATTTTAATTCCAATCTCACGGAATCCATTAGCATCATATTCCCACAATGATTTTTCACCCTTCTCCAATAAGTATTGAGGAAGCACATACGACAGCCAAATATGATCTGATACAGCAACAAATCTATTACAAATGGTTAGATCAAAAGGCATATCTTTTCCATTGGCACTCAAGTTGTAGCAAGGGTCGTGACAAATTTGATGATGTGGAAGAGGACAAAATACAATGCAAACAGCAATCCCAATCCAATCATTACACAAATGAGAAAAAGGTTCCATTATATTCACTTCATTCCCCATACATTGATGGCTAAACCACTCTGGAATTTCACTTCCAGGAAAAACAACATCATATCTTTCCCCACGATAGTTAGGAGAGAGTCCCTGAAACATACAAAGCATGACCCTTAGAACTATGAGAGAGAGAGAGAGAGAGAGAGAGAGAGAGAGAGAGAGAGAGAGAGAGAGAGAGAGAGAGAGAGAGAGAGAGAGAGAGAGAGAGAGAGAGAGAGAGAGAGAGAGAGAGAGACCTGAGTGGACTTTTTAATCACTGAAAAAAACAAGTCAATGAATCGTTGATTGCCAGTCAGTTTGCTGCAATTTGAAAGTCCGAGTTTTGGCTCAAATGAAGAATTTGGTCTCAACAGATCTGGTACCGTTTCCAATGAGGAGCAACCAAATCTAGAAATAAAACCTATATTTAAAGGAAGCTTTGGAAAGGATTGAAGACTCGCGCAATTATCCACCTTCAAATCATTCAGACTAGATAGTTGAGCGAAGCTTTCCGGAAGGCAACCAAAATTATTTCCACTTAGATCTAACTGTTGTAAAGAGAATAAGCAGGCAATATCATTGGGGATTTCCTTGAGATTGCAATTACTTAAATTCAATTTCCTCAAAGAAGACAAACCAAATAGAGAAGACAATAGCAAGCCCATGGATTCGGAACTTCTCGACATTGGATTAAAAGGGAGAAGCTGAAATCCACCAAAAGCTATTTTTTTCAAAGTTTCAAAAATAGCACCAGAAGAAGGCATCTGTCCGTTCACATCAACACTTTCACCACGCCCCAAGTTCTCTAGTAGTTTTGAGCAGCCGCAAAGATTGAGATCTTTAAGCCACGTCATATAAAAAAATGTGCTAGGAAGAGACATAAGATTTTTACAATCCCTTACATTCAATGAAGCAAGGCCACTCAAATTCCCAATTGATGTGGGTAGTTTTGTAATAGCAGTGCCATCAAAGTGAAGCTCTGTTACACGTCCCATATTCTCCCCAAATTCTGGAATTGTTTTTATTTTTGAGCAATCAGAAAGAATAAGGATCTTTAGAGACTCTATCTCAAATTTTCTTGGAAGACTTTTGAGATTTTTACAACCTTCTAGATTAAGAATAGTAAGCTTTTTCAACATCTCCCAGTACTGTAAAAAGCCATAAACAAAATAATTTTTAGCTTCAAAAATCTTATAGTTTAATGAAACTATTGAAAGAAAAATTGTAGAAGGGTAATTATTACCTTTGTGTCTGTCCAAAGTCGTTCAATGTTGCTAAAACACAGGTGAAGTTCAATCAACTTATTTGGTAGGAAACTTGTTGGCAAATTTTTTGAAGGGTATCCATGCCAATTAAGAAATCTTAAGTCATTAGGAAGATATTTGGGATCATACATGAGGTGAGAATCTTCAATTATGAGGAGTTTCAAACGATTCATCTTTGAAAATGATTCACGATTCCAGTGTGCCCCTCCTGTTCCTAGAAACGTTAAGACGATGCCTTGAATTGCTTCTGTTCCCTAATAATCATGAACAAAGTGGATTAGTGAATTGTAAAATGTATAATTACCAAAACTACTTTATGTTAAACTATGTTGAATTAGTTAGGTATATTCTTGGGTTCTTTCAATAAGCTCTTACCGTATTATTTGTGAACACATTGTCAATATCTTCAGACAACCACAATCTACTACGCTTCTCAGGTTGGTCTTCCGGACACTCTTTACGGACTATATCTCGACCCATTTCTTGGAGTAAATCATGCATCCACAATTGATTGTCTCGCAACTTGATGAGAGATTTTTCAATAAGAGTACTTAATCCAATTTTACGGTGAATCTCAAGACAATCTAATATTCGAATAACAGTTTCTTGATTTTTATGATTAAAGAAGCATGCAATATTCAAGAAAATTTTCTTCTCTATTTCATGTAGTCCATCATAACTTATTTGAAGTACATTGAGAATTTTTCTTTCAGGAAATTCTCTAAGCCTATCTAATTCACTTTTCCATTCAGAAGTACTTCTTCCGTTCATGAGGGAACCCAAAACCTCAATGGCTAAAGGAAGGCCATTAGCATAATGTACAAAGGCTTGAGATAGCTCTAGATAATCTTTAGTAGGATGCTCTTTGTCAAAAGCTTTTGAATTAAAAAGATGAAAAGCTTCATCATTACTCAATACTTCAGCCTCATATATTCCATCTACTTTTTGTGTCTTTAGCAACTTCACATCTCTTGTTGTTATGATAACTCTACTACCTGGACCTAACCAATCATGTTTTGCACCTAATTTGTTCAACTGGTCTAATTCATTTACATCATCAATAATGAGAAGAATCTTTTTGTGACGTAACCTATTCTTGATCATGTAAACTCCATTATCAACATCTTTTACATTCACGTCTCTTAGAATCAAAAGATCATCCAAAAGTTTTTGTTGTAACTGAAGTATGCCATATTTTTCGCAAACTTCCCTGACATCAGCAACAAAACTACATGCTTCAAATTGATTAGAAATCATACTGTAAACAACTCTTGCTAGAGTTGTTTTACCCATTCCTCCTGTTCCCCTAATTCCTATAATGCGAACACCATTTGACTCTAGAGCTAAATGTGACATCAATTTCTCAACTCTGGAACTTGTTCCTACTAGTCCCTCGGTAGCTACAAAGAATGTATAACTCGGTTTATTTATTATCTCTTTGACAATATTGTCAATAACTTCTGCTTCGGGCCTACAATGAGGAGGGAATAATAAATAGTGAGTTTGAACCTCCCATGAAAAGACCCAAATTAGAATATTTTGCAGATATATAGCATTTAGTATAGTTGATTAAGACTGAAATCCCAACAAATAAATGTATATACAACTTATAATGCAAAATCAGAATGTATCATTTTAATTTAGTTTCAGTCCTTAAGAAACCTAGGTTTAATTTGAGACATATGCACTATATACTCAATATTATAAATCTGAATATTAGCTGGATTAAAAAAAAAAAAATCTTATTTCATGCTACCTATGTTTCCATGTTCGGATGGGTTTGGAATCTGATAAGTTTTTGACCTAGGATAGTATAAGCAACACCAGGAATTTTTCCCCATTGTCAACAAAAAGAAAAAAAAGAAAAAAAAAAAAAAAGAAGAAAGAAAGAAAGAAATTTTGAATGTAAGATTTGCTTTTATAACACAATGTGTTCTCTTAAAACAAAAGTTACTTAGGGTTCTACTTAGTTTAATTGGTAAAGTTTATTATCGTCAAATAAGAGATCTTGAGTTTGCTCCCTGTTTAGCCCTAAAACCAAATGGTGTCTTAGTATGATGATAAAAAAAAATCATTAGGAGCAAATGTCATATATTAAAAATATATACAAATAAATAAATAAAAACAAAGGTCTCTTTGTGTTCCATTGCATTTAATTGAGTTAAATATTGCCCATATGGAAATAATAAATGTCTTATAAAATGTTGAAAAGGTGAAGAACAACTTTGGCTGAAACGATAACTTGTATTTCTTTATCTTTATGACAATTGGGACTTGGGAGTGTAGTTATTTTTTTCTCATAATTGTTAGTGGGATTTTTTGTGAGTAATGCTATGTTCACAATATTTCATAACAAATTTTAGGTGGGAAGTTATTACTCGTTCTAATCTAAGCCCACCACTAAAATAAAGGCAACTAGTTGCAACTTGTTGCCTAGGATATATTGTGAAATTGTTGTTGTGAATGTAACATTTCATTTTTTTTTGGTTAGTATTGCCCTTGAACGTAGGCATAGATTTTATCAAATTATGTTGACATTTGTGTCTAGTATTGCTTACCTTTTTATTTACACGTTTTTCACAACAAATTAGTATTCAAAGTAGAACTTCTACTATTACAACAAGTAACTTATAATGAGTTTACCCAGATTTTTTTTTGACAGCTCTGTTTCCACATATAAGTTTGACAATTTTTTTTCTCTCTCTCTCTCTGAGAATATGATATTAAGTAGAGCAGCCACAAGAATTTGTAATTGCTTGAGCAACTGTACATTTCAAATTATTCATGCAATAAAAAATTGTACATGAAGCAAGTATTTTGGTTAATCTTTTCATGGTTCATCTTTTCAGGGCTCCACAAAGTCCAAGTGCATCTCAAATTATTGATGCATAAAATATGTTCAGTTTTACATATACTATTGGTGCGCACTAGCAGAAGTTCATTAAAAGTTAGAAATGTTATGGAGGAAAATATTTCACTTATATGTTAAAAGAGTTTTGTAGCTCAATCAACAACTCTTGATGTTTCCAATAAAAACATTTAGCGTTCAAATCTCCTCTCTACTACAGTAACTTTTGAACTATGAAAACATAAACATTTCACTTTTATCATTAAATTGAATAATAAATAGGCAACAAAAATAAGATAAAAGAAATTTAAATTACATTGTGAAAATTGAATGTATTTAAGTAAGAGAAAGGAATGGAAAAGAATGGAATGGAATGGAATTAAGTAACCTTAATTGGATGTTTTAAAATAAAGAAATGGAAAAGAATGAAAATGAATGGAATGTAAGTAATCTTGTTTAGGGGTAACATGAAGGGAATGGAATGAAATCATTTTATGACAATATTACTATTAGACCTCCAATTTTAAAATAAAGAGTTGAATATATAGGGGTATTTTGGGAGTTTTAGTAAAAAATTTATTAAATCTAATTTTATTCCCTCTCATTCTCCCAATTTCGAGGGGAATGAAAATTTGAGGTTTTAAGGAACTAGAGAAGAATGAGTGTTCTCTTCTACTTATTCTATTCCCTCCTACTTAAACTTTCAAACAAGGGAATGGAAGTTCGTTCCCTTTATTAAATTAAAACTCCCAAATAAGGAAAGTAAAGAATATTCTAAAATTATTCTTTTTCATTCCTTTCCATTTTATTCCCTCCTCCCAAGGCCTTAACGACACAAACTTTTTTTTTGAGAGAAAGTTTACGACATAAACTTAAAAACTATGATATATAGATGATTAAAGTAACTTGAAATTCTTTGAACTTTTAATAGTGTAATTTAAAATAGTATTTAAACGTGTTGAAGATTTGATAATAAAGTTTATTTTAAACCAATATTTATGAATAACTTTAATATACTTATTATAGAAAGTCATGTAACATAAGCACTTTGTGCGACATATTAGGCTCTTATGTAGTGAGCCACAAGGAACATATACAATGCGTATAATAATTAACACAACTTAAAAAAAAAAAAAAATGTGGCTATTTTATTTTTTCATAATGTGGCTATTTTATTAAAGAAATTTTATTTGGCTAAATTAAGGCCCTCACAACTATGTCTATAATTTTAATCAATTCAAATTTAAAGCTCTTTTTTAAATAGAATTTTATTTTGACTAATTATAATAACGGTGTTTAATTCTATTGCTACTTTATTTGTAATGGTTAGGTTTTACATTTGTGTTGGCTAATTCCCGTGTTAAGTTTAATAAGTGTTAGAGAGAGTTGTATTTAAATAGTTTGCTTAGTATCAAGTGAAGGAGTAACATTGAAGAAATCAAGCATGAGAAGACTCGTTCGAGTAAACTTCATACAAAAAGTTTACAAACCCTCAGCTTGACATTCTATTGACCCAAACTTAAACAAGTTTTCTCAATTGTGATTTTAGTAAGAAGTTAACTATCTTTTCTAGTCTAACAACTTAACCTAATTTTTCAATATAATGTTACTCCTTGACCTAGAAAACTATTTAAAGGGAGCCTTCTTTCACTAAAGCCTATACAAAAAATCCTTCCCCATTCTTTTACAACCTTTAGCCTAATTTGATTTATTGCAAAACCACAAAAGTTGTTAAGCATACTAGTGTGTTCATTAGTTTTTCCATCCAAATGCTTCTTTAGAGCATCAAAGTTCTGATAATTGAAAACAAGTTCATTCGTTGAGAAGTTTTTTAGAGGAATTCTAGAGTTTTGCAGCAACGACAATGGGAGGTGAATTGGCTTTTTATTTATTTTATTTTATTTTTACTTCATCATCAAATTTGTGTGATTTTTACCATTTTCATTGCTTTTAGATTTTGGTGATACTTGTAGCGGTTGTACACAGTAGCAGAGTCAGAAAATTTTTTCAAGGGGGCTAAGCTAAATATATATATATATATATATATATATATATATATAAAATAATAATAATAATAATAAAAATCCAAATAATAACATACACGCACATATTTATTTATTTATTGCTTATACATGAAATGTTTGTAATTTTGATTTAACATATGATATTTTCTTACATTAATAAAAATATTCACATCAAACAAGTGTTTTTACTTTTTACATCTTTGCAACAGATCAATTTTTTAACTCTGAACTTATATGAAATTTGATCACGGTCAACATGTTAATCCATTGTCCATTGTTTACGCTATTGGTTTCTAAAATCATATTGTTTAGTAATTATGTTTAGTATTATTATATAAATTTAAAAAAAAAAAAACTCTTTTATTATTCTTATTTTTTTTCTCCCACCTTCCAAAGATTGAGATTTATTTTGAATCTTCTTATTTAACAATTTTAACCTTATCATATTCTATACTTTAAATTTAAAACTATTTAATGAGATATTTCTTGATAAATTAAAGGATCAAATCATCAAATCTTATTTCCTAAAAAAAAAAAAAATCAAATCTTACTCTGTTCAAAGTAATATAAATTACCTATCATGTATAATGTGGGCGGATTTAACATAAAATATATTATAGTCAAAACATCATATTGTATGATGTAATTCATGGTATATATATATAGGAAGAGCTATTTGAAACATTTTTTAAAAAGTCAAACTACTTTACCTATCTTGTGAATGCCACCCGGAGAGATTGGCCACTTCACTCAAAGCGGCTCGCCAAGTTTGCACCTTCTCTGTGTTCCCCTTCAAACGTTTTTCATGCTTAGCAAAAGCTTGTGCAAAAGTTCCCTTCTGATTTCGTACATCAGATGGGTTCACTTTATAAAATATAGGTAAAACGGTCATTTTCATCTCTTTCATGCATCGAATGATCTCTACAAGTTCATCCAAGCACCATGTCGAAGATGCATAGTTTCTTGAGAGAATAACAATAGCAAATCTCGATTCTTTTATTGCTTTCAATAGTTTTGGTGCAATAGATTTTCCTCTCTCTAGTTTTTCATTGTCTCTAAAGGTAGAAATACCCGAACGTTGCAAAGAAGCATATAGATGGTCAGTAAAACTATTGCGCGTGTCCTCACCTCTGAAACTAAGGAAAACATCATATATCCACCGTCTTGAAGAGGAAGATGATGATGACAACAGTGAGGCTCCTTGAGTACTCATTGAATCCAATGGAAATATGTTGGTAAATCTTGAACCACAATAAGGATAAAAAATAAATTAGTAAAAAAACAATTTGAAGGATGTGAGTGGAAAGTAAAATAACTAGCTAGGAAAGAAGAATATGATTTAACGTGGATTTTTTGAGAAAAGAAAAATAAAAGAGATAGATGTGTCTGAAAAGTGAAAATTTACAAATTTAAGGAGTTGCAGCAGTGGTTATAAAGCTCAAAAGCTAGCTTGAAATAAAGCGGCCTTCTCTAACCTTTTCTTTTTCTCTTACTAACTAAATTGATTATTCTTGAAAGCAAGTATTTATTTCCCACTAACAAGTTTGAACCCCTTTTTTTTTTACCTTGGTCTTTTCTTCGAGAAATCTTCCTGGCAAAACAATGACCAAAAAATATTTTTAAATGTAATGATTATTCGTAATATAAATATATACACACAGGATAAACTCAATTATTTTTAACTGAAATGATAAGACTACATCCTTCCTCCACACATCCTGAATAGAATCAGGTAGGGAGTTCTTATTACAACAAACAAATTAAAGGATCTGAGAGAGGCAGCAAATTTAGCTAAAGCATTCGCCTCCATAAAAATGAGAGTTGGGAGAAAAGAACATTTTATAAAAAGAAGCTTTGACATCAATTATAAAATGTTTTTACCAATTCAAACTATCTACCATGTCTCTTTTAACTGTAGGAGTTACCAGATCAAGCATGAGGGGATCAGTCTCAAAACCCCTTTTGTTTTTTGAACTTTAATATGTGAAGAACTTAAGTGTGTTCAGCAAATAGACTCTTAATTAGTGTTGCTACTCCCTTACTCTTAGTACAAGAATGCAGGAAGTTCAATATCCTAATGACCCTAGTGGCTACCATCAGTTTGAAAGGAATAAATCGTAGCATATGTTGATAAATCTTGAACCACTAAGTAGTTCCATTGCAATTTCAAATTGAAGTAAAATAAATTAAAAGAGCACAAAAAAAAAAAAAAACCTTCGTTGTGAATAATTTTTTTTTTCTAGGAGGGAAGTAGAAGACATGGATGTGTGCAAGAAAAGTAATAACTTACAAATTTGGAGAATTGCAGAAATTGGTTGTTGTGAAGTTCTATAATAACCTCTGGAAACAACGCTTCTGGATACAGTTCTAATTTATAGAACAACTTTTTGCTTTATACTAGAATTTGTTTTTGTTCTTAGGCGATGCTCTCAAAAAAATAATTCCAACCTTTTCTTTTATCTTAACTTATGCTCAAAAGCAGCTTTAAACAAAGTATGTGTGCAAGTGGCCCTTTCTTTCCAACAACGACAACAATTATTTTTAATATTTCTTTTTCTTTTTCCTTTGTCAAGATGCTCTCTCTTTCCTCTAGGCATCTTCCAGTCAAAAGGATGACTGGAAGTTCTCAAATTGATTAAAAATAAATAAATAAAAAAAGACCCACGAAGACTTCTTTTCTTTTGGCAAAATAGGGTATGCAAGCGGCCATTCCTCTTTTTTAACTGTAGGTATCAGATGAAGCATGAGAGGGGATCAGTTTCCAAACCCACTTTTGTTTTTTAAACATTTGAATATGTCAACTTAATTAAGTGTGCCCAGCAAATTGACTCTTTGTAATTCCAACTTAGTTGTTGTCTTGCCTTCTCAAGAATTAATAAGTTTATGGGTTCCGATTCTTCACCTGTTATCGTTTGTTGATTTCCCAATCTTTAGAGCTAAGCTTCTAGATTTTTAACGGATAGGATTGTGTTTATTGGTTTCGGATCTTTAATCATGGAAGAACTTTGGTAGATGCGCAAGGTAAAAGAAATAACTTGTAGCCAATGGAAAAACAAGGAAGTCATTTAATAGTTCCAAACAAATGAAACCCCTTTGCATGCTTTAAATTAAACCATACCAAATTATATGGGAAGGACATCTAAAGGAAAAATATGAAATTTTGAATAGTTTACTTGCTTTCAAGGAGATTATTTCTTCTGCTTTTTAAAACACCAACAAAACTTTTTTTTTTTTTTTTTTTTTTATACCCATTCTTTGTCCTTTCAAGTCAAAGTAGGGTGGAAATTTATGTTAGTGGGTTTCGTTTGTGTTGTGTCGAGGTAAGGGTATTTTAATACATAATTCAACCCTAACTAGAGACGGAATCGTGTGTGGACTAGGGTGAACCTTGTCCCCATTCCTCCTCACTCCCAATTTTTATAAAAAAAATCACTACTATATATAAATACAAACAGAACAGTTTTGCAATTGAGCAGAAAATTTTATTCTGGACCCCACCTCTCCAAAAAATTTATAAATTGAGCCGAGAAACACCAAAACAAAATTATGATATCCCTTTTTGATTTCTGGATTTGTGATTTTTGTTTGTTTATTTTATGGTTTGTCTAAAGGATTCTTTAATTCTTGGGGTTTTAAACAAACAAAAATGCTAACATAACAAATCAAAAAATCCGGTCTAAAGAAAATTGATACCAAGAAAGCAATCATAAATCATAAATAATTAAATGTAAAGGGTAATGTGTGTTGGGTACTGTAATTGATCAATATTGAAATCAGTGATATTTTCATTGAAAATACCAGAAAATACCAACTACTTGAACTATAAGCCCTTGGCTAAGAGAGGACCTAGACTAGTTATTTTTGAATGCCTTTCCTCTGACTTTGCTGTTTTAGGTTCTTTAACGTGGCACATGGGATGAACTTACGCAAGTAAGAGCATCCACATCAATGGATGTAAAAGTTTCTAAAATAAACATAACTACCAATTTTACACATTTTGAACAAAAAAACACCCACATCAGTGGGTTTAAAAATGTCTAAAATTTGGTAAATCCATCCCCGAGCTACAGTAACCTTGTATATTAACACGGTTACTGTAGCTCGTTTATCCCATTATTTTATCATTTCTGTTCGCTCCTTTTTTTTCTCTCTCCTTTCCGTGCTCAACAAACCCAGCTAAAACTCAACTCCTCATCTTCTTCTTTTTCCTCAGATACACACAAACACAAACTCACCCACATACAAACACACCCACACAGAGATACACTTGCTCAAAAAA
This sequence comes from Castanea sativa, assembly GCF_040712315.1. Taxonomy (NCBI): domain Eukaryota; kingdom Viridiplantae; phylum Streptophyta; class Magnoliopsida; order Fagales; family Fagaceae; genus Castanea; species Castanea sativa. The sequence continues at coordinate 40,800,031 of NC_134024.1, read as the reverse complement.
AGAAAAGAAAAAAAAGAAACAGAGATACACAAACACAGAGCCGCGGATCGTGATCGGAGCTCGCGGATCGTTGATCGGAGCTGTGGATCGTGGATCAGAGCCGCTGATCGTGGATCGGAACTCGGAGCTCGTGGATCGGAGAGGGAGAGTTGATCTGAGATGGAGGATCGGAGAGGGAGAGTCGATCTGAGATGTGGATCAGAGAGGGAAGGTCGATCTGAGAGGTGGATCAGAGAGGGAGGGTCGATCTGAGATGTGGATCGGAGAGGGAGGGTCGATCTGAGATGTGGATCGGAGAGGGAGGGTCGATCTGAGAGGTGGATCAGAGAGGGAGGGTCGATCTGAGATGTGGATCGGAGAGGGAGGATCGATCGGAGAGGGAGGGTTGAACTGAGATGTGGATCGGAGAGGGATTTGAGATGTGGATTGGAGAGGGAGAGATGGGTGTAGACAGAGAGAGAGAGAGAGAGAGAGAGAGAGAGAGAAATCAGAAATGAGAAATGGGGAGAGAGAGAGAGCACGCGCGAATTATATGCAGCAGTTGAGGGAAATAATAAAAAAAGTGAGAAAATTGATTATTTAATTAAAAGAGAGGGTAGGATAGATTAACTGATGTTGGTGTATTGTAAAAATGGATGTGTAAAATAGAAAAAGTGGGTTTTTAGTGTAAAAGTGGATGTGTGAAATGAAAGAACTGATGTGGATGCTCTAATTTACTCCTCATTAAGAAAAGAAAAGAGAAGAAAGAGTAAAGTTCCTTTTTAAAATTTTTTTTATTTCTTGAGAATAAGTACTTTAGTGAAAGTTTGTTGACAATTATACTTTACACATTATGCGTTGACTTGAGGAAAAGAAAATAAAGATTAACTTCTTGGTGCCCAACTATAAGTCCTGTTTATATTGCTTTTTAACAAACTATAAAGTTCTATCTGTATTGCTTTCCTTTTATGTCTATTCAAAATAGAGATGTCACCATAATGTGTTATGCATAAATGCTTATTAGTGGAATATGCAAACTTTATAAGTAATTCATCCTTTAATTAATTTTGTTTAAGCAGTGTGTAAATTAGCTGAAGAAAGGGTACAAGCAGTACATATTTACTCAAAAGTGCTTGAAACAATGCGGCATTCCAATCTGTTATGTTTCTCTTACTAGACTAACTATTTATTTTCCCACTAACAACAGAACCCCTTTTTATTTTCCTTTAAAAAGAAGTAGGTGTGCAAGTCACCCTTTTCTTCCAGGAATCGTCCTAGCAAAAGCAAAACAACGACAACAATTATTTTTAAATGGTAACGATTTTATTTTAATATACATAGAGGAAATTATTTATAACTAAAAAGATAAACCCATCCCTATGTAATTGATTGATTAAAGGGTTAAGGATTCACGAATCAAAATTGTTGTGGGTCAAGTCAACAAATCTTTCTTTATCATTTTCTTTTGTCAAGATACCATCTTTTTCTTCCAGCCATCTTCCAGTCAAAAGGATGACCGGAGGTCATCAAATTGATAAAAAAAAAATTAATAATAATAAAATAAATAAATAAAGACCCATGAAGACTTCTTTACACACTCTGCGTTCAGGAAGAGAAAAATGGAGAGAAATACTATTTCTATAATAATTTCACAATATTTTAACAATAAATTTTAAGTAGTAAGTTGTTAAAGGTTATTATTGGTTGGGTAAAAAAATAATTTCAGTGGTAGGTTCAAATTCTATTTAGAATCGATATGTCATCGTGATATATCACGCATAAATGCTTAGTGAAATATGCAAACTTTATGAGTAATTCATCTTCTAAATAATTTTGTAGAAATAGTGCGTGAATTAACTAGAAGCAGTACATAATAATTACTTTAGTTTTATTGGTTCCAATCCTTCTCATTGAATTGTTGGTTGATTTTCCAATTTTTAGAGAAAAGCTTTTACACTTTTACTAGTCGTAGACTTATGCAATGTGTGGAAATAAATAATTATTTTATAATTGTAATATAATGTATAATTTGTTGAACATCATTTCTTCTCCCCTAAAAATTAAACAATTGTTCTTTGGTCCAATTACGTCCACTTCGTTCTCATTTGGTCTACTTCAGTCCACTTTGGTCCAACTTCGTCCACTCAGTCGATTTCAATCCCCTTCGGCCCATTTTAGACTAATTGGACCTTAAATTGATGTGTGTGTGTGTGTTATTTTTATTTAAATAAATTATTCAAATTCTCCATTCTCTTCTTCATTTTCTTTTGTCAAGGTAACTTCTTGGTGGCCAACTTTAAATGTAGTCTTATAACTTCTTAGTGGCCATCTCTAAAATAAAGTCCTGTTTGTATTTCTTTTCGACAAAACTATAAAGTTGTCTTTGTATTGCTTTTTATTTTTTTTTTTAATTTTTATGTCTATTCAGAATCGATATGTCATCATGATTTATCACGTATAAATGCTTAGTGGAATCTGCGAACTTTATGAGTAATTCATCCTCTAATTAATTTTGTAGAAGCAGTGGGTGAATTAGCTAGAAGCAATACATAATAATGACTTTGGTTTTCATTGGTTCCAATCCTTCTCATTGAATTGTTTGTTGATTTTCCCAATTTTAGAGCAAAGCTTTTACATTTTTACTAGTCGCGGACTTATGCAATGTGTGGAAATAAAATAATTATTTTATAATTGTAATATAATGTATAATTTGTTGAACATAATTTGTTCTCCCCTAAAAATTAAACAATTGTTATTCGGTCCAATTAAGTCTACTTTGTTCTCATTCGGTCCAATTAGGTCCACTTTGATCCACTCATTCAATTTTAGTCCCCTTCGGCCCATTTTAGACTAATTGGACCTTAAATTGATGTGTGTGTGTGTGTGTGTGTAATTTTTATTTAAATAAATTATTCAAATTCTCCATTCTCTTATAAGAGATTATTATGCTAATCAAGACTCAAAACAAACTTATACTGAATATGTATAATTTATACTTTAAATTTTATTGTAGATAATTTGTTCTCTCTAAATATTAAAAAATTTCAAAAAATAATTTCCATCATTTTTACAAATATATAATTTAATCATTTTTGATGTTTTTGATTGATATTATTCTTTTATGAAATAGTCATATTCTTCTAACTATTTTTATTATGCATTCTATTTTGCTAATTTCTTTTGGTACAATTAAAATTTTTAAGTTTCAAAGTTATTGTTCAAATTCTCATTCTCTCAAGGAGAATATTATGATAACCAAAATTTATCATATAATTACAATTAATAGTACTCAAATAATTAATAGTACTCTCAACTCAAACTTGTATTTTGCCATCAAATTGGACTGAAGTGATCTGAAATAGACCAAATAGATCGAAGTGGACTGAATGGTCCGAATTGGACTGAATAGATCTAAGTGTACCGTATGGATCAAATTGGACTGAATAGATCAAGGTGGATTGAATTGATTGAGTGGGCCAAATTGGACCGCAATAGGACGAATGGACCTAATTGAATTGAAGTAGACTGAAGTGGACTGAAGTAGACCGAATCGGACCAAATCGATGAAGTGGACTAAAATGGAATGGACTGAATGTCAATATGTGATTAGCATAGCGAAGATTGTGTTTTGATATAAACTCAAATTCTTACTTCCAAAATAATCAAGTATTAATTCAAACAAAATCAAACCAACCAAATCTATAAGAGAGAAAGATATACTACTTGTAATGAGGAACTAATAAATACAACACTAAAACGTATGTACCCAAAATAGAGTTTCAAAAATCACAATAATTCATCAATATAAAGTAGAGTTGCAAGAAAGAATAAAAAAAATGAAGAGAGAGAGAGAGAGAGAGAATAATCAGTTTTGTAGAGATTCATCAAACCAAAGTAAAGTTTCAAATAATTAAAAAAAATCTCATCAACCTAAAGTAGAGATGCAAGAAAAAAAAAGTCAAAAATTGAAATCTTTTTAAAAGAGATTGAGAGAGAGAAATATAATTTTTTGTGTGTGGGAAAACTATATATAGAATGAAATAGAGAATTGTAAATTTATAGTAAGAGGAGGGGAATTAGAAAAGCCAAAAATAAAGGAAGATAACGGGATATAGAAAAAGTGATATTAAGATAGATAGTAGTGGGGTGACAAAAAGGTAAAAGGAAAGGGAAAAGTTGGAGAAAGTATAATATTAATTTATGAAATTAATAAGAAAAAAAGAGTTCAAAATAAATGAGAGAATGTTAGAAATGAGTGAATGATGTTGCCGCTAATGTGGCTTAATCGGAGTGTAGCAACAATAAATGCTACGCTTCAACTTTTATATATAGACGAAGCAAGTAAAAATGTTACTAGATGGGATAATATTGAGTGATTCTCTGCAGAGTATGTATGTAACGGCATTGTTTGTTGATTTTTGATCTTTGTGAGTGATGATATTGTGTACTATACTATCACTACACTCTCAGATCTCTACCAAATAAATGCCACACTGACTGCTGTCAGAGAAGCTTTACGCCAAGCTAGAAGCCTGGGATTTGACAGAACAGTAATCCTAAGCAACAAGAAGCATGTCAAAGCCATTACCTTTGAGCTAGAGTGCACAGCCATCTGTAGGTGAGAAGTCGTAATTTTTGGCTTTGGCTCCACCAATGGAGCCCCGATTTTGTAGTTGAAAGTGCTAAAAATAGCAATATTACTTTTTAGCACCACAAAAAATAATGCTCTAACAACCCCATAGACTTGCTCATCACTAATAATAGCAGACCTAGACTACACGAGGGAAGAGGGGTTCATTTTTCTTGTATGGTAGCTGATCATAGGGTGTTAACTGTCAAGTTTGATTTTGAATTGAACTAAACACGCACCAAGAATTTTTCTAAACCATTATAAATGTCTTGGTTTGTAACTTTTTCTCTTTTCTTGGTGGTAAAAAAAGAAAAACGCTAGAGTCAAAAAGCCCAAAACAGGAGAAAACACACCCGAAAAATAAATCCATCCTGGTGACCTACGTATTTAATCATCTTTTCTTTTGCTTTATTACTTTTTTTTTACTTAGTGGAATATATTATAAGCTTTTTTATTTTTATTTTTTTAATTTCAACTCAAGATACGAGAAAGTATTTGAGTATCCTATTTGACTTAAGAAAGAAAACGGTTTCGGATTTCCGGTCCACTTCTATCAGTTCAGTTGTCTCCAATGTCTTTTTAGTGGATGCGTTGAATTGCAAACAATGTCAAGTAGCAGTACATCGTCTAAAAATAGATAAAACAAGACCCTTTTTCAATTTGCATGTTAGTATGTTACTAATAATTTTTTGTTTACTAAATTCTTTAACCTTGCCCTTGCTTCAATGCAGTGGCGGTAGCAGAGTCAAAATTTGAGTTTTCCTTAGTTTTTACTTTTTCCCCCTTTAAACGGTAAGAAATAACATATTGTCCCATGAGTATAAACAGTCAATTTCAAAAGCGATCTATTGATTGACCGTATACACCATCTAACTTACCGCCATACATCCAAGTATTCCTTATACCTAAAACTTTTAAAACATTGGAAAATTCCAGCAAACAAAGTAGCCACATTAACAATAATGTGCAGCCACAGATAAGCATAATGAAATCATGAAGAGCATGTCCAAAGTGCTTGGAAGCATCTTCACTATCATCATGATACATTTTCTTCAAATTCCAACCCAGCTTGATTTATCAAGCAACAAAGGGCAGGACTTGCCTTTGTATAGAGGAACTTGGGAAGAAAATGATGACAAGTCTTCGATGTTAACAATATCACTGGCAAGGCTAAGTTTCCTGTATGACTTGAACCATCCAGGCAACTTTCATTCTTGTCTTTAAGTAGAAAGCATGAAGATGTTCCTTCATCTCCAGGAGATTGAAGAGCATAATTGAAAGGTGAATGATGCTTCCTTGAGGGACCACTTAATGATGGACAATCCCATTCTAAATCAATATCAAGTCCAGAGCGAAGGAGGAAACCTTCTAAACCAGGATGATGATATCTCTCACAAAAAACCTTGCTCATTATATGGAGATTATGAGAAAGGAACATGCTGCTATCTTTGCATTTAGTATCATTTCTGCAATCTTCAGCCAGAGTAAGTAGTCTGGTGCAAGTGTTAGAGCTAAAGGAAAATGGTTAAAATCAGCGTTTGTATCTTCCTTGACGTTGACGTCAACTTGTCTTCCAAAATCAAGGCCATTATATAGCTGGGTGATAGGGACCATGGTAGTGACATAACATTTGGAGAATATGTGGACAGGAAGGATGATTCACTCAAGTCTTTTGTACCTATCCTATCATCTAGAGTGTGCTTCCCAGGAACTTCATGAAAGTGAATACACACTCAGCTCTGTATTTTGACAGACAAGGTTCTTTCCTCTGTATTCCTGTCAAAGTCCCAACCAGAAGAAGAGGATGTGACTCACTTTCAATCAAATTTATTTATTTTTGGATAATGTCAGTCATCCAGTTCTTTGAGATGATTATATGCAAGGGATCCATATCTTTTAGATTGAAAGCCATAAGTGGAATCACACTGAGTACATAAAATAGGACTTCTTCCTCCTACTTCAAATCTGGGTTCCCTCATTTCATACTTAAGACATGCTATACTAGCATTATTTGGGGGACTTAAAAAATTTGAGAGATCCACCTCTGGCGATCTATTCAACCAACAAGATGAAGGATCATCCACGTGTGAACCATAGTCAAGTTCCATATAGTTCCTTGCAGGCATATGACATTGTAACTTAATATTATGAGCTGACTATGCAACTCTAAAGAAGCAAGAAACTGGGATTTGGTCTCAATATCTACTTCCCTTAAAAGTTAAAACCAGCCGGAGATGTAATTTCATCTTAATCACCAACACCAACAGAATAATTCACATCCATATGGAAAGCAAAAGGAGCATACACTGTTTTTGTTGCTCTCAGGGAACAGGCGACTGAGAAGCAAACGAACATAGTCAAACCTGAGAAAATTTCTACTAGTCGATATGAGGCTAAAAGAAAAAAGAGAGAACTTATTAATGGTCATGTGTCTAACCCCTTTGAACAGAGTTCTTCAATATGAGGATACGAGGTCTCCACAATGCATTCACATAATTTCTGTCTCTTTTTAGAAAAAAATGATTTCTACAAGTCCATGAAACGAGGCTAAAAAAAAATAGAGAGAACTTTTTAATGGTCATGTGTCTAACCCCTTTGAACAGAGTTCTTCAATATGTGGATACTAGGTCTCCACAACCCATTCGCGTAATTTCAGTCTCTATTTTAAAAAAAATTGTCTCCATGACTGCTCTGGGCCCCTAAACATAAAGGCATACTTGCAAGCACTTAAGACTATTCTGCAAAGCATTCCACCAGCATCTATAGTTGTGAGGTTTGGAAGTAGTAAAAGATTGTTATAATCTAACTTAAACAAGCAAAATTAATCCATGAGGTTGCTAGGGAGAGAATAGATTTTGAAAATGCTTAATAACTTGTAAAAATCTATATTCTTTTCCTCCTTTCCTTCCATGATTTTCGCTACCAAATGAAGTATACATAACCCCAGGATTTAACACATTGCTATATTTCTCAATATTTTCATGTATGCTGCATATACCTGCTGAGGTTGTACAAGCTTGTAGTGGAGTTATCTCTCCCAACCAAAAGCTAAAAGTCAAAATGGGTTACTTGCAAGAATCAAATCAAGTTCTGGATTCCAATTCCAATTCCAGGGGATATATAGCAAACTGAGAAATTTCATTAGCAGTTCTAATTCAGCATCATAATTTACAAGATGAGAACATTAATGTGGATAGTGACATATTGTAATTAAATATAGTATGAATCATCTAACATTAAATTATGAACAGAACCCCATAAATAAAGTGGTGGTGAATATTCTACTTAAGAATATTGAAACCAAATAACTCTCTCTCACCTTTTGGAATGCTTAAATTCAATTTAGTCCTTTGCTAGCTAAGCTCTGTTGGGGGCTAGCTAGTGAACAGGAGGCTCCTTGGGCAAAAATGCTAGTGGCTAAGTACCTATCCCCCAATAGAGTGTCTGAAGAAGGAAAAAAGATGCCCTGCTCTAGCATTTGGTCTGCTTGCAAGAAGGAAGGACCTATTTATGTAAAAGGACTGAAATGGTCCGTGAGGAATGGTGAGTCAATTAAGGTATGGAATGATTTTTGGTTACCTATGGGCACTTTAAGAAGTTTAATTGAAGGACCTTTGTACCGAGAAGAAGAGCTCATGTCAGTTAAGCAATGCTTTGATCTAATCCATGTTTGGAAAGCGCAATGTCTATCATTTGATTTGCCTGAGCATATTCTCAATGCCATTAAAGCTACTCCACTGTCTTGTAACTGTGAAGCAGTGGACTCTCTTCAATGGGCTTTTTCCAAGAATGGTTTTTTATCCCTCAAATCAGCTAATTTATTGGCGAGGGGTTTAAACCCTTTGAACCTTGTTGCTGTGTCGGTAGCATGGGTGTGGAGAGCTGAAACTTATCCTAAGATTCAATTTTTTCTATGGCTTTGTCTGCATAATAGTGTGCCTACCGGGGAAGTTTTGGGTTCAAGGGGTTTAAATCTTGACCCCATGTGTAGCTTATGCCACCAAAACAATGAATCTATTGACCACCTATTAAGGGGCTATGTGTTTGCTCATGGGTTTTGGCAACAACTTCAGTACCCGGTTTGCATGAGAGAGATCTTCAATTTACCCCTTGGAGAATGGCTTGAAGCCAATTGTAAGACAGACATCAAATCCAAATTTATGGGCATTCCCTGGAAGGTTTTATTTCCCATGGGAGTGTGGCAACTATGGCTGCACAGGAATAATTTTGTTTTTAGAACTGGCAAGGTGGATCGGTCAAGTTTCAAGAGATGCATCAAAGAAAGTATTGAGTTCTTCTCCATAGGCATGAATTCTAAGCTGCCTAAAGCCAAAACAATAGTTGCTGTGGGTTGGGAGAAGCCTCCAGCGGGTTGGGCTAAGCTTAATTCAGACGGGTCACCCTTGGAAATCCGGGTAGTGCAGGAGGGGGTGGTGTGATCAGGAACCATGAAGGTCAGTGGCTGAAAGGGTATGCTAGGCCTATTAGGTTCACCAACAGCTGCATGGCAGAGACGTGGGCACTCAGAGATGGTCTGCTATTGGCCAAGGAAATGGGGCTGAATAATCTTATCATTGAATTGGATGCATTAAGTGTAGTTCTGCTCATGAACAATGATACCACCAATCTGTTAATGGAACCTTTGTTGACTGATTGCAGGAACCTGGTGAGAGAGATTCCCAACAAGCAGATAACTCATGTCTACAGGGAGGCTAATCAATGCGCTGATGCGTTGGCTAAATTAGGTGCAAGTAGTTTATCATATTTTGTTGTATTTTTGAACCCACCGCCTATGGTGGAAAACATTATAGCTTCTAATAAAGCTAACTTGCGATGTAACAAACTAGTTAATTCCTAGTTTTATGCAATTTCTATGATTGACCAAAAAAAAAAAAATTCAATTTAGTCTAATCCTAGCCACCTAAAAAACCATTCCTAGATGGCTTTCTAATTCTATCCATGTTGTCAAATAGCCCCCCAAACGTGTCATAGTGCATGGCAGCACCAGGATTCAATTACCAAGAAACAAGTTGTCAGCAATTAAGGAAGCATAGTTCACCTCTTGCAAAGCATTGGAAGAATTTTTGCTAGGGATTCAGAATACCAAGGGATATCTTTAAAGGTGGTCTACAATATCACTTTTTTTAATAAAAAAAAAAGGTCTAATAATTCAGTATAATTGCATTTATATCTGACACTTTCAAAGAAATTAAAATTGACTGGTCAGTGCATTCTGGACATCAGATGAGGAGTTATTTCACACAATAACTTATAAGGTTACATTAAAATCACAAAAAGGATTGCATATTCAAATTAGAGTGAACATTCCATTTATCTACAAGCCAGATTACCGTGACATTATTACTAAATTAGGCGCAATAATTTGTTGTCAAGATTCTCTTCCCTTTTTATTGATAGAATAACCAAGAAAAGATTAATCAGAAGCATACCATGTAAAAGAAAAAAAAATTCCACTTCACAGCACACACCTGTGTTCATTGATGCGCCACCAAGAGGTGAGAGGAGTGAGCTAAAGTTATTAGGTGTAACGTTTTCAGCAAGCAATGAGAAACCGAAGTCCTTACAGCTAAATTCGACACTGTTGGGGAATTTTGCATAGTACAGAGAAAGCACATAAATAATCATGTCCAGACCAGTGCAATTCATATCCGAAGAACTTATCTTTAAAAAAAGAAATTCATACCAGCCTTTTAAGACAAGGAGAAAAAAAAAATTACGAATAAACCCAAATTGCAGTTGAGATGCATTTCTGAACATTTGCCTAATAATTACCACTACGATTTTATTTATTACTTTTTTTTTTTAATAAGAGTAAAATACTTCTTTCAAACAAATAAATTGTACAAGGGAAGACTATAACACATCCATAAAATTCATACATGCAATAAAATCCCAAAAAAGAAAAAAAAAAATCCATTTTCCGATTCCAAAGATTAAACGTGGCAAAAGTTTTTCCTAAACAAAAAAAAAAGAAATAAAAAAAAAGAGGCACGGTGCCATTTGAAACTTAGAACCTGTTAACTGATTTGCCATTATTATAAGTATTATTATTTTTTTCCTTTATGGAACAAGTTTGAACCAAAAGGATTATAAATGAAAGGTAATTTGTTGAAACAAATAGAAAAAAAAAAAAAATTAGGAGAAAAACCTTTTGTTGGTTGGGATGTTGGATTTGGAATGCAGAAATCGGAGCTCCGAACTCCACGGTGCCGTTGTTGTGGTATGGCATCCACATCTCATTCATTTGATTGTTACCTGTTTCAAATTAATAAAAGAGCGAGCCCAGTTTTCAGCTTGATTATTGGGAAATTTAATTTTACGAGGTACAGGAAATACTGTGATTTTTTCTTTTCCATGAAATGATAAATGTTTCTTGATCAAAGCTTTAGTGGTTAGTGAATAGTGATCTAATTCACATACAAGAAATTTATTTATCACTCTCTCCCTGTTTTTTGACTGAGACGTGTATCAGCAATGCTAAAAAGAAAAAAAAAAGTTGTAACAATTTTGATGTGACAAAACTAAAGTAAACTTAATTAACTGTGTATTTTTGTGGGCGCAGGTTGTCCAGTTACTCAATCCACAATTCTGAAGAGATGGTCCCAGGCCTTTTTGACGCCAAAAACATATTAAATGATGGTAAAAAAAAAAAAAAATTTAAAAAGAAAAAAAATTCAAAGAAGGAAAATAAAAAAAAAGTGAGAAAATAGAAGATAAAGATTTTTTAGAATTTAACTCTATCATGGACTTTTTAAAATTTAATCACCACATCATTAACTATTTAAATAAATAACTAAATAAAAAAAAAAAACTTTAACGCCAAAAACATATATAATGATGGTAAAAAAAAAAAAAAAAAACTGAAAAACTTTAACTCCAAAAACATGTACAATAATGGTTAAAAAAAAAATTCTTAAAAAGAAAAAAAATAGGAAGAAGGAAAAAAAGAAGAAGAAGTGAGGAATTAGAAGGAAATAGTAATTGATCTTAATCAGGGAGTATTGTAGTAACTATTTTTATTTCAATTCAAATTTTCAAAATTACATTTAAAAAAAAAGAAAAAAAAAAGAGTTGACGTGATACATAAAAAAGAAAAAGAAAAAGTAGAACTCAAAGAAAGTCATTCATAAACTAAAGAAAAGAAAATAAAGAGGAACTTGTAAAAGATAGAACCTGAAAATTTGTTGGTTGAATGCTTCTTTTGTGGCATAAGACAATCCTGTCTTTGGATCATAATACCTACAACATGAAATGACAATTCATTAAGAAGTATTGTGGTAGAGTATATGAAGGAACTATTCATTTCAAAATTAAATTTAAAAGAAAAAAGAAAAAAGAGAGTTAACGTGATACATATAAAAAAGAAAAAGAAAAAGTAGAGCTCAAAGACAATCAATTATAAACCAAAAAAAATAAAACAAAGAAAAACTTGCAAAAAATAAAACCTGAAAATTTGTTGGAACCTTTGACAATAAATGTCTTTAATCTGAAAAAAAGAAAGAAAGGAGGATGTAGAGCTAAACTAAATGTCTTCAATCTAAAAAAGAACGAAAGATAGAAAGTGAGATAGAAACTGCAAAGCGTATGTGAGTTTGTGAGTTTTAAGTGTAGGAGTTTTAATTTACATATTTATTCTCGTTAGTTGAAAACTTGTAAGTGGATATGATAAGGGTACTTTAAACTAGCCTCATCACATGTGCTTCGCGCGTGCGATGAGGGTTTTTTTTTATTTTTTAAGTGGTCCTATTTTTCAGAAAAAAAAAACTGTATTTTTTTATTTTTTATATATATATATATAATTTTTATTTTGAAAATCTAATTTAAAAGTGAATAAATCAATTTAAAATTTAATAAGAGAGTGGTCCTAATTTTTAGGTAATGTTTTAGTGGGAGTTAGAGTTGCACTTTTACTTAATTGTCCTTTAGTTTTTATCTCTACTTAAACATAAGGGTGTATGGACATTTTTGAACTAAAAAATATGGAATCTAAAGGGAAGCCCCTTAAATAATAGTATAGATAAAAAAGCCCTAAAGAGAGTGAGAGAATGGATGAGAGTGTTTGGAAATTTTGGTTCAAGCACGTGACTGGGAGGATGTGATACTCTCTCTCAAATGGCAACAGTTTAGGGGGTGTTTGGTTTTGTTTTCGTTTGGGATGGTTAGGGATAATATTTGTTGAAGACTTGGAGAGGTGAGTGAGACTAAATAATTTTAGTCATTAGATTTTTTTTTTTTATAGTGAAAAGTTAGAAATTTTATTATGATAATATCATGAGTTTACAAATTACAACCAATACATTTGTGCGAAGGGATATCCTCCAACCAAAACGAGACTCCTTTGTGGGTCTTAAAAATCAAAGATAATTGATTAGCTACACAATTTGAAGCAATACAATTATAAATGGAAAAAGGTTTGACTCATAACATTATGTTTACCTACTGTGTGAAAATTGCAAAGAGTAGAGACCGCATATATATAGTTTTAGTCACATAATTTTTTTAATGATTTATATGACTTGTTTAAAACTTTTAATGATACATATGGATAATCTCATAAGGGTTTGGTTAATGAATGCCCTAAGGGCATATACATTAATTATTTGTTTTAGGAAACTTTTTTTATGAAAAATTGAAATATCGGTAAAAAAAAAGTGAGTTACTTTTTCATTTTACCATAAAAAATTTCTTAAAATGGTTTACTAATGTATACCCTAAAGGCATAAGTCTATAAATCCCATCTTGTAATTTCCACGTAATGACTAATGAGTTGGGAAATGTAGCAACAAACATGTTTGGAAGATGTAGCTCTAAAGAGAATTAGTAAACAATATGATCGAGGGTGCATTAAGATTGCAACAACTTAGATCCAATTTGGTCAAAGAACACAAATTTGATAGAGAAGTTGATAACAAGCCCATGGAATTGGCAATTCTCAGCTTGAATCCACCGAAGGATAGTTTTTTAAGAGTTTTGAAGAGGGCATTGGAAGAAGGCATCGGTCTTGTAGTAGTTCCACTCATAAGTTTTGGTTCAAGCAAATTTAAGTATGTGCCTTGAATTGCTTTTGTTCATAATCTTGAACATAAAGGATTAGTGGGTTGCAAAATGTAAGATTACTAAAACCATTCTCTATCGAATAATATAAAAGGGTATCTGCTCATGTTTTCAAAATAGGTTTTTTTGTAAGAATATTGTTAATGTCCTCAAATAAGAACAATCTTTTATGCTTTCCACACTCTTTAGCACACTATTGATAGACTATGTTCTTGCCCATTTCTCGTAGTAAATTATGCATCCACAAACTATTGTCACTAACCTCTATGAGTGATTTATCAAGAAGAACCCTTAATGGTAAACAAAAGATAATCTAGTATTTCTAAGGATTTTCATGGATCATTTCGTTTCATTGTTCCCTGTAATCATGATCATGTTAGAGCCAAGTATTCAGTTGTTCATATTACTAGTGTTTCCAGTAAAGTCAACAACTCAATTATTTAAACAAAGTAGAGGTGCAAATGTGTAAACAACGACCGGAAATTATTCAACTACATAGTAATTTTAAATTTTTTAAAAAAAAAAGAAAAAAAAAGAGAGGAAGACAATCTTAAGAGACTAAAATGACAGCTGGGAGCAAAGTTTTAAAAGATACATGGGACTAACTGCTAGTTGCTACATGGGACTAGCTCTCTCCAAACTGCTTGATTTAAAAAATAAAATAAAATAAAATTTATACCAATTTGAACATGACAACTAATTTTTTTTGTGTAATATAATTTATGTGAAAGAAATTATTGAGAAAAAAAAAACTCATTTGTTTTCTGACGTTAACAAAAACGTACTGTTTTACATAGTTAACAAATAAACATTTTTTGGTCGGATTCTTTCTCCATCAAAAGCACTCAATTCATATGAATTTTTATATTATTTTTATTGGTAGATCGATAGAAAGGAACAAAAAAAAAAAGAAAAAGAAAAAAGCACTAGAATAAAAGAGTACAAGATTAGGAGTCCACTAATCTAATTGCTGAATGTCCTTCATCAGCTCTATTATCTCTTGTTACTTCTAAGTATTCTATACAGGTTTGGACTTATTTTTCGGCTGTGGAGGCTTTCCTTTATTCTGAACTGTCAGTTACCCTGCACATAGAAAATCAATGTTTTACCATTGATGACCACATTAGTGGCAGGGAAAGGATCTCCCTTCAAAGTTGCCATGTTCCTACTATTAGTCCAAATAAACCAAAAAATAGAGACACACTACACTTAGAAGTACTTTAAATTTTTTAAATTGCCGCTGATGCCCTTCAGCCAGCTCTTGATCCATGCCTGAATTGAGTAAGGCTAAAAGAAATCAGTTCTAACGGATAGATCTAATTAAACCAGATATCTATATGACAAGCAGAAACAAGAAAGCCTTTTAATAGTTCCAAACAACTAAAACCCATTTTCATACTTTAAATTAAAGCAAACCAAACTATACGTAAGGGAAAACAAAGAAAAATATAAGAATTAGAATTCTAGTTTATTCATTTTGATTTGTCATGCCTATTCTTACCGATCAGCTTGTGCTTATGGACTTCTAAACTCAGGACAACCCATATGCATAATTTTGAATGGAAACATGGGATAAAACAATAAATTAATAGTAAAAGCTTTCCAGTTTTGATCTTTACTTGCTTTCCAACACATGATTTCTACTGCCTTTAAACTACCAATAAAAACCTTTTCTTGCCATTCATTTTTTGGTACATTGAAACAAAGGAACCTACACAACACAAGAAGAAAAGATTAGAATATTAGGAGTTCTCTGTCTGTTATCCAAGCTAATGTTCATAAAGACTTAGGGCAATAGTTGTTAGAGATCAAGGCTCTGCCAAAACGTTCGTCCATCTGTCAATCCCAAACTTTTGTAAATTGCTAAATGACAGAGAGAAATCCCAAAGCTAGAATCTTCAACAAACCTTCATAAAAAAGCCAATAAAGCTGCTGTCATAGAATCTTCAACAGCCCAATTGAAACAACCAGCCACGGACAAGGACCTCTATTTTTACAAAAAATGAAAATGGATCCCCTTTCCTTCTCTTACCCTTGCAGCTGTCATCCAAATGGAGTGGACTTGCTTATCCTATTGCTGTCTAGGCTTTTCTATGTTTTTGCACTGTTAGTTACCCTGCACATTGAAATCAAACTTTTACAATACTTTGACCACATTAGTGGCAGATAAAGGTTTTTTATTCACTGCTCCCTTGTTCCTATAAGCCAATCAAGTAAGGCTGAATGAAATCCATTTTAATGGACAAATCAAACAAGCCAAATTTCTCTACATGACAAGGGGGGAAAATATGGTCTAAGCTTTCAGTATCTTGGACACAAAGGACATATGTCCCCAGTTGTCTTCTCAATTCAACCCTCACATGAAGAAAACTCAAAAAAATAAATAAATAAATTAGATATCTATAATCATTTTAGAAGGTAACTGTAATATACATAACTGGGTGCAATGCCCAGGGTCCTCACTTAAGGTTGTGCCAGTAAGATCAATAAAAGACCTACCAGCTTGGTTTCTACAATTCCTGGTATGCACTAGCCATTTTCCTTTTTCAACAAAATAAGACCTAGATTTGGAATGAGGCATTATGAGCTTGTGAGCAACATAAACAAGAATTAGGAAAATTCTCTGAGCATTATTTTGGCCATAGAGTTTTGAAAAGAATTCAAAATTCGCTCCAAAAGTATCTTTAACTAGGATAGCGGCCACAACTTTCAAAGAACCCAAGCAATTTCATTGAACACCCCTTTGGGGAAATCCAACAAAATTGGAACCACATGCATATACTTAGATGTTTATGAACATCTTAATAAAATTGGAAATCCAACAAAAAGTTATTTCTTGCCATTCTTTGTTCATTCTAGTCAAACTACTAGGAGTCTCATTGACAACTCTAATCAAACATATGGTGGGCAATCCTTTTATAAATGTACACTGAATAGACAAAGATAATGCAACTACCAACGGAACTTGAATTAAGAAGAAAGAAAATGACAGTGACTCACATGTAAATTCTTGCCAATTGCTTAGCTTTTTTTCACCACATTCCTTGTACTGACTTGACTCCTCACAATATTTACCATAAACTCTTTCAAGCCCTCGTAAGGAATGATGCTGTTGTTGCTACACTGAACCACAGTACGATTGAGATCTTCAATGTCTTTCCTATATACCACACACAACCCGCATTTCTTCACCAAGCTTGAGTCTCCATCAATTATAATTCCAATCTCATGGAATCCATTTGCATTACATTCCCATAGTGATTTTCTGTCCTCCTCCTCGCAGAGTTGAGGAAGCAAATAAAATAGGGCACTATGATTTGATAAAGCAAGATTGTGAACGCCTAATTCAAAATCTTTTCCATTGACCGTCAATGTGCAGTAAGCGTGATAGTGTCTCTGAGTTTGGTGACGTGGAAGAGAACAAACAACGCAACCAGCAATCCCAATCCAGTCATTACACAAAGGAGAAAAAGGTTCCATTATATTCACTTCATCCCCCATACATTGATGGCTAAACCACTCTGGAATTTCACTTCCAGGAAAAGCCATTGCATATGAAAATTCCTTCAGACATTGATTCTTAGGAAAAAGTCCCTGAAACATACAAAGCATGCTGATTAGAACACGCGCGCGCGCGCGCACACACACACAGAGAGAGAGAGAGAGAGACCTGAGCGGACTTTTTTATCACTGCAAAAGACAAGTCAAAGAAGCCTTGATTGTCACTTAGTTTGCTGCAATCTGGAAGTGCGAGGATTGGCACAAATGAAGAATTTAGTTTCAATTGATCCGGTAACCTTTCCAATGAGGAGCAACCACATCCCTTAATAAAACCTATATTTAAAGGAAGCTTTGGAAAGGATTGAAGACTTGTGCAATTATCCACGTTCAAATGTTTTAGATTAGATAGTTCAGCCATGCTATCCGGAGGGCAACCAAAACTATTTTCACTTAGAGATAAATGTTTTAAAGAGAATAAGCATCCAATATCATTGGGGATTTCCTTGAGATTGCAATTACTTAAATTCAATTTGGTCAAAGAAGACAAACCAAATAGAGAAGACGATAGCAAGCCCTTGAAATCAGAACCTCTCGACATTGGATAAAAAGGGAGAAGCTGAAATCCACCAAAAGCTATTTTTTTAAAAGTTTCAAAAATAGCATTAGAAGAAGCCACCTGTCCGTTCACAGCAATCCCCAAGTTCTTTAGTAGTTTTGAGCATCCACAAAGATTGAGATCTTTAAGCCACGTCATATTAAAAAATGTGCTGGGAAGAGACATAAGATTTTTGCAATCCTTTGCGTTCAATGAAGCAAGGCCTCTCAAATTTGCAATTGATGTGGGTAGTTTTGTAATAGATGTGCCATCCACGTAAAGCTTTGTTACACATCCCATGTTCTCCCCAAATTCTGATATTGTTTTTATCTTTGAGCAATCAGAAAGAATAAGAATCTTTAGAGATTCCATCTCAAATTTTCTTGGAAGAGTTTTGAGATTTTTACAACCTTTTAGATTAAGAACAGTAAGCTTTTTCAACATCTCCCAAGACTGTAAAAAGCCATAAACAAAATAATTTTTAGCTTCAAAAACCTTATAGTTTAATGAAACTATTGAAAGAAAAATTGTAGAAGGGTAATTATTACCTTTGTGTCTGTCCAAAGTCGTTCAATGTTGCTAAAACACAGGTGAAGTTCAATCAACTTATTTGGTAGGAAACTTGTTGGCAAATTCTTTGAAGGGTATCCACGCCACTTAAGAAATCTTAAGTCATTAGGAAGATATTTGGGATCATACATGAGGTGAGAATCTTTAATTATGAGGAGTTTCAAATGATTCATCTTTGAAAATGATTCACGATTCCAATGTGCCCCTTTTGTTCCTAGAAACGTTAAGACGATGCCTTGAATTGCTTCCGTTCCCTAATAATCATGAACAAAGTGGATTAGTGAATTGTAAAATGTATAATTACCATAACTACTTTATGTTAAACTATGTTGAATTAGTTAGGTATATTCTTGGGTTCTTTCAATAAGCTCTTACCGTATTATTTGTGAACACATTGTCAATATCTTCAAACAACCACAATCTACTACGCTTCTCAGGTTGGTCTTCCGGACACTCTTTACAGACTATATCTCGACCCATTTGTTGGAGTAAATCATGCATCCACAATCGATTGCCTCGCAACTTGATGAAGGATTTTTCAATAAGAGAACTTAATCCAATTTTAGGGTGAAGCTCAAGACATTCTAATATTGAAATAACAGTTTCTTGATTTTTATGATTAAAGAAGCATGCAATATTCAAGAAATTTTTCTTCTCTGTTTCATGTAGTCCATCATAACTTATTTGAAGTACATTGAGAATTTTTCTTTCAGGAAATTCTCTAAGCCTATCTAATTCACTTTTCCATTCAAAAGTACTTCTTCCGTTCATAAGGGAACCCAAAACCTCAATGGCTAAAGGAAGGCCACTAGCATAATGTACAAAGGCTTGAGACAGCTCTAGATAATCTTTAGTAGGATGCTCTTTGTCAAAAGCTTTTAAATTAAAAAGATGAAAAGCTTCATCATTACTCAATACTTCAGCCTCATATATACCATCTACGTTTTGTGTCTTTAGCAACTTCACATCTCTTGTTGTTATGATAACTCTACTACCTGGACCTAACCAATCATGCTTCGCACCTAATTTGTTCAACTGGTCTAATTCATTTACATCATCAATAATGAGAAGAATCTTTTTGTGACGTAACCTATTCTTGATCATGTAAACTCCATTATCAACATCTTTTACATTCACGTCTCTTAGAATCAAAAGATCATTTAAAAGTTTTTGTTGTAACTGAAGTATGCCATATTTTTCGCAAACTTCCCTGACATCAGTAACAAAGCTACATGCTTCAAATTGATTAGAAATCATACTGTAAACAACTCTTGCTAGAGTTGTTTTACCCATTCCTCCTGTTCCCCTAATTCCTATAATGCGAACACCATTTGACTCTAGAGCTAAATGTGACATCAATTTCTCAACTTTGGAACTTGTTCCTACTAGTCCCTCGGTAGCTACAAAGAATGTATAACTCGGTTTATCTATTATCACTTTCACAATATTGTCAATAACTTCTGCTTCGGGCCTGCAATAAGGAGGGAATAATAAACAGTGAGTTTGAACCTCCCATGACAGGATCCAAATTAGAAAATTTTGCAAATATATAGCATTTAGTATAGTTGATTAAAACTGAAATTCCAACAAGTACATGTATATACAACTTATAATGTAAAATCTGAATGTATCATTTTAGTTTACTTTCATTCCTTAAGAAACCTAGGTTTAATTTGAGACATATGCACTATATACTCTATATTATAAATATGAATATTAGCTGGATTTTAAAAAAAAAAAAAACCTTATTTCATGCTACTTATGTTTCCATGTTCGGATGGGTTTTGAATCTAATAAGTTTTTGACCTAGGATAGTATAAGCAACACCAGGAATTTTTCCCCTTTGTCAAGAAAAAAAAAAAAAAAAGAAAAAAAAGAAGAAAGAAAGATATTTTGAATGTAAGATTTGCTTTTATAACACAATGTGTTCTCTTAAAACAAAAGTTACATAGGGTTCTACTTAGTTTAATTGGTAAAGTTTATTATCATTGAATAAGATATCTTGGGTTCGGTCACTGTTTACCCCCAAAACCAAATAGTGTCTTAGTATGATGATAAAAAAAAATCATTAGGAGCAAATGTCATATATTAAAAATATATAGAAATAAATAAACAAATAAAAACAAAGGTCTCTTTGTGTTCCATTGCATTTAATTGAGTTAAATATTGCCCATATGGAAATAATAAATGTCTTATAAAATGTTGAAAAGGTGAAGAACAACTTTGGCTGAAATAATAACTTGTATTTCTTTATCTTTATGACAATTGGGACTTGGGAGTGTAGTTATTTTTTTCTCATAATTGTTAGTGGAATTTTTTGTGAATAATGCTATGTTCACAATATTTCATAACAAATTTTAGGTGGGAAGTTATTACTCGTTCTAATCTAAGCCCACCACTAAAATAAAGGCAACTAGTTGCAACTTGTTGCCTAGGATATATTGTGAAATTGTTGTTGTGAATGTAACATTTCATTTTCTTTTGGTTAGTATTGCCCTTGAATGTAGGCATAGATTTTATCAAATTATGTTAACATTTGTGTCTAGTATTGCTTACCTTTTTATTTACATGTTTTTCACAACAAATTATTATTCGAAGTAGAACTTCTACTATTACAACAAGTAACTTATAATGAGTTTACCCAGATTTTTTTTTGACAGCTCTGTTTCCACATATAAGTTTGACAATTCTCTCTCTCTCTCTCTCTCTCTCTCTCTCTCTCTCTCTCTCTCTCTCTCTCTCTCTCTCTCTCTCTCTCTCTCTCTCTCTCTGAGAATATGATATTAAGTAGAGTAGCCACAAGAATTTGTAATTGCTTGAGCAACTGTACATTTCAAATTATTCATGCAATAAAAAATTGTACATGAAGCAAGCATTTTGGTTAATCTTTTCATGGTTCATCTTTTCAGGGCTCCACAAGTCCAAGTGCATCTCAAATTATTGATAAATAAAATATGTTCAGTTTTACATATACTATTGGTGCGCACTAGCAGAAGTTCATTAAAAGTTATAAATGTTATGGAGGAAAATATTTCACTTATATGTTAAAAGAGTTTTGTAGCTCAATCAACAACTGTTGATGTTTCCAATAAAAATATTTAGGGTTCAAATCTCCTCTCTACCACAATAACTTTTGAACTATGAAAACATAAACATTTCACTTTTATCATTAAATTGAATAATACATAGGTAACAAAAATAAGATAAAAGAAATTTAAATTACATTATGAAAATTGAATGTATTTAAGTAAGAGAAAGGAATGGAATAGAATGGAATTAAATAACCTTGATTGGATGTTTTAAAATAAAGAAATGGAAAAGAATGAAAATGAATAGAATGTAAGTAATCTTGTTTGGGAGTAATATGGAGGGAATGGAATGGAATCATTTTATGACAATATTACTATTAGACCTCCAATTTTAAAATAAAGGGTTGAATATATAGGGGTATTTTGGGAGTTTTAGTAAAAAATTTATTAAATCTAATTATATTCCCTCACATTCCTCCCAATTTCGAGGGGAATGAAAATTTGAGGTTTTAAGGAACTAGAGAAGAATGAGTGTTCCCTCCTACTTATTGTATTCCCTCCTACTTAAACTCCCAAACAAGGGAATGGAAGTTCATTCCCTCTATTAAATTAAAACTCCCAAATAAGGGAATGAAAGAATATTCTAAAATTATTCTTTTCATTCTTTTCCATTTTATTCTCTCCTCCCAAACGAGGCCTTAACGACACAAACTTTTTTTTTGAGAGAAAGTTTACGACGTAAACTTAAAAACTATGATATATAGATGATTAAAGTAACTTGAAATTCTTTGAACTTTTAATAGTATAATTTAAAATAGTATTTAAACGTGTTGAAGATTTGATAATAAAGTTTATTTTAAACCAATATTTATGAATAACTTTAATATACTTATTATAGAAAGTCATATAACATAAGCACTTTGTGCGACATATTAGGCTCTTATGTAGTGAGCCACAAGGAACATATACAATGCGTATAATAATTAACACAACTTTAAAATTAAAAAAAAAAATCTGTGGCTATTTTATTATTCATAATGTGGCTATTTTATTAAAAAAAATTTATTTGGCTAAATTAAGGCCCTCACAACTATGTTTATAATTTTAATCAATTCAAATTTAAAGCTCTTTTTTAAATAGAATTTTATTTTGACTAATTATAATAATGGTGTTTAATTCTATTGCTACTTTATTTGTAATGGTTAGGTTTTACATTTGTGTTGGCTAATTCCCGTGTTAAGTTAAATAAGTGTTAGAGAGAGTTGTATTTAAATAGTTTGCTTAGTATCAAGTGAAGGAGTAACATTGAAGAAATCAAGCATGAGAAGACTCGTTCGAGTAAACTTCATACAAAGTTTACAAACCCTCAGCTTGACATTCTATTGACCCAAACTTAAACAAGTTTTCTCAATTGTGATTTTAGGAAGAAGTTAACTATCTTTTCTAGTCTAACAACTTAACCTAATTTTTCAATATAATGTTACTCCTTGACCTAGAAAACTATTTAAAGGGAGCCTTCTTTCACTAAGCCTATACAAAAAATCCTTCCCCATGATTTTACAACCTTTAGCCTAATTTGACAAAACCACAAAAGTTGTTAAGCATACTAGTGTGTTCATTAGTTTTTCCATCCAAAAGGTTCTTTAGAGCATCAAAGTTCTGATAATTGAAAACAAGTTCGTTCATTGGGGAGATTTTTTAGAGGAATTCTAGAGTTTTGTGGCAACGACAATGGAAGGTGAGTTGGCTTTTTTTTTTTTTAATTTAATTTAATTTTTTACTTCATCATCAAATCTGTGTGATTTTTACCATTTTCATTGCTTTTAGATTTTGGTGATACTTGTAGTGGTTGTACACCATGGCAGAGTCAGAAATTTTTTTTAGTGGGGAGGGGGGGGGGGGGTTAAGCTATATATATATATATATATATATATATATATCCAAAAAATAATGTACACGCATATTTATTTATTGCTTATACATGAAATGTTTGTAATTTTGATTTAATATATGATATTCTCTTACATTAATAAAAATATTTACATCAAATAAGTATTTTTACGTTTTGCATCTTTGCAAAAAAGAAAAGAAAAGAAAAGAAAAAGTAAGTTTTGACATATCAAAAATAATACACTCTTGCCCTCCACAACCGGCTTTACAATATATCAATTTTTTAACTCGAAACTTATATGAAATTTGATCACGGTCAACATGTTAATCCATTGTTTGCGCTATTGGATTCTAAAATCATATTATTTAGTAAATATGTTTGGTATTATTCTATAATTTAAAAAAAAAAAAAAAAACTATTTTATCATTCTTATTTTTTTCTCCCACTTTCCAAAGGTTGAGATTTATTCTGAATATTCTTATTTAACAATTTTAACCTTATCATATTATATACTTTAAATTCTTTCATTTTATTTATAACTATTTAATGAGATATTTCTTGATAAATTAAAGGATCAAATCATCAAATCTTATTTCCTCAAAAAAAAAAAATCATCAAATCTTACTCTGTTTAAAGTAATATAAATTACCTATCATGTATAATGTGGGCGGATTAAACATAACATATATTATAGTCTAAATATCGTATTGTATGATGTAATTCATGGTATATATATATATATAAAAGAAGAGCTACTTGAAACATTTTTAAAAAGTCAAATTACTTTACCTATCTTGTGAATGCCACCCGGCGAGATTGGCCACTTCACTTAAAGCATCTCGCCAAGTTTTCACCTTCTCTATGTTCTTCAAACATTCTACATGCTTAGCAAAAGCTTGTGCAAAAGTACCCTTCAAATTTCGTACATCAGATGGGTTCACTTTATAAAATATAGGTAAAACGGTCATTTCCATTTCTTTCATGCATCGAATGATCTCTACAAGTTCATCCAAGCACCATGTCGAAGATGCATAGTTTCTTGAGAGAATAACAATAGCAAATCTCGATTCTTTTATTGCTTTCAATAGTTCTGGTGCAATAGATTTTCCTCTCTCTAGTTTTTCATTGTCTCTAAAGGTAGAAATACCCGAACGTTGCAAAGCAACATATAGATGATCAGTAAAACTATTGCGTGTGTCGCCTCTGAAACTAAGGAAAACGTCATATATCCACCGTCTTGAAGAAGAAGATGATGATGACAACAGTGAGGCTCCTTGAGTACTCATTGAATCCAATGGAAATATGTTGGTAAATCTTGAACCACAATAAGGATAAAAAATAAATTAGTAAAAAAATAATTTGAAGGACGTGTGTGGAAAGTAAAATAACTAGCTAGGAAAGAAGAATATGATTTAACGTGAATTTTTTGAGAAAAGAAAAATAAAAGAGATAGATGCGTCTGAAAAGTGAAAATTTACAAATTTAAGGAGTTGCAGCAGTGGTTATAAAGCTCAAAAGCTAGCTTGAAATAAAGCGGCCTTCTCTAACCTTTTCTTTTTCTCTTACTAACTAAATTGATTATTCTTGAAAGCAAGTATTTATTTCCCACTAACAAGTTTGAACCCCTTCTTATTTACCTTGGTCTTTCTTCGAGAAATCTTCCTGGCAAAACAATGACCAAAAAATATTTTTAAATGTAATGATTATTTGTAATATAAATATATACACACAGGATAAACTCAATTATTTTTAACTGAAATGATAAGACTACATCCTTCCTCCACACATCCTGAATAGAATCAGGTAGGGAGTTCTTATTTCAACAAACAAATTAAAGGATCTGAGAGAGGCAGCAAATTTAGCAAAAGCATTTGCTTCCCTAAAAATGAGAGTTGAGAGAAAAGAACATTTATAAAAAGAAGCTTTGACATCAATTAATAAAATGTTTTTGCCAATTCAAACTATCTACCATGTCTCTTTTAACTGTAGGAGTTACCAGATCAAGCATGAGGGGATCAGTCTCAAAACCCCTTTTGTTTTTTGAACTTTAATATGTGAAGAACTTAAGTGTGTTCAGCAAATAGACTCTTAATTAGTGTTGCTACTCCCTTACTCTTAGTACAAGAATGCAAGAAGTTCAATATCCTAATGACCCTAGTGGCTACCATCTGTTTGAAAGGAATAAATCGTAGCATATGTTGATAAATCTTGAACCACTAAGTAGTTCCATTGCAATTTCAAATTGAAGTAAAATAAATTAAAAGAGCAAAAAAAAAAAAAAAAAAACCTTCGTTGTGAATAATTTTTTTTTCTAGGAGGGAAGTAGAAGACATGGATGTGTGCAAGAAAAGTAATAACTTACAAATTTGGAGAATTGCAGAAATTGGTTGTTGTGAAGTTCTATAATAACCTCTTGAAACAACGCTTCTGGATACAATTCGAATTTATAGAACAACTTTTTGCTTTATACTAGAATTTGTTTTTGTTCTTAGGCAATGCTCTCAAAAAAATAATTCCAACCTTTTCTTTTATCTTTACTTATGCTCAAAAGTAGCTTTAAACAGAGTAGTTGTGCAAGTGACGCTTTCTTTCCAGGAATTGTCCTTGCAAAACAACAACGACAACAATTATTTTTAATCTTTCTTTTTCTTTTTCCTTTGTCAAGATGCTCTCTCTTTCCTCTAGGCATCTTCCAGTCAAAAGGATGACTGGAAGTTCTCAAATTGATTAAAAATAAATAAATAAAAAAAGACCCACGAAGACTTCTTTTCTTTTGGCAAAATAGGGTATGCAAGCGGCCATTCCTCTCTTTTAACTGTAGGTATCAGATGAAGCATGAGAGGGGATCAGTTTCCAAACCCACTTTTGTTTTTTAAACATTTGAATATGTCAACTTAATTAAGTGTGCCCAGCAAATTGACTCTTTGTAATTCCAACTTAGTTGTTGTCTTGCCTTCTCAAGAATTAATAAGTTTATGGGTTCCGATTCTTCACCTGTTATCGTTTGTTGATTTCCCAATCTTTAGAGCTAAGCTTCTAGATTTTTAACGGATAGGATTGTATAAATTGGATTCGGATCTTTAATCATGGAAGAACTTTGGTAGATGCGCAATGTAAAAGAAATAACTTGTAGCCAATGAAAAAACAAAGAAGTCATTTAATAGTTCCTAACAAATGAAACCCCTTTGCATGCTTTAAATTAAACCATACCAAATTATATGGGAAGGACATCTAAAGGAAAATTATGAAATTTTGAATAGTTTACTTGCTTTCAGGCAGATGATTTCTTCTGCTTTTTAAAACACCAACAAAACCTTTTTTTTTTTTAATACCCATTCTTTGTCCTTTGAAGTCAAAGTAGGGTGGCAATTTATGTTAGTGGGTCTTGTTTGTGATGCGTTGAGGTAAGGGTATTTTAATACATAATTCGACCCTAACCAGAGACGTGTGTAGACTAGGGTGAACCTTGTCCCCATTCCTCCTCACTCCCAATTTTTATAAAAAAAAAAAAATCACTACTATATATAAATACAAACACAAAAGTTTTGCAATTGAGCAGAAAATTTTATTCTGGACCCCTCCTCTCCAAAAAATTTATAAATTGACCTGAGAAACACCAAAACAAAATTATGATATCCCTTTTGCTTTCTGGATTTGTGATTTTTGTTTGTTTATTGTTTTGGTTTGTCTAAAGGATTCTCTAATTCTTGGGGCTTTAAACAAACCAAAAGGCCAACATAACAAATCAAAAATCCGGTCTATACAAAATTGATATCAAGAAAACAATCATAAATAATTAAATGTAAAGGGTAATGTGTGTTGGGTACTGTAATTGATCAATATTGAAATCATTGAAATTTTCATTGAAAACACCATAAAATACCAAATACTTAGTTATAAACCCTTGGCTGAGAGGACCTAGCTAGACTAGTTATTTTTGAATGCCTTTCCTCTTACTTTGCTGTTTTAGGTTCTTTAACGTGGCACATGGGATGAACGTACGCAAGTAATTTACTCCTCATTAAGAAAATAAAAGAGAAGAAAGAGTAATTTTCCTTTTTAAAAAACTTTTTATTTCTTTGAGAATAAGTACTTTAGTTAAAGTTTGATGACAATTATACTTTACACATTCAGCGTTGAGGAAAAGAAAATAAAGATTAACTTTTTGGTGACCAGCTACAGGTCCTGTTTATATTGCTTTTTTTTTTTTTAATGCATGTTTATATTGCTTTTTGACAGGCTAAAAAATACAACTTTATATTGCTTTCTTTTTTGTCTATTCAAAATAAAGATGTCAGATGTGTCATGCATAAATTCTTATTAGTGGAATATGCAAACTTTATGAGTAATTCATCCTTTAATTAATTTTGTTTAGGCAGTGTGCAAATTAGCAAAAGAAAGGGTACAAGCAGTACATAATTACTCAAAAGCAACTTGAAACAACGGTGCATTTTAATCTGTTATTTTTCTCTTACTAGACTAACTATTTATTTTTCCACTAACAATAGAACCCCTTTTTATTTTCCTTTAAACAAAAGTAGGTGTGCAAGTCTCCCTTTTCTTCCAGGAATTGTCCTAGCAAAAGCAAAACAACGACAACAATTATTTTTAAATGGTAACGCCTTATAGCCAAGTAATTTACTAAAATATAAAAGAAAAAGAAAAAAGAGAAAGTTCCTGGTAACTGGTATAAAGTTTTTTTTATTAAAATTTACATCCAATAAAAAAATATTGAGGGAAGTTGCAGTTTTAGAATATAAATAAGTTTGTTAGGTAAATTTTTTTTTTTTTATATAAGATAGAAATTCTACTATAACATAATCTAAGTGTATATGTGTATAAAACTTCATTTTAGAGACTTGAATCCTAATTTTTGCCCAACTTTTACAATACATATAAAGTATTATCTAACTTAATTAGTGTAATACCCAAGTAATTTACTAAAGGAAAAAAGAGAAAGTTCCTAGTAACCGGTATAAAGTTTTTTTTTTTTTTTTTGTATACACTTCATTTTGCTTTTTTGAAAACTTTTTTATTTTTTTTGGGGGGGGGGGGGGGGGGGTACTGGAATAGTACTTTGGTGGAAATTAGATGGAAATCAAATAACACTTTACACATTCTGCGTTCATCAGGAAAAGAGAAAGAAAGATTACTTCCTGTTGGTGGCCTGCAATAAAGTTCCGTTTATATTGCTTTTTGACCGACTTAAAAGTTGTATTCATATTGCTTTCTTTATGTTTTTTCAGAATAGAGGCAAGTCAATTTCTCAAAAAAAAAAAAAAAAAAAAAAAAAAAAATAATAGAAACAAGTCATCATGATCTGTCACGCATAACCACAAAACGTCAAACCCATGTAAAGTTTCTAACATTTTCCTCAGATCATAGCAGGTGGGCTGGATATGTGTCACTGGGTCAACACCGAATAGGCCCACCAAAGTGGCACATGAGATGAACTTACGCAAGAAATGGAAAGGGAAGAAAGCATAAGTTTTTAGTGTAAAATAGACGAAATTTTTAACGGACTGTGGTTGCTCTAAGTTCCTCTTTAAAAAACTTTTTATTACTTTGTGGATAAGTACTTTAGTGGAAGTTTGATAACAATTACACACTTAACGCATTCTGCATTGAGGAAAAGAAAATAAAGATGAACTTCTTGGTAGTCAGCTATAACTCATGTTTATATTGTTTTTTGACAAATTATAAAGTTTTATTCCATTTGCTTTCTTTATGTCTATTCAAAATAGAGATGTCCTCGTAATGTGTCACACATAAATGCTTATCAGTAAAATCTGCAAAAACTTTGTGTAATTCATCCTTGAATCATGTACCCGTACGCTGATCATACTCCACACAGATTGAGTAATGAATTTTGCTTTTGATTTTGGTGAGTGAGTGATTCTACTCTAGGTTCTGATTTTTAGTTTTCTGAAATTTAGCCGCTGTTAATTATTAAACAAAGAGTTAGGGATGGAATTTGAGAAGTATCTTAATTAATGCTTTGTTAGTGCTCTTTGATTCATCTTTTCTTTTTCTGCTCACAATTTGTATATGGTTTTTTTCCCTAATGAATTTGTATAGCTATTTAATTGATTGGTTTAGAATTGTTATGGTTTCAATGATGTCCAATGGTTATTTGACTTATTTCTAACTATGATGTTGCTAACTAATTTATATATATATATATATATATATATATATATATATATATATATATAAAATCGAAGCCTTTGAAACTCCCACAATTTTTCACATTAGCACAATATTTAAATAAAATTATTTTTTTTAGTCCAAACTTAACAATGAGTAAAACTCTATCTCTTGAACAAGTCGATCTTAAACTCAAACTTGTCACTATCAATTTTTAAATAAAATTATTTTTGTTTAGTCCAAATTTAACAAAGAGTAAAACTCTATCTCTCTAACAAGTTTTTCTTAAACTCAAACTCTTCATTATCATTTTTTTAAAACAAAATTATTTTTGTTTAATCTAAATTTAATAAGGAGTAAAACTCTACCGAAGCCTCTAAAGCTCTCACAATTTTTCACCTCAGCACAATATTTAAATAAAATTATTTTTCAAACAAAATTATATTTTTAATATAAATTTAACAAGGATTAAAACTCTATCTCTCTAACAAGTCCATCTTAAACTCAAACTCATCATTATCAATTTTTTAAATAAAATTATTTTTGTTTAGTCCAAACTTAACAAGGAGTAAAACTCTATCTCTCTAACAAGTCCATCTTAAACTCAAACTCATCATTATCATTTAAAAAAAATTATTTTTGTTTAATCTAAACTTAACAAAGAGTGAAACTTTGTCTCTCAAACAAATTCAACTTAAACTCAATTTAAGTTATTTTTTTGCAGTATTTGAAACTGTCTAACAAATTTTTTGTAAGCAATTGCACGTTCAAGCAATGACTTTTTTATCAAATTGTAACACAAATGGAAGTCATACAAGAGTAAATCATGTAATGGTGCAATTTCTTAATCAATTTAAGATTTTATAAAATTATTTTAGTTAATCTCACAAATAAGTAAGTTCCCGTGCATAGCACGGGTTAGCGACTAGTAATATATATAAAACCGAAACCTCTGAAACTCTCACAATTTTCTACATCAGCACAATATTTAAATAAAATTATTATTTTATTTAAATAAAATTATTTTTGTTTAGTCCAAACTTAACAAAGAGTGAAATTCTATCTCTCTAACAAGTCCAAATTCAACTCAAACTCATTATTATCACACACACACACACATATATATAAAACCATAAATTTTTTTTTTAAAATTATTTAACAAGAAGTGAAATTTCATTACTTACTAAAATCCTTTTGAAACAAAGTTACAAGAAAACCTCATAAAATAATTTTGCCGACTTAAGCAATCCAACTCCTACTTGTATGCTTATCAAAAGAGTCCTACTTATGCTCCACAGCACAAACTAGCCTTTGCTATATATATACATGCATGTTTTGTGCCTCAACACTGGTTTTGTAATAGAGTTCAAGCTGAGGCAATTTACTTCGAGGAAATTAAGGTTTCTCCTTGCGGTGAGAGAGCTCTTTTGGGTGTGTATTTGGAGTTTGGGTTTTGTGAGAATATTTTGATACTTCATTTGTAATTTACATCATTTCCCTGAATTATACAAATTTGTGTATTTGTTTACACACAAATACATAGGTTAATCATGACCACTATAAAAGCAGTGCAAACTCTAATTTGTTTTTTTATTTAATTTTTAAGCCGAGTAGAAGTATGAACTCTTCTTCTGTTATTTTCTTCTCCTCTACTTTGTTTAAAAAGATTTATTTTATGGTTTTTCATATATTTTTAAAAAGTGATTTTCGTACATGAACCACCAAACCCTACACCTATGACTGTATATAATTTTTTTTTCATTGTTTAAAGTTTAGACCCATTAAAATCTAAAACTTATTTCTTTATGGGTTTGTGTACTTTTTTCTTTTTCTTATATTTCTCTTTTGAATAGTCATATATTTTTTTGAATTGTTTCAATAACTTATTCTTTAATTATATATCTTTTTTGGTATTTTGAAAGTTATGAATTTGTGTATATTTGAACATCTTTAGCAGATTTCAATGACTATACCATGTATTATTCTTTTGAAGGTAATCAATTTTTCTTTTATATTTCTCTACTGTGTAACCATATACATTTTTTTTTGTTTCAAAAATTTATAGGAAAGTAAATCTTATGATTCTTTAATATTTTTTGGTCTTTTAAAAGTTTTAACATCTGAATTATTCTTTTGATGGTAACACATATTTCTCTTATATTTCTTTGTTGTGTGTGTGTGTGTATATATATATATATATATTATCCATAATTTGTAGGCTTTAAATCTTTTGATTCCTTTCGATAGTTAGAACCATGGATTATTCTTTTGAATATAACTCATATTTTTCTTATATTTCTCTATTGTTTAGTTATATATATATATATATATATATATATATATATATATATATTGTTTTATTTCAATAATTTCTAAATAATGAATCATCTAATTCTTTAATATTTTTTTGTCTTTCAGAAGTTTTAATATTTAAATTTTTAAGTTATTTTTTTTGCAGTATCTAAAACTGTCTGATAAATTTTTTGTAAGCTATTGCACGTTCAAGCAATGAATTCTTCATCAAATTGTAACACAAATTGAAGTCATACAAGAGCAGATCATGCAGTGGTGTAGTTTCTTAATCAATTTAAAATTTTATAAAATTATTTTAGTCTACCTCACAAATAGGTAGATTCCCGTGCATAGCACGAGTTAGTGACTAGTAATAAATAAAGACAAAACTTCTTTACACATTTTGTGTACACAAAGAGAAAATAAAAAGAAATACCATTTTTACAATAATTTCACAATATTTTAATAATAAATTTTAAGTGGTAAGTTGTTAAGGGTTGTCATTGGTTGGGTAAAAAAATAATTTTAGTAGTAGGTTTAAATTGGAACTAATAACAATTAACCACCTATAATTTATTGTTAATTGAAATACTAAGAAATAGTGAAAATATTATAGACATAATACTTCTCATAAAAGAAAAATAACTTCTGGGTTGGAATGAGCATCTACTTGCAATTATATATACTTTTATATTTGCCATTCGCTTTCTTTGCAGATCATTTTCAATCAGTTTATAAAATAAATTAGATTCAATAATGTAAGCAAGTAGTTAAATTATATATCTGTCTTTTTAATATACAATAACTATCACCTTGAGGTGTCCTAGTTGCATTGGACAGACCTCCAACTGCCATTACTAGTTTATAAAATATATTGTTCATCATCTTTAAGCGTGTCAATTCATCTAAGCATAAAAAATAATCCTAGCATGTACAACCAAAGTCACCCACGCAGCAATAATGTCCCATCTGCAAAAGGGTATGAACCATACCTAAAAACAAGGACTATGTCTACTTATATATGGCAATAAACTCTTTTAACTCGAAGTTAATGGACTGACATTTTTTTATATTTTTAATTAAAATATTGAGGATTAAAATCCTTCGCCAATTATTGATTTATAAAAAGAAATATTAGAAAGAAATCAATTTTCATCCATGTTGCCTCTCCTTCTAGGAATCTACCAGTCAAAAGGAAGACTGAAAGTTATCAAATTGATTAAAAAATAATAATAATACTAAATAAAACAGAAAGTTATCAAATTGATTTAATAATAATAATAATAATAATACTAAATAAAAGAGGCCTACAAAGATTTTTAGGGATGTATGGTTCACTGTGATATGCCCTTGATGTGATATATATATATATATTACCTTTTTTTTTTTTTTTTTTTTTGAGAATCTGATACATATTACCTTAAAGTTAAGGTGTTTGGTTTATTTAATTTTTTCTAACATTATCGTAATCTAAGATTACGAAATATATCGTATCACCATAATTATATCACCTTTTTAAATGGGGTGATCTTACATTACTTGTTGGTGGGGATGTAATAATTTATTGAATTCACAAAATTTATTCAAGAATCACACCCTCTAGGCTCTAACTGTTGTGAGTCAAGTCAACAAAAAGTGGTAAGTTTAAATTACAACCAATAACAATCAATTGCCTATAATTTGTTGTTAAAATACTATGAAATAATGAAAATATTATAAACGTAGCACTTCTCATAAAATATAGCTTCCTGGTGGCCAGCTATAAATTAAAGTCTTGTTTATATTGCTTTTTGACAAAATTATAAAGTTATCTTCGTATTGTTTTCTTTATGTCTATTTAAAATCGAGATATCATCGTAATGTATCACGCATAAATGCTTAGTAGAATCTGCAAACTTTATAAGTAATTCATCCTCTAATTAATTTTGTATAAGCAGTGGGTGAATTAGCTAAAAGCAGTACATAATAATTACTTTAGCTTTCATTGGTTCCAATCCTTCTCCTTGAATTGTTGGTTGATTTTCCAATTTTTAGAGCAAAGCTTTTACATTTTTACTAGTCGCAAACTTATGCGACATGTGGAAATAACTGATTATTTATAATTGTAATATAATGTATAATTTGTTGAACATAATTTGTTCTCCCCTAAAAATTAAACAACTGCTATTCGGTCTAATTAGGTCTACTTTGTTTCCATACAGTCCAATTAGGTCTACTTCAGTCTACTTTGGTCCACTCAGTCAATTTCAGTCCCCTTCGGCCTATTTTGGATAAATTGGACCTTAAATTGATTCTTTTTATAGGTTAACTTTTTAGGTTTAGCTCAAAAATTCTTTCTTTCTTTTTTTTTAATTTTTGGGTTGAAAAGTATGAAATTTTATTATATTTGGGTTAAACTATTTAGTTTTGGGTTTCAAAAAAAAATAGACATTATAAATTAGAAATATGAGCCCTATGATAAATATTCAAAAGTCCTATTTGGTCTACTTCGGTCCTAGTTAGTCTATTTTATCCTCTTTGGTCCACTTGGGTTCTATTTGGTTTACATTGGTCCTATTTGGTCCATTCGTTCACATTGGTCATATTCTATCTACTTTAGTCCTATTTGGTCCACATTGGTCATATTCAGTCCATTCCACTTTGGTTCTATTCAGTTCAAATTTGTCCTATTCGGTCTACTCTGTCAACTTAGGTCCTATTCAATCAACATTGGTCCTAATCTGTCCACTATGGTCCTATTCAGCGCACATTGGTCATATTCAGTCCTATTTGTTCCTATTCAGTCCATATGTCCACTTTAGTCCTAATCTGTCCATTTGTTCTTATTCGGTCCACTTCAGTCCTAATCTATCCATTTGTTCTTATTCGGCCCACTTCGGTCCACATTGTCCCCATTCGGTCATATTCTATCCATTCAGTCTATTTGGTCCATTTGTGTCCACTTCCGTCCATTTTATGCACTTACATATAAGGAAAAGATATGTTTGGGTTGAAACTACCTATTCTAAATTCATATATATATATATATATATATCTCAAACTCGTAATATCTAAAATTTTAAGCATAAGATTTATTGTTGTTATATTTTTGTTGAGCCACATTAACATAACATTTTAGTTCACTCCGGTCCAATTAAATTTAAGTAAAAGTCTCTCTAAACCTTAAGGCAATAAATGTACAAATTTAATCTTTAGGGCAGTTACTCATTTATTTTAACGTCATTACTTTTAAATGAATTGCATGAGATTGGTTATACCTTCAAGCAAAATGAATATATATATATATATATATATATATATATATATATATATATATATATATGTATATATATTTTTGTGTGTGTGTATTTTTATTTAAATAAATTATTCAAATTCTCCACTCTCTCAAAAGAGATTATTATGTTAATCAAAATTTATAACAAACTTATATTGAATATGTATAATTTATTCTCTAAATTTTATTGTAGATAATTTGTTCTCCCTAAAAATTAAAAATTTTCAAAAAATAATCTCCATCATCTTTACAAATATATAATTTTATCATTTTTGATGTTTTTCATTGATATTATTCTTTTATGAAATGGTCATATTCTTCTAACTATTTTTATTATGCATTATATTTTCCTAATATCTTTTGGTACACTTAAAATTTGTAATTTTCAAAGTTAGTATTCAAATCTCGTTCTCTTAAGAAATTTATTATGATAACCAAAACTTCTCATATAATTATTGTAAACGACTAAATTTTTAGTTTGAAATAAATCAAACAAGTAAAATAGTTTTACAAATATGGATTTGTATTGATAAATATGTGGTACAATTCTTTGAAATTACAAAAGAGTGATCTTTTGATTCAATCTCCTTGAAAGACTTGTTGATTGGAATTGTAATAATGTGATTTTGACTTGAACACCAAATATGTTTCAATTTGGCTGAAGGATGGATCGAACACCCTTGAAATAGAATTACAATAAATCTCTGGCTATGAGCTTGTCAGAAATTCTTTGTTCTTCGTGTTCTTCATATGTTCTTCGTGTTCTTCCCATGTTCTTCATCTTCAAAGGTTTTGTGGTGGAAGTTTTTCTGGGGTTTTGAGGCTTGAATCTGTAAAGCTTAATTGATTTACAGTTTCTTAAAGTTTTTGGAGGCTTTTGAGCTTGATTCTAGCAAACTTTAAGATCTAGGAAGGTAGTTTGATGGTTCCGCTTTGAATGTTCTTTGATTTTGAGGTTGAAGTTTTTGAAGGCTTTAAAGGCTTGATTCCTATAGACCTTATGTACTTCTGAGTGATTCTGAATCTTCTTTGATGCTGCTCGTGCTCTGGATGTCTTGGTGTGTACAAATGCCTTAGAAAGGCTTATATTAATAGGAGTTTGGGGGTGGGGTGAGTGACATGTGGCGAAGTCTAATTGGTGACATGTGTCACAGTCTGATTGGAGGAGCTTTAAGATTTTTTCTCCAAGACATGTGGCATCTTTTGATTGGCCGAAATGTTTTGATTTTCAAGGTGACACATGTCAGCACCCGATTGGACTGCCTGTGTCATTGCTTATACGCACCGGGCTGCTTATGTCATTGCTTACTTGCACTGATGCGTGATTGGTTTTTGCATGCATTTTATGTCTCTATTTCAATGACACTTGGCAAATTTCTGTTAGTTTCTGAATAGTGATAGCAAAACCTAGTAGTAGTACATGGCGCTTTGTAATTGGCCGTACTTTGTGAACTTAGTAGTATGATGTGTCAGCTTGTGATAGGTCGGGAATTTTCCCTCTCTACAATTACAATTAATATTACTCAAATAATTAATAGTACTCTCAACCCAACTTGTATTTTTCCATTCTTAAGCAGATACATCAAATTGGACTGAAGTGATCTGAAATGGACCAAGATCAAAGTGGACCAAATTAGACTGAATATACTAAGTGTACTGTATGGATCAAATTAGGCAGAATAGATCGAAGTGGACTGAATTGACTAAATGAACCAAATTGGACCACAGTAGAATGAATGGACCTAATTGAATTGAAGTGGACCGAATTGGACCAAAATTGACTGAAGTGGACTAAAGCAAACCGAACTAGATCAAATTGATGAAGTGGATTGAAATAGAATGGACTGAATGTCATTTTGTGATTAGTATAGCGAAGATTGTGTTTTGATATAAACTCAAATTCTCACTTCCAAAATAATCAAGTATTAAGTCAAACAAAATAAAACCAACCAAAACTATAAGAGAGAGATATATACTACTTGTAATGAGGAACTAAAAAATACAACACTAAAACGTATGAACCCAAAATAAAGTTTTAAAATTCACAATGATTCATCAATATAAAGTAGAGTTGCAAGAAAGAGTAAAAAAAGAAGAGAGAGAGAGAGAGAGAGAGAGAGAGAGAGAGAGAGAGAGAGAGAGAGAATAACTAGTTTTGTAGAGATTCATTAACCCAAAGTAAAGTTCCAAATAATAATAATAATAATAAATCTCATCGACTTAAAGTAGAGATGCAAGAAAAAAAAATCCACTAAAAATGGAAATTCTTTTTAGAGAGATCGAGAGAGAGAAAAATAATTTTTTGTGTGTAGGAAAACTATGTATAGAATGAAATAGAGAATTGTAAATTTACAGTAAGAGGAGGGGAATTAGAAAAGCCAAAAATAAAGGAAGATAAAGGGTTAGAGAAAAAGTGATATTAAGATAGATAGTAGTAAGGAGATGAAAAGGTAAAATGAAAGGGAAAAGTTGGAGAAAGTATAATATTAAGTTGGGAAATTAATAAGAAAAATGAGAGTTAAAAAAAAGAGAGTGAATGTTGAAAAAGAGTGGATGATGTTGTTGCTAATGTGGCCTAACATGAGCATAGCAATAATAAACGATATGCTTCAACTTTTATATATAGACGAGACAAGTAAAAATGTTACCAAATGGGAGAATATTGGGCGATTCTCTGCAGAGTATGTATGTAACGGCATTGTTTGTTGATTTTTGACCCTTGTGAGTGATGTTTTCATTAATCTTTGCCCTTTTGAACAAAGGTAGGGCCTTTCACTTTGACAGAGTATGATGAAGATATTTTTTTCTCCGCTTTATGTGCAAGGCAATGTTCTAGATTCGTTAAAAATCACCTTACATTTTTCTCCTGTATATGTTAACCAAATTTGCCTAGCCTTGTTAATTGACGTTCCAAGCCAACTCTCAGAGGCTCGTGAGCAGGGCAAGCCTTGTGATTTGAAAAATGCCATTTGGGCTACACAGCTCATTTGCAAATCTGTCTCTATGAACATGTGGTGAATATCTACTAAACATGAACAGTTATTGCTGGAAGTAAGTAAAAGTATTGGCTCTGTTATCTAGAGTGCTAAAATTAACTCCTAGAGCTTTGCTTCACTGTTTTTTAGTGTAGTACAAGGGCCAAAATGGCCCAATACCACAATTTTCAGAAATTTTTAGCAAAAAAACACTGTTTTGGAACTAAATAGGGAAATACCACTTTTATGGTACTCGAGTTTGCCAAACTCGAGTACCATTTGGAACTCGAGTTTAAGACACTCGAGTTCCTAGAAGTTTTGCCACAGTGGCACTGCTGAGGTGGAAATTTGGTGAATAAAAAAATAATGTGGTACTCGAGCTTTGTATACTTGAGTACCATGCAACACAATACTCGAGTATAACATGCTCGAGTACCTTTTATAAATAAAAAGTCAATTATTTTATTTCTACAGTACTCGAGCTCACCAAGCTCGAGTACCTTGTAACTTTTTTTTTGGGATTATCGACAAATAAACATAAACATAAAATGTTGTTTATTTTATTTCTATAGTACTCGAGCTCACCAAGCTCGAGTACCTTGTAACTTTATTTTATTTTGTTTTGGGATTATCGACAAATAAACATAAACATAAAATGATGTTTATTTTATTTCTACAGTACTCCAGCTCACTAAGCTCGAGTACCTTGTAACTTTTCTTTTCTTTTTTTTGGGATTATCGACAAATAAACATAAACATAAAAATAAGTAGTTTTTTTATGTATTTATTTATTTAAATAGAAGCATTGTAAAATACAGAGATTTTAATTTCAAAATATGAATTTAATTTCTACATTAAGTAAAATTGTTCACTGTTTTCTCATAAAAATTGTCCACTCTCTTTTTTGCGTAAATTATTTTCTGTTCACTATTTAAAAAATTGTTCGCTGTTTTCTCATAAAACACCTAGTAAAATCGTGTTTTCTAAATTTAAACGCTAAATCTGAATGCTTTTTCATGTTTGAATTTCACAATAATTGAATCTATTTTTCTGCATTGATAAAATCTACTTCTACATTAATAAATTTTTCTCTCTGCACATCATGTTTACTGTATATTCGAATCTGCTTACTGCATTCATAACATTTGCTTTTTGCATTAAGTAAAACTGTTCACTGTTTTCTCATAAAAATTGTTCACTGTTTTCTGCATAAACTATTTCTAGCATTTTGCATAAAATTATTTTCTGTTCAGCATTATTTAAAAAATTGTTCACTCACTTTTCTGCGTAAATTATTTTTTGTTCACTATTTAAAAAAGTGTTCGCTGTTTTCTCATAAAACACCTAGTGAAATTGTGTTTTCTAAATTTAAACGCCAAATCTGCTGCTTTTTCATGTTTGAATTTCACAATAATCGAATCTATTTTTTTGCATTGATAAAATTTGTTTCTATTTTAATAAAATTTGCACTCTGCACATCATGTTTACTGTATATTCGAATCTGCTTACTGCATTCATAAAATCTGTTTTTTGCCTTAAGTAAAATTGTTCACTGTTTTCTCATAAAAAAATTTTACTGTTTTCTGCATAAACTATTTCTAGCATTTTGCTTAAAATTATTTTCTGTTCAGCATTATTTAAAAAATTGTTCACTATCTTTTCTGTGTAAATTATTTTTTGGTCACTATTTAAAAAATTGTTCGTTGTTTTCTCATAAAAAACCTAGTGAAATCGTGTTTTCTAAATTTAAACGCCAAATCTAAATGCTTTTCCATGTTTGAATTTCACAATAATCAAATCTATTTTTCTGCATTTATAAATATGTTTCTACATTAATATAATTTTCTCTCTGCACATCAAGTTTACTGTATATTCAAATCTGCTTACTGCATTCATAAAATCTTTTTTTTTTTGCATTAAGTAAAACTGTTCACTATTTTCTCATAAAAATTATTCACTGTTTCTGCATAAATTGTTTTTAGCTTTGGCGTGGTTATTGCTCTTAAATGGTTTTTGTGTTTTTTTAAATATGTAACCATATGAATAATGGACAAACTCCATAAATGAAAAATGAGTGATTCATATAAATCACCTAATGGTAAGTGCCTCAAATAATTCGAATTTGTAAAAAAGTTCGACTTAGTTGAATGTAGAAATTCGGGAAAAATCAATGGAAAATCAATGAACGTACCAAATCGTGAAGGTGTACATAAGATGTACAAATAGTCTAGACTTGTTAAGAAAGTACAAATCTACTTTTACAGGGATGCATACACCTCCCATTGTAGTCTTTTAAAGCTGGCTAGCTTGCAGATTGTACTGCAACTTCTTTCATACTCATGGCCTGGGTACCTAATCATTAGTATTGAACAACTGCATTGTACAAACACTAGGAATTGTACATTTCTAATTACATTATAATGCCATTCTCATAATTTTTTTAAGTATTTTTCATGTGTATTATTTTCATACTAAGCTACATTGTATTTCTACAAAATTTAATGCAATACAAGTGCTAAATGTCTCTTTTAGATTTCTACTGCCTATTGCTTCCATGCTTTAGAAACCAAAAGATTTTCAAGCTGATTGCTGAATGGGGAACAATACACAATATCTGGTCCAATCAGAGTCTGCTCACATAGGCTTAATATATGCAATAATCTTCCAATCAAAAGTACGAGTTGACATTAGAACGTAACCATTAGTAGAGGAAAGTCAAATAAATTTGAAACAAGAGGTATAGAAAAAGTCATGTTTATTTAGCAATTTTATGAAACAAAGTCTAATAAGATACATAGCTACAATTAACACTGAATTAAATAAACTGTCTATTACACGTGGAACAAGAACTTCTAGACAATGTCACTTTGCAAGAAATAGAAGTGGTATCAACTAAAAACATAACAAAAGTGAAATGTCCTACGATATTTAAAAGATTTTTTTAAAAAAGATTTTTGTTTTTCATAAAAAAAAAAAGATATTTGTTTTGTGATGCGTTTGGATGGCTATCAAACTATCTATCATTTTGCCATTTTGGAAGGAGTGTAAAAGAATGATTATATATATATAGAAGGATTCGTTCAAAATTTAAATTGAAAGAAATGAATCAAATGATACCCTTAAAGTGTGGATGAAATGTTTTATAATGCTTAAATTTATAAAAGATACTAGTGAAAATTCCATGCGTTGCATGGCTTTAATCCTGAATTTTCTTTATATATATTTTTGAGAAATTATAACTAAATGAGTT
The DNA here is from genome assembly GCF_040712315.1 of Castanea sativa. Lineage (NCBI taxonomy): Eukaryota > Viridiplantae > Streptophyta > Magnoliopsida > Fagales > Fagaceae > Castanea > Castanea sativa. The sequence continues at coordinate 40,758,823 of NC_134024.1, read as the reverse complement.
ATTATTACATAATTTTAGAATTATTTTCTAGCTAAATGTCAACAGTGAACAATTTTTATGAGAAAACAGTGAAACAGTTTTACTTAATGCAAGAAACAAATTTTATGAATGCAGTAAGCAGATTCGAATATACAGTAAACATGATGTGCAGAGAGAAAATTTTATTAATGTAGAAGTAGATTTTATCAATGCAGAAAAATAGATTCAATTATTGTGAAATTCAAACGTGAAAAAGCATTCAAATTTGGCGTTTAAATTTAGAAAACACGATTTCACTAGGTGTTTTATGAGAAAACAGCAAACAATTTTTTAAATAGTGAACAAAAAATAATTTACGCAGAAAAGTGAGTGAACAATTTTTTAAATAATGCTGAACAGAAAATAATTTTACGCAGAATGCTAGAAATAGTTTATGCAGAAAACAGTGAACAATTTTTATGAGAAAACAGTGAACAGTTTTACATGATGCAAAAATCAAATTTTATGATTGCAGTAAGCAAATTCGAATATACAGTAAACATGATGTGCAGAGAGAAAATTTTATTAATGTAGAAGTAGATTTTATCAATGCAGAAAAATAGATTCAATTATTGTGAAATTCAAACATGAAAAAGCATTCAGATTTGGCGTTTAAATTTAGAAAACACGATTTCACTAGGTGTTTTATGAGAAAACAGCGAACAATTTTTTAAATAGTGAACAAAAAATAATTTACGCAGAAAAGTGAGTGAACAATTTTTTAAATAATGCTGAACAGAAAATAATTTTACGCAGAATGCTAGAAATAGTTTATGCAGAAAACAGTGAACAATTTTTATGAGAAAACAGTGAACAGTTTTACTTAATGCAAAAATCAAATTTTATGAATGCAGTAAGCAGATTCGAATATACAGTAAACATGATGTGCAGAGAGAAAATTTTATTAATGTAGAAGTAGATTTTATCAATGCAGAAAAATAGATTCAATTATTGTGAAATTCAAACATGAAAAAGCATTCAGATTTGGCGTTTAAATTTAGAAAACACGATTTTACTAGGTGTTTTATGAGAAAACAGGGAACAATTTTTTAAATAGTGAACAAAAAATAATTTACGCAAAAAAGAGAGTGAACAATTTTTATGAGAAAACAGTGAACAGTTTTACTTAATGTAGAAATTAAATTCATATTTTGAAATTAAAATCTCTGTATTTTACAATGCTTCTACTTAAATAAATAAATACATAAAAAAGCTACTTATTTTTATGTTTATGTTTATTTGTCGATAATCCCAAAAAAAAGAAAAGAAAAGAAAAGTTACAAGGTACTCGAGCTTAGTGAGCTGGAGTACTGTAGAAATAAAATAAACAGCATTTTGTGTTTACGTTTAGTTGTCGATAATCCCAAAACAAAATAAAATAAAGTTACAAGGTACTCGAGCTTGGTGAGCTCGAGTACTGTAGAAATAAAATAAACAACATTTTATGTTTATGTTTATGTTTATTTGTCGATAATCCAAAAAAAAAAAAAGTTACAAGGTACTCGAGCTTGGTGAGCTCGAGTACTGTAGAAATAAAATAAACAACATTTTATGTTTATGTTTATTTGTCGATAATCCCAAAAAAAAAGTGAAAAAAAGTTACAAGGTACTCGAGCTTGGTGAGCTCGAGTACTGTAGAAATAAAATAAACAACATTTTATTTGTAAAAAGTACTCGAGCATGTTATACTCGAGTATTGTGTTGCATGGTACTCGAGTATACCAAGCTCGAGTATCACATTATTTTTTTTATTCGCCAAATTTCCACCTCAGCAGTGCCACGGTGGCAAAACTTCTAGGAACTCGAGTGTCTTAAACTCGAGTTCCAAATGGTACTCGAGTTTGCCAAACTCGAGTACCATAAAAGTGGTATTTCCCTATTTAGTTCCGAAACAGTGTTTTTTTGCTAAAAATTTCTGAAAATTGTGGTATTGGGCCATTTTGGCCGTAGTACAAGTACTTCTTTTGTGTATGCAGTTTCTTCAACAAGTATTTGGCATTGATACCATGAAACAATGGGTGGGAGTATAAAATTGAAGTTTTGAACCGTTTAATCCCCTTGTGTATTTGTGTGCTTCACAAAATAAAAATCATGTGTACTATACTATCACTACACTCTCAGATCTCCACCAAATAAATGCCACACTGGCTGCCGTCAGAGAAGTTTTACACCAAGCTAGAAGCATGCCAAAGCCATTAAAGACAAGACTACTAACAACCCCAAGACTTGCTCAGCACTAATAACAGCAGACCTAGACTACAAGAGAGAAGAGGGGTTCATTTTTTCTTGTCTGTTAGCTGATCATAGGGTGTTAACTGTCAAGTTTGATTTTGAAATTTTTCTAAACCATTATGAACGTGTTGTTTTGTAACTTTTTCTCTTTTCTTGGTGGTAAAAAAAGAAAAACACTAGAGCCAAAAAGCCCAAAACAGGAGAAAAAACACCCAGCACGAATATAAGCTTTTTTTTTCTTTTTTTTTTTCCAACTCAAGATACGGGAAAGTATTTAAGTATTCTATTTGACTTATGTAGTAATTTTTATTTTATATTGTTTTCATCGGTGAAGTTTTTATTTATTTATTTAAATAAAAAAGATAAAGCTTTCAATTTATTTTCAGCCTCTTGTCATTTATCTCATAAGATAGGGAAATGGTTTTGGATTTGAACAGGTTATCGGGTTCAGGTCCACTTTTCTCAGTTCAGTTGTCTCCAATGTCTTTTTAGTGAACATGTTGAATTGCAAACAATGTCAAGTAGCGGTACACAGTCTAAAAGTAGAAAAATCAAGACCCTTTTTCAATTTGCATGTTAGTATGTTACTAATAATTTTTCGTTTACTAAATTCTTTCACCTTGCCCTTGCTTCAATGCAGTGGCGGTAGCAGAATCAAAATCTGAGTTTTCCTTCCTTAGTTTTTCCCCCTTTAAACAGTAAGAAATATCATATCTCCCACGAGTATAAACAGTCAATTTCAAAAGTGATCTATTGATTGACCGTATACACCATCTAACTCGACACCATACATCCAAGTATTCCTTATACCTAAAACTTTTAAGACAGAAAAATTCCAGCAAACAAAGTAGCCACATTAACAATAACGTGCAGCCACAGATAAGCATAATGAAATCATGAAGAGCATGTCCAAAGTGCTTGGAAGCATCTTCACTATCATCATAATACATTTTCCTCAAGTTCCAACCCAGCTTGATTTATCGAGCAGCAAAGGGCAGGTCTTGGATGTTAACAATATCATTGGCAAGACTAAAGGTTCTTCTATGACTTGATCCATCCAGGCAACTTCCATTTTTGTCTTTTAAGTAGAAAGCATGCAGATGTTCGTTCATTTCCGGAAGATTGAAGAGCATAGTTGAAAGGTGAATGATGCTTCCTTGAGGAACCACTTAATGATGGACAATCCCATTCTAAATCAATATTGAGTCCAGAGTGAAGGAGGGAACCTTCTAAACCAGGATGAGGATATCTCTCACAGAAAACCTTACTCATTATAGGAGATTATGAGGAGAAAGGAACATGCTGCTATCTTTGCATTTAGTGTCATTTCTGCAATCTTCAGCCAGAGTAAGTACTCTGGTGCAAGTGTTAGAGCTAAAGGAAAATGGTTAAAATCAGCATTTATATCTTTCTTGACTTCAACTTGGTTTCCAAAATCAAGGTCATTATAGCTGGCTAAATGGGACCATGGTAATGAAATAACATTTGGAGAATATGTGGACAGGAAGGAAAATTCACTCAAGTCTTTTCCACCTATCCTGTCATCCAGAGTGTGCTGATAATAATCATCCCAGGAACTTAATGAAGGTGAATACACACTCAGCTCTATATTTTGACAAGTAATAGACAAGGTTCTTTCCTCTGTATTCCTGTCAAAGTCCCAACCCAGAAGAAGAGGACGTGACTCACTTTCAATCAATTATTTTTTTTGGATGCAAGTCATCCAGTTCTTTGAGATGATTATATTCAAGAGATCCCATATCTTTTAGATTGAAAACATAAGTGGAATCACACTGAGTACTGATGTAGGACTTCTTCCTCCTACTTGAAATCTGGGTTTCATCATTTCATACTTGAGACATGCTATACTAGTATTGCTTGGGGGAGTGTAAAATTTTGAGAGAACCACCTCTGGCTATCTATTCAACCAACAAGATAAAGGGCCATCATCCAAGTGTGAACCATAATCAAGTTCCATATAGTTCCTTACAGGCATATGAATTAATTTTTTGAGCTGACTATGAGATTCCAAAGAAGCAAGAAACTGAGATTTGGTACCAATATCTACTTCCATTAAACCCTGCCAGAGACAAGTAATTTCAGCTTAATCACCAACACCAACAGAATAAGTCATATCCATATGGCAAGAGAAAGGAGCACACATTGTTTTTGTTGCTCTCATGAAACAGGCAACTGAGAAGCAAAGAAACAAAGTCATACCTGAGAACATTTCTACAAGTCCATGATATGAGGCTAGAAAAAAAAAGAGAGAAAGAACTTATTTATGGTCATATGTCTAACCCCTTTGAACAGAGTTCTTCAATATGAGGGTACGAGGTCTCCACAACCCATTCGCATAATTTGTCTCTTTTTAGAAAAAAAATGATTTCTACAAGTCTATGATATAAGGCTAAAAAAAAAAAAAGAGAACTTATTAATGGTCATGTGTCTAACCCCTTTGAACGGAGTTCTTCAATATGAGGATACAAGGTCTCCACAACCCATTCGTGTAATTTCTCTCTTTTTAGAAAAAAAAAAAAAAAAAAAAAAAGTCTCCATGCCTGTTCTGGGCCCTTGAACATAAAGGCATACTTGCAAGCATTTAATACTATTAAGCAAAGCATTCCACCAGCATCTATAGTTGTGAGGTTTGGAGGTAGTAAAGATTGTCATAATCTAACTTAAATAAGCATTAAAAATCCATGGGGTTGCTAGGGAGAGAATAGATTTTGAAAATTCTTAATAGCTTGTAAAAAATCTATATTCTTTTCTTCCTTTCCTTCCATGATTTTAGCTACCAAACAAAGGATACATAACCCCAGGATTCAGCACATTGATATTTCTCAATATTTTCATGTGTGCTGCATATACCTGCTGAGGTTGTACAAGCTTCCAGTGGAGTTATCTCTCCCAACCAAAAAATAAAAGTCAAAATGGGTACTTGCAAGTATCAAATCAAGTTCTGGATTCCAATTCCACAGGATATATAGCAACCTGAGAAATTTTATCAGTGGTTCTAATTTGGCATCATAATTTACAAGATGAGAACATTAATGTGGATATTGTAATTAAAGATATTATGAATCATGTAATATTAAATTATGAAGCAGAGCCCCATACTGAGAGTGATATTAAATAAAGTGGTGGTGAATATTCTACTTAAGAATGTTGAAGCCAAATAACTCTCTCTCACCTTTTGGAATACTAAAATACAATTTAGTCTACTCCTGGCCTACTATAAAACCATTCCTAGATGGCTTTCTAATTCTATCCATGTTGTCAAATAGCCCCCCACAAGTGTCATAGTGCATGAGTAGCACCAGGAATCAATTACCAAGAAACGAGTGGTCAACAATGAAAGAAGCAGAGCTTTTATCCTTGTTTACTATCCCTCCAGCTGTGGCAGCTATACTAGAAAGGATTCAGAAGAATTTCCTTTAGGGGGCCTCCAAGGATTTTTTAAATATCATTGCTTGGAAAAAGTTGTCTGCTGGTTGAGTCAGTGGTTTGGGGATCCAGAGGGTTGGTTTGTTTAATCAAGCCTTGCTTGGGAAGTGGCTTTGGCGTTTTGGGAAGGAAAGGAAAAGTTATGGCATTAGGTTATAGCAGCCAAATATGGTGAGGCTAGAGGAGGCTGGTGCACTAGAGGGGTAAGAGGTACACATGGGTGTGGGATGTGGAAGAGCATTAGGGAAGGAGCAAAAAAGTTCTTCGGTCAGTTAGTGTATAATGCGGGGGAAGGTCACCGTATTAGTTTTTGGCATGAAACATGGAGTGGGCCTATTCCTTTAAAGGAACTCTTTCCTATTATGTTTGCTTGTTCTATGTCTAAAGAAGCTTGGATTTCTGACTTGGTAGTATCTGCTTCAGAAGGGGCTAGTAGGAGCTAGAATTTACAATTCTGTCAAGATTTTTAGGATTGGGAGCTGGATAATGTTTATTCTTTTTTTGAGCTTCCTTATTCCTCTATGCCAAGGGGTGAGGGGGATGATAACCTGACTTAGAAGTTGACTACGGCTGGTGTGTCTGATGTGCGCTTTTACTATAAGTTGTCTAGACCTAGCACTAACGAATTTTCTTGAAAGTGCATTTGGTGTGCAAAGGTGCCTAAACAAGTGTCTTTCTTTTTATGAACAATAGCTAGGGATGGGATACTCAGCATTGATAATCTTGTTAAGAGAGGTTAGTCCCTGGTTAATAGGTGTTGCGTATGTTGTTGCAATGAGGAATCTGTGGATCATCTTCTACTTCACTATAAGTTTTCTCACGCCTTATGGTATGAAGCTTTTGAAGCATTTGGGATTCAGTGGGCAATGCCAAAGTCAGTTAGCTCTCTTTTCTTTGCTTGGAGAAATTGATTTGGAAAGCACCTATCAACCATATGGTCCCGGCATGTTTAATGCGGATAGTTTGGCAAGAAGGTAATACTTGCATTTTTTGAAGACAATGAGAGACCCTTAGACCTCTTAAAATCTCCTCTTCAGTACTTTTTTTTCAGTGGGCTCGTATTTGGGGTTGTACGGATTGTATTTCGATTTATGAATTCTCACTTTCCCTTCCTTTTAGTTCTTGATTTGGTTGTATTTGTTCCTTGTTCAGAGTGTTCACCATCGTGAACATGATGTTCAGTTTTTTTCCAATATAAGTATTATTACCTATAAATAAAAAATAAATAAATAAATTTAAAAAAAAAAAACAATGAAAGAAGCAAAGTTCACCTCTTGCAAAGCATTGGAATAATTTTTGCTAGGGATTTAGAATAACAGGTGATATCGCTAAAAGTGGTCTCAAGAAGTACAATATCACTCTAAAAAAAAAAGTTTAATAAGTCAGTATAACTGCGTTTATATCTGCCACTTTTAAAGAAGCTAAAAATGACTGGCCAGCGCATTTTGGATATCAGATGTGAAACTATTCCACACGATAACTTCAAAGGTTATGATAAAATCGCAAAAAGGGTATGAAAATTAGATTGCATACTCAAAGAAGAGTGAACATTCCATTTATCTACAAGCAAGATTACCATAAAATTATTACTGAATTAGGAGCAACAATTTGTTGTCATGATTTTCTTCCCTTTTTATTCAAAAAATAACCAAGAAATAATTAATCAGAAGCATACCATGTAAAAGAAAAAAATTCCAACTTTAAAGCACACACCTGAGTTCATTGATGTGCCACCAAGAGGTGAGAAGAGTGAGCTAAAGTTACTAGGTGCAATGTTTTCAGCAAGCAACGAGGAACTGAAGTCCTCACAGCTAAATTTGACACTGTTGGTATTTTCTGCATAGTACAGAGAAAGCACATAAATAATCATGTCCAGACCAGTGCATTGCATTTAAATATTTTGAGTACGGCTAATTCAAATTCATAGAATATTTCTTAAAAAAATAAAAATAAAATTTATACCAGCCTTTAAGACCAGGAGAAAAAAAAATATATGAATAAACCCAAATTGTAGTTGAGACGCATTTCTGAACACTTACCTACGGAACAGTCACTAATTTTGAATTTCTTTGATGGGTTTTCTTCTTTAAGCAATGTATGGAATTTGTATTTGCAGTCTGCATTTTCCTTCAATTTCTTAAAAAAAGCAAAATCGGAAGTTTTGGGGTCATCGGCTGCATGTTACATTTAAATGGAATGATTAATATTTTCAAACACAAGAGGCAATTACTTATGATTGTTACCACTAGAAATACAAAATAATTATGACAATAGAGCTTGCATATATTTAACCATTTAGCACAAAGAGAAACAATATTTTTACTTTATGAAAAGGAAAATAAGAAGTTAAACCGACAACCCAAAGAATATGCAGCTCCAGGAGAGCAAAGCAATGTATGGGCAGCAATAGAAACTTACATCTCGGACTCTGTCTTCCTTCTAAAGCTGTGGAAGAAGCATTTCTTCTGCAACTTAAGGGAATATGGACATCAAGATCTGTAAGCTTTACTCTTTTCCAGCAGCTGATATCTACATGGAAATGATTTAATTAGTAGGAAACATCAATTTAATTTAAATGATTTTATCGTGGAGCAGTATGCCATTGTGCATAATGATAAGTGCACTGGAAAAAAAATTAGAGAAATAGACCCAATCATTTGCCTAATAACGACTACTGCAATTTTTTTATTTTATAAGAGTAAAAAAATTCATACAAGCAATAAAATCCAAAAAAAGAATCACGATGTATATGCCAGAATGCCCATGTCAAATCTGCTAAGTATGCATCAGTATTTCAAGGCATAAAGTGTAATTCTAGTTTAAATTTGTATTCTTTTGGTGAGTCATATTAGCTATGCATCGGTATCACATGCAAGCAAGAACATGGAATCGCCCAGTTAGTGAAAGGCATTTTTGTCTTTGTTTCTTAGTGTACCAACATTCTACTCTAATTACCTAATTTTTCTTTATGAAATTTCTAAACCCTAATTATATATAAATCCATTTTCCGTGCTAAAATTTTTTCCTAATTGAAACTTAGAACTCGTTAATTAATCTCAACTGGAAAAAATCTGAACCAAAAGGAACATAAATGAAAAATCAATTACATGAAGGAAAAAAAAAAAAAAAGAAAGAAAGAAAGAAAGAAAAATGAATGAATTAGGAAAACAACCTTTGGTTGATTGGGAAGTTGGATTTGGAATGCGGAAATCGGAGCTCCGAACTCCGAACTCCACGGAGACGACCCGTTTGTTGTGGTAGAGTTGCTCCGATGATCGATGATGGATCTTTATGGGTAGTTTTGGAAATTCGTCTCTTCATTGAGTTTCAGAGAAAGAGAGCGCATGGAGAGTGATTGGAAGTTGAGAGGAATTTTAGGCGCCAAAATGGCACGTGCATAGGAGGATGCTCCACTCTCTCTCTCTCTCTCTCTCTCTCTCTCTCTGTATTTGTTGGAGGCGTGAGACACTAGTGTTTGGTAATGTTATTCCAGTAACGTAGTTTGTATTTATTGAAAGACATGGGAGCGAAAAGGTATGTAGAAGTATATGTAATGTTCTTTAAATACTAAAAATTGTTGTTATAATTACACTACTAAAAAGCATCCTAGAAATTTTAGATTTTTTAGATTTGTTTTAGTGAAAAGTTTAGAAATTTTATTGAGATAATATCAAGAGTTTACAACTAAGAAATTTAAGGTTTTTTAATTTAAATTTTATGAGCTCCAATTTATGAGTGCACTTGGGTAAAGTTATACAATCTTCAAGAACCAATTTCTTAGGACTAGGATTCCAATCAAGTTTAGGGTTTCAATAAGTTTTTGAAAACTGCTTAATTGGATGGAAATTTGATGGAATAGATTTTGAAGGATATCAACTCTGATTGAGAAAGCTTAAGCCATTAGAAAGATGTTTCAAGATCGTACAAAAGGTGAACATTACCAATTACGAGCAATTTAAGATGATACATTTATAAAAGGACACTCTGAGTTCCAATGTGCCTATTTTGGTTCAAGTAACATCAAGACTATGCCTTAAATTGCTTTTGTTTATAATCATGAACAAAATGATTAATGAATTGCAAAATGTAAGATTACCAAAACCATTCTAAGTCTATTGAACTTTTTTTTTAGAAGAATTCTATTGATCTATATAAAAGGGTACATGCTCAAGTTTTCAAAATAACCTCTTACCATATTTTTGTAAGATCATTATTAATGTCCTCAAATATATAACCACAATCTACTCTGCTTTCCATGCTCTTTAGGGAACTCTTGATAAACTATGTCCTTGCCCATTTCATGTCGTAAATCATGCATCTACAAACCATTGTCACTAACTTTTACAAGAGATTTAATAAATGGGTCAGTTTGTGTTCAACATGAGAAACTCGTCTGACCTATTTGATTCATTTAGCTTATAAAGATATTAGTTATTATTATTTTATTATAATTGCTTAATTTTTTGTTCTAATTATATATTTATTACTATATTTATGGTTGTAATTGTATTTTAATTTTAAATATATGAGAATTGATAACAAGTTATTCAGATCAGGTATGACTTATTAATCAAACTAACTTATAACCTTATGCATATGCATGGATATACTTAAAAGATACACATTAAAATACATAGTTTAATAATCTTACATATATAATTTAAATATTATTGATAGTCATTCTTATATATATTTTTTAACTCTTTAAAAAAGTCTTGTAAGAATGTTATTAGGTAGAAAATGTAAATTGTCCATTTTAAAAATATTTTTATGTTTATTAATTCTAAATTCTTTTGTTTTTGTACACAACAACTCACTTGAATGGATATTTATGATATGGTCCTACATTTGATTCCAAAATTAAGAAAGAAAACTCTCTCTAAAAATAAATAATTTAGGACACATGGCGCAAAATTGGACTTCAATTGTAGAATCTAATTGGATTTTCTCTAAGTTTTACCTATTAATATATATGTGTGTGTGTGTGTGTGTGCACGCGAAATGAGTTGTTTTTAGTTAATAAAAAAAAGGCTCATAAATATAAAATCATTCAAACTCTCTCTTCCTATAATTTTATATATAATGTTAGATATATATTTATGTTTTTTATGATTTATTTATATTGGACTCATCGTTTTCTACTCTAAATTAACTCATTTGACACAAAAATTAAAAAATTTCGATTAGATGGAACACATGCCATAAAATTAAACTCTAATTGAAATCAAATTTTTACGCTGAACTAACCAACTTGGTTAAAAAAATTTAAAATTTTGATCAGATGGGACACGCGCGTGACTCAAAATTAGACTTTAATTGAATTTCAATTTAAAATCTAATAGGATTTTCTTTCAGCTTTACTTATATATATATATATATATATATATATATATATATATATATATAGATGATTTATAAACTTGAATTGTTTTTAGTTCTAAAAAAAAAAAGACTCATAAATATAAAATCATTCAAAAATTATGGTTTACTTATATTAGATTCCTCGTTTTTTACATTGATGATGCCGAAAAAATCACCAGTGAGTTGCAAGCATTCCTCAAACCAAAGCAATACCTGCAAAAAGAAAATAGAGAACCTAAAAGAGAGCACCGGTGTGGTGCCGGCCAAAAACCCTCCGAAGGTCAAGTTAGAATTTTGTTTTTTTTTTAACCCTAGAATGCCAGAGTTAAGAATATTGTGCGTACCTTCATATCTAGGGTTTCTGGGGTATTTATATTAGGTAGAATTGCCTTTCTTTTAGGATACAACTTCCCCCTCAAGTTACTTTCCATATAGGAGTCTTCTCAAACGTGTGTCGCAAGAAGTCCAAGCATGCACGCTTGCGTGTGGATAAAGCAAAAGTTGATTTAAAACATATCAAATGACATACAACCTGGAATCTTCAATTAATATGTACATGACGGATACTCAGCCAAATTTAACCGTCATAGTCGCGTCACCTACGGTGTCGATCCGTCTACATGCTCTCCGTCCCTTCGAGTTCTATGGGAATACCCATCTCCTATTTTTATCCCCTTCATACACTAAATTAACTCATTTGGTACAAAAATTAAAAAATTTAGATTAGATGGGATACATATTGCAAAATTAAACTTTAATTGAAATCTAATTTTTACATTGAATTAACTCACTTAGCACAAAAATTTAAAAACTTAGATTAGATGGGACACGTGGTGCAAAATTAGATTTTAATTGAATTCCAATTGAAATCTAATTGGATTTTCTTTCAGTTTTATCTATTATTATAGATATAGATAGATTATTAAATGGGTCATTTGTATTGACCTTTACAAGACTTGTTATTTAAATGGGTTAAACGTGTCATGTCGGGTTGACCTATTTAATAAACAAATTGTGTTAGGATTGATGATTCTTAACATGTTTACTAAACAAGTCGGGTTCAGGTCAATCCATAAAGCCGAATACTCACAGCTCAATACGACACAAATCCGATCCGTGAACATGAATTGCCACGCCTAGAGTCAAGCATTCAGTTATTCATGATAACATAGTGATTTTAGTAAAGTCAACAACTCAATTATATAAACAAAGTAGGAGTTCAAGTGTTTAAAGAATGACTGAAAATTTTCAACTACATATGAAAAGAATTATTTTTTTGTTTTTTTAGAAAAAGGTAGAATGGTAGATAATCTTGATAGACTAATATGACATCTGAGAGCAAAGTTTGAAAAGATACATCGGACTCATTCTCTCCAAACAACTTTGATTTTTTTTTTTTACCAATTTGAACATGACAGCAAATTTTTGTAGTGTAATATAGTTCATGAGAAGACGTTACTTCTAAGAATACTAACATAGAGAAATCCCAAAGCTTGCAGGCTTGCAACTTCAACAATCCTTCACACAAAGACAAAACAGTTGCTATCATAGAATCCTTAACAGCCCAGCTAAAACAACCAGTCATGACCATGCACCTGGACAAACAAAATTGAATCCCCTCCCCATTTCAGGATTGGTTGCCATTTGGAAGACTCTATAAACATCTGGCCTTATTTTTCAACTGTCGAGGCTTTCCTTTATTCTGAACTGTTCGCTACCCTGCACATAAAAATCAAGCTTTTACTATACATGACCACATTAGTTGCAGGTAAAGGGTCTCCCTTCACCGTTGCCACGTTCCTATAAGTCCAAACAAATAAAACCCCTTTTACATACTTTAAATTAAAGCAAACCAAATTATACGTAAAGGACAAGAAGGGAAAATATAAGAATTAGAATTCTAATTTATTCATTTTGAATTACCTGTCAATATGTCATTCCTTTTATTTCTAATCAGCTTGCACTTAGGATTTCTAAAATGAGGACAACCCATAAGCATAATTTTGAAGGGAAACATGGGATAAAACAATAAATTAATAATACCTTTGGCAGTAAAAGCTTTCCAGCCCATGAAAGTATATTTGACTAGGACATTAGCCACAACTTTCAGAGAACCTATGCAATTTCATTAGACATCCCTTTGGGAACATCAAATAAAATTGGAACCATATGTATATGCTTAGATGTTTATAAAGGTGTATTATCAATTCACTATGAAATGTAACAGAGGAAAAAAAATAAAAAGAAATAAATATCTAACTAACAAAATGCAGAGGAAAAAGATGTTTATGGGAGAAATGAAATTCAAATAATATTAAGCTCACCCATGCCTCTGCACGAGCATCACATGGGATGATCGGGTGAAAGACATTTTCCTAACACTGCAGAATAATGGTAGCATATGGCTAAGGCCATTTAGTAATATTACTAAGGACAAAGAATTAATTCTATGGTGGATTTGTCAAAATTCACTTCCAATAAAAAAATATTAAGGTTGTAGCCTAAGGCTACAACCAATTTTGTAACTAAACTTTGTCTTATTACTAATCAATACTATCTATTATTCACAATATTTATTGGTTTCCATTAATGAAATTTGAACTTTTTGAACTTTGACTTCAATTGCAATCATAAATTCATGATGCCTGCCTCTTGCATCTTCACCTAATTTATTGATTACTATAACTAACATTATTAACTTTCCAAACTTTGTCCTCAATTACAAATATAAATTCATTGAGTTCTAGTTCATTCTTTCTTGCCATTCTTTGTTCATTCTAGTCAAACTGCTAGGAGTGTCATTGACAACTCTAATTAAACATATGGTGAGCAATCCATTTATAAATGTACACTGAAGAGACAAAGATAATGCAGCAACAAATAGAACTTGAATTAAGAAGAAAGACAATGACAATGACTTACATGTAATTCCTGCCAATTGCTTAGCTCTTCATCGCATTCCTTGTACTGACTTCACTCACAATATTTACCATGGGCCATAAATTCAAGGACTCTTTCAAACCCTCAAAAGGAATGATGCTGTTGTTGCTACACTAAACCATAGTACCGTTGAGATCTTCAATGTCTTTCTTGTATACCACACGCAACCCGCATTTCTTCACCATGCCCGAATATCCGTTTTCAATTTTAATTCCAATCTCACGGAATCCATTTGCATCACATTCCCACAGTATTTTTTTGTCCTCCTCCGAGAAGTTTTGAGGAAGCAAATACAGCAGCCAAATATGATATGATGAAGAAACCATCTTTTCCTTAATGGCTAGTCCAAAAGACATATCTTTTCCATTGACACTAAACTAGCACGAAACATTACTGAAACCTTGACGTGGAAGAGTACAAAAGACAACGCAAACAGCAATCCCAATCCAGTCATTACACAAATGAGAAAAAAGTTCCATTATATTCACTTCATCCCCCACACATTGATGGCTAAACCACTTCAGAATTTCACTTCCAAGAAAAAGAATATCATAACTACCATCATGATACTTATGAGAGAGTCCCTAAAACATACAAAGCAAGATGTTTAGAATCGAGAGAGAGAGAGAGAGAGAGAGAGAGAGACCTAAGGGGACTTTTTTATCACCGCAAAAAACAAATCAATGAAGCCTTGATTGTCACTCAGTTTGCTGCAATTTGAAAGTGTGAAAATTGGCTGAAATGAAGAATTTGGTATCAGTAGATCTGGTAACATTTCCAATTAGGAGCAACCAAATCCATCAATATAACCTATATTTAAAGGAAGCTTTGGAAGGGATTGAAGACTTGTGCAATTATCCACCCTCAAAACATTCCGAACGGATAGTTCAACAATGCTTTTCGGAAGGCAACCAAAATTATTTCCACTTAGATCTAAATATTCTAAAGAGAATAAGTAGCCAATATCATTGGGGAGTTCCTTGAGATTGCAATTACATAATTCCAATGTGGTCAAAAAAGAAAAACCAAATAGAGAAGACAATAGCAAGTACATGGAATCGGAACTTCTCGACAATGGATAAAAAAGGAGAAGCTGAAATCCACCAAAAGCTATTTTTTTTAAAGTTTCAAAAATGGCATTAGAAGAAGGCATCTGTCCGTTCACATCAAAACTTTCACCACACCCCAAGTTCTCTTGTAGTTTTGAGCAACCGGAAAGATTGAGATCTTTAAGCCACGTCATCCTAAAAAAGGTGCTGGGAAGGGACATAAGATTTTTACAATCGCTTACATCCAATGAAGCAAGGCCACTCAAATTCCCAATTGACATGGGTAGTTTTGTAATAGCAGTGCCATCTAAGTAAAGTTCTATTACACGTCCCATATTCTCCCCAAATTCTGGAATTGTTTTAATTTTTGAGCAATTGGAAAGAATAAGGATCTTTAGAGACTCCATCTCAAATTTTCTCGGAAGACTTTTGAGATTGTAACAACCATTTAAATTAAGAACAGTAAGCTTTTTCAACATCTCCCAAGACTGTAAAAAGCCAAAAGAAAAAATAATTTTTAACTTCAAAAACCTTATAGTTTAATGAAACTATTGAAAGAAAAGTTGTAGAAGGGTATATATTACCTTTGTTCCTGTCCAAAGTTGTTCAATGTTGTTAAAACACGTGAAGTTCAATCAACTCATTTGGTTGGAAACTTGTTGGCAAAGATTTTGAAGGGTACCCATACCAATTAAAAAATCTTAAGCCATTAGGAAGATTTTTGGGATCATACATGAGGCAAGGATCTTCAATTATGAGGAGTTTCAGATGATTCATTTTTGAAAATGATTCAGGATTCCAATGTGCCCTTTTTGTTCCTAGAAACGGTAAGACGATGCCTTGAATTGCCTCTGTTCCCTTATAATCATGAACAAAATGGATTAGTGAATTGTAAAATATATAAATGCCAAAACCTTTATGTTAAACTATGTTGAATTAATTAGGTATATTCTTGGGTTCTATCAATAAGCTCTTACCGTATTATTTTTCAACACATTGTCAATATCTTTATACAACCACAATCTACTACGCTTCTTAGGTTGGTCTTTTGGGCACTCTTTACGAACTATATCTCGGCCCATTTCTTGGAGTAAATCATGCATCCACAATTGATTGTCTTGCAACTTGATGAGAGATTTTTCAATAAGAGTACTTAATCCAATTTTAGGGTGAATCTCAAGACAATCTAATATTGGAATAACAGTTTCTTGATTTTTATGATTAAAGAAGCATGCAATATTCAAGAAAATTTCCTTCTCTGTTTCATGTAGTCCATCAAAACTTATTTGAAGTACATTAAGAATTTTTCTTTCAGGAAATTCTCTAAACCTATCTAATTCACTTTTCCATTCAAAAGTACTTCTTCCATTCAGAAGGAAACCCAAAACCTCAATGGCTAAAGGAAGGCCACTAGCATAATATACAAAGGCTAGGGATAACTCTAGATAATCTTTAGTAGGATGCTCTTTGTCAAAAGCTTTCAAATTAAAAAGATGAAAAGCTTCATCATTACTCAATACTTCAGCCTCATATATTCCATCTACTTTTTGTGTTGTTAGCAACTTCACATCTCTTGTTGTTATGATAACTCTACTACCTGGACCTAACCAATCATGCTTCGCACCTAATTTGTTCATCTGGTCTAATTCATTTACATCATCAATAATGAGAAGAATCTTTTTGTGACGTAACCTATTCTTGATCATGTAAACTCCATTATCAACATCTTTTACATTCACGTCTCTTAGAATCAAAAGATCATTCAAAAGTTTTTGTTGTAACTGAAGTATGCCAAATTTTTCACAAACTTCCTTGACATTAGCAACAAAACTAGATGCTTCAAATTAATTAGAAATCATACAGTAAACAACTCTTGCTAGAGTTGTTTTATCCATTCCTCCTGTTCCCTTAATTCCTATAATGCGAACACCATTTGACTCTAGAGCTAAATGTGACATCAAATTCTCAATTCTGGAACTTGTTCCTACTAGTCCCTCGGTAGCTACAAAGAATGTATAACTTGGTTTATTTATTATCACTTGCACAATATTGTCAATAACTTCTGACTTGAGCCTACAATGAAAAGAGAATAATAAGTAGTGAGTTTAAACCTCCCATGACAAGACCCAAATTAGAAAATTTTGCAGATATATAGGATTTAGTATGGTTGATTAAAACTGAAATCCCAACAAATAAATGTATATACAACCTATAATGTAAATATGAATGTATTGTTTTAGTTTAGTTTCATTCCTTAAGAAACCTAGGTTTAATTTGAGACATATGCAATATATACTCTATATTAAAATTTTGAATATTAGCTGGATTAAAAAAATAAAATCTAATTTCATGCTACATATGTTTCCATGCTTGGGTGGGTTTTGAGTCTGATAAGTTTTCGACCTAGGATAGTATAAGCAACACCAGGATTTTTTCCCCTTCGTTAACCAAAAAAAAAAAATTTTGAGGAAAAAAGAAGATATTTTGAATGTAAGATTTGCTTTTTTATAACACAATGTTCTCCTAAACAAAAGTTACTTAGGGATTTACTTAGTTTAACTGGTAAAGTCTATTATCGTTGAATAAAAGATTTTGGATTTGATCCCCGTTTACCCTAAAAACCAAATGGTGTCTTAGTATGATGATTAAAAAAAAAAATTAGGAACAAATGTCATATATTAAAACTATATAAAAATAAGAGTAATATTACAGTCATAAAATATTTAACAACATTTTTACAAAATGTTGATTTGACCGACCTCTTATTGGTTTTCATCTACGTCCACCATTAATATCACTTTTTTTTCATTTACTAATAATCACTCACCACATTAGCAGTTTGTAATAAAATTTGTAAAATAGTTCATACCTCTAGCATTATTATATAAATAAATAAATAAAAACAAAGGTCACTGTGTGTTTCATTGCATTTAATTGAGTGAAATATTGCCTGTATGGAAATAATAAATGTCTTATAAAATGATGAAAAGGTGAAGAACACCTTTGGCTGAAATGATAACTTGTGTTTCTTTATCTTTATGACAGTTGGGACTTGGGAGTGCAGTTATATTTTTTTTTCTCCTATTTGTTAGTGAGAATTTTTGTGAGCAATTCTATGTTCATAATATTTTCACAAAAAATTTTAGGTGGAAAGTTATTTCTCGTTCCAATCTAAGCCCACCATTAAAATAAGGCAACACAAACACGACCCGTTTATTATACAGGTTAGCCGTGTCGACTCGAATATGACCTAAACCTGTTTAGTCTCAATCCATGACCTATTTATAAAAAGGTTAGCTATGTTGGATTCGTAAGTCATGTCAGATTTTACCACCTCTAAATATAAGTAGTAATAAGTACTTTACATTCTTGTGGGACATATCAATTCTTTTTATTTTTTTTAGAATCAGGACATTTCAATTCTAAACATTGTATTCTTTTTCTCATAAATACAAAATATTGTATTCTAAAAGTGCGCATTTTTATGGAATAAAAAAAAGTGTGCGTTTATATAAGCATGCTGCTTTTTCTTTGAGAGAAATATAAGCATGCTGTTGATTCGCTTACTTGCTTATTTGTTGACTACTTGGGCTTTGAGTTGACTGAAATTAAAGATTAAGTTTAAATACAAGTCAAATTTTACAATTTTATTCACAACTAATGAGTTAACAAGTTATAATTCATGTATAATAAAATTGAGGCTAAAAGTGTTCATTTGTGAATGCGATGTTATACCAATTATAATCTCTCACCTCAAATCTTATGATTTTTTTTTTGTTCTGTTTGTATTATTGTTGGATTGAAAATGGATTAAATATTTGTCTTCGCAATAATCTTTTAAAGCCTTAAAATTCATCATTCTTAGGACTTTTTTTGTTGTTTTTGAAGATTTATCATTCTTAGGATCTTAGTTGCTTATCTTGTTTGCATTATAGTGCACTTAATTTGAAATGAATCCATTTTATGATTCATATAAAGAGTTAAATATTTAAAAATATATCTAGTGTTATATCATTTAAAATTTTATATAACATGACATCGTGTATACTGTCAAATCTATCTATAAAATTTATTTCTTCTCATTTTCATGCTCACATAAATATCTTTTATTTCTTCTCCTTTTCACTCACTCCTTAAAAAAAATCACTGTCAACTCATTTTCTTCTTCCCCAATTCGTTTTCCTTTTATTTTGTTGGTGAGATAACACTTTAGGTAGCCTCGAATTAAGTAGTCAATACAACATATGGAGAAACTACTTAACATAAAAGCTTAAGCTAATAGATAAGCTCTAATTGACAAGTGAATTTTTGAGATTGCAAATCAGGGTGGGATGACTGGTGCTTTAGATGTATTAACAGATAAGCATAAACTCTTTTGTATTAAATGATACCACATCATTTATAATAAAATTCAATAAACAAAAGGCATGTGTGCAAAAATAATTATCCATTAACACATGTATTTTATTTGTTAGTGGGGTAATTATTTTTTGCAGACGTGTCTTTTATTTATTGAATTTTGGTATCACTCTAATAATATTATTTGATACCAAATACTTTCTTGGAATGACAAGTGGGTCACAAGTAGAGCTCATGCCTTCTACTAGCTAGCTATCCTTTATATTATAATTATTGTTTTTAGTTTTATTTTTAATT
Source organism: Castanea sativa (assembly GCF_040712315.1). Lineage (NCBI taxonomy): Eukaryota > Viridiplantae > Streptophyta > Magnoliopsida > Fagales > Fagaceae > Castanea > Castanea sativa. The sequence continues at coordinate 40,739,120 of NC_134024.1, read as the reverse complement.
TTTTCTTAAGGAATTGGTGTCCTATTTTATTATCTGACTATTTCACTTCATTCTCATGAGATATCCCTAAAACCGTATGGAAAAATAGTATAATGAATTGAACCTATAGCCTTCAAGTCATTTTACGCTATTTCAAAACAATTGACTCACCATTTGGATATTGACACGAGGGTTTACTATTAGTATAGTTTTTCATAATGATTTCATTCTTTAAGGAATAATTTTCAAATATATTTCAATTGGAATAATGTAAAATATACTTAATACTAACCACATCACACAAGTTACATGCATTCTCAAGGGGTTTTTTTTTTTTTTTGTATATTAATTTAAATTTCATGAATTTTTATTTATTACAACTATGAAATTATACGTTCACCAATCATCAAAAGAACTGGGAATATGATGAGACTCCGTGCTCAAAAGAAGAAAGAAAAAAAGAACATTCCCATACTTGATAATGACTTCAATATTATTTTGGTGTTCATTTTCTTGTGTTAGGACACATCTCACTTCTGACAATTTTCGTAATTGATAAAAGCAGAAAATTCATCGGACAAATATATAAACATTAAATTGGAACAAATGAAAAATTGTGAATTTCAAAATTAAATAATAGAGGCTGGCAATGAGTTCAGTATAAGTACACTGAAAATTCTTATAACAAGCCTTAGCATGGGTACCAGTGCACCGCCCATTATCTTGTTGGAACTGCAAGCGTGTTGTAGGATTTCTGATTGGGACACTGTTTTATTTGATCTATTATGTTGTTCGAACTGCAAATGTAATTGACGCAATTACTAGCTTTTTAGGCATATGGAATTGGGCAATTGAATTTTTAGGCAAACCATTTGACGTGCTTTTAGGATTGGTCTCCCTTACCAAATTTCAGAGGCTTCTCCCACTTTTTTTTATGCAAAAATTCCAAATAAAAAAAAAACACCGCATTTTCATTTCAATTCACAAACCCATCATTTCCGCCACCTTCTATCATGTCAGTGGACTCTTTGTTCTTGCCACCCTCTTTCTTTGGGCTTGGTGTACTTGGAGTTGGAATTTTCTTATCTTGACCATTGTCTAGCCCAAACTTGAGTAGGTACTCACGATTCTTCAAAAGTGTTATCATTGGGTTTATGAGCTACTTACCTCGTAGGGACTATAAATACCTACTTACCTCAATTTCTTGCTTTACAAACTCCCTCCAGACAATTCGCACAAGCCTTAATGCTAGCTTTCTTGGTTGTAGAGGCTACCAGATTCACCATTAGATTTCCCAGTTTCCACACTCCCAAGTATTAGGGTTTGTTGATAGTGGCCTTTGACAGTTAGGGATTCATTATAATGTTACTTTTAAATTTCTAGTATATTATTATTATTATTATTATTAGGGTCGTAGTCTAAATTCTATATGAACCATGCAATTGTCTTCTGTATTTATTTATTTTGTGGTATTGACTTCGTTTTTAGCGGGCTTAGTTTTAGTGGTACTGAAAAGGGCAAACCAGAAAAACTAAGGTGTCATTTCATTTTTGTTATAGAGCTGCCGGTGAGCCCATTTCTAATCGAATTTGGACACATGGTGAATCAACACAAGATCCCAAACATGAATAAACCATAGACTGAGAGAAGCTTGTTGCATACGTCTGAACACAATAATTTTTCAAGGTAGAGGTCTAGAGAGAGCAGCTTCTTATGCAATAACATCCTTGTGCACTAAATCAACTCAAACCCTGTGTTGCTATTGTGAAGATTAGTTAACCCTTCTAAACTTCAAACATTTGGTAGGAGTATAAAATTGAAGTTTTAAACAGTTTTATTCTGACATGAGTTGGTAGCTTAAACTTCACATAACAAAAACCATGTATACTATCGCTATACTCTCAGATCTCCAACAAATAAATGCCAGACTGGCTGCTGTCAGAGAAGCTCTATAACCAAGCTAGAAGCCGGGGATTTGATAGAGAAGTAATCCTAGCATACAAGAAGCATGCCAAAGCAATGATAGACTACTAAGCCCATGGACTTGCTTAGCACTAATAATGGCAGACCTGGACTACAATAGAGTAGAGGGGTTCATTTTTCGCGAGTATATGACTAAACATGCATCCAGAACTTTTGTAAACCATTGTGAACATGTTTTATAACTTTTTATCTTTTCTTGGTAGTTAAAAGAAAAAAAAAATGTGAGCTAGAGTCCACCTGCCCCCTAAGTTAAGATTCTGAAGGTTACTTCCAAAGCTTCACCACCGTCTTTGATATCCTCTTCGTTCTTAGTCTTGTCCATCTCACAGTTCAGATTTTATTTTTAGGATCTAATAGTGTACAAATTGCCACGTCACTGTAATTTAAGGGGTGGGATTTGAGATTGTGTGGCAAGTGTAGATTCTTGTGCTAGGGTGTGGCTCAAGAAACAACTTTTGAGAGATGACAAGTGAGATTGAACATATCCTCAACAGATGACAATAGACAAGGCAGTGTCAAATTCATAAGTAATCTCTTGATAGACCCGTATACCTAAGATCTTTAAAACATTGGAAAATTCCAGTAAACAAAGTAGCTACATTAACAATAATGTGCAGCCACAGCTAAGCATAATGAAAGCGTGAAGAGGATGTCCAAAATGCTTGGAAGCAGCTTTACTATCATCACAATACATTTGTCCTCATTTTCCATCCCAGCTTGATTTATCGAGCAGCAACGGGCATGACTTGTCTTTTTCTAGTGGCATTTGGAAATAAAATGATGACAAGTCTTGGATGTTAACAATATCACTGACATGACTCAGGGTTCCTCTATGACTTGAACCATCTAGCAAACTTTCACTCTTGTCTTTGAGTAAAAAGCATGAATATGTTCCTTCATTTCTGGGAGACTGAAAAGCATAGTTAAAAGGTGAATGATGCTTCCTTGAAGAACCATTTAATGATGGGCAATCCCATTCTAAATCAAAGTCAACTCCAGAGGAAAGGTCCGAAAGGAGGACACCTTCATAACCAGGATGATGATATCTCTCACTGAAAACCTTGCTCATTATATTGAGATTATGAGGAGAAAAGAAGATGCTGCTATCTTTGCATTTAGTGTCATTCTTGTGATCTTCGGCCAGAGTAAGATAGTCTGGTGCAAGTGTTAGAGCTAGAGGAAAATGGTTAAAGTCAGCATTTATATCTTCCTTGTCTTCTACTTGTTTTCCAAAATCAAGGTCATTATCGCTGGCTGAATAGGACCATGGGAATGAAATAACATTTGGAGAAAATGTGGACAGGAAGGATGATTCACTCAACTCTTTTGCACCTATCCTATCATCCAGAATGTGCTGATAATAACCACCCAAGGAACTTGATGAAGGTGAATACACACTCAGCTCTGTATTTTGACAAGTAATATACGAGTTTCTTTCCTCTGTACTCCTGTCAAAGTCCCAACCCAGAAGAAGAGGATGTGACCCACTGTTAATCAAACATTTTTTTGGATAATGTAAGTCATCCAGTTCTTTGAGATGATTATATGCAAGAGATCCATATCTTTTAGATTGAAAGCCACAAGTGGAATCACACTGAGTGCATAGAACTGGACTTCTTCTTCCTACTTCATAACCGGTTTCTCTCATTTCATACTTGAGACATGCTATACTGGCATCGCTTGGGGGAGTGTAAAAAGTTGAGAGAACCCCCTCTGGTGATCTATTCAACCAACAAGATGAAGGACCATCATCCAAGTGTGAAGCATGGTCAGGTTCCATATAGTTACTTGCAGGTATATGACTTAATTTTTTGAGCTGACTATGTGACTCCAAAGAATTGAGAAACTGAGATTTGGTATCAATATCAATGTCCCTTGATTTTGATTTCTTAAAACCCTACCAGAAAAATGATTATTCAGCTTAATCACCAACACCAACAGAATAAGTGACATCCATATGGAAAGCAAAAGGAACATACGCTGTTTTCATTGCTCTCGGGGAACAGGCGACTGAGAAGCAAAGAAACAAAATCATACCTGAGAAAATTTCTACGAGTCCATGACATGAGGCTAAAATAAAATGAGAAAACTTATTAAAAGGTCATGTGTCTAACCCCTTTGAACAGAGTTCTTCAATATGAGGATATGATGTCTCTACAACCCATTTGCGTAATTTCTGTCTCTTCCTAGAAAAAATTTCTCCATGGCTGTGCTGGCCCCCTAAACATAAAGACTTGCAAGCATTTAAGACTATTCAGCAAAGCATTCCACCAGCATCTATGGTTGTAAGATTTGGAAGTGGAAAAAGATTGTTAAAATCTACCTTAAACAAGCAATAGAACTCCACGGGATTGCCAAGGATAAAATAAATTTGGGAATCTAAAAACAAAATGCTTAATAACTTGTAAAAATCTATATTTTTTTTCTTCCTTTCCTTCCATGATATTAGCTACCAAACAAAGCATACATAACCCCAGGATTCAACACATTGCTATATTTCTCAATATTTTCATGTATGCAGGCAGCATATACCTGCTGAGGTTGTACAAGCTTCTGGTGAATTTCCCTCTGCCAACCAATAAAAAAGTCAAAATATCATATCAGAGTTCTGGATTCCAAATCCACAGGATATATTGCAAACTGAGCAAGTTCATTGTGGTTCTAATTTGGCATCGTCATTTACAAAATGAGAACATTAATGAGGATATTAGGACAATGTACAAAAAATCATGATTAAAGATACTACGAATCATGTAACATTAGATCATGAAGCAGAATACCATACTGGGAATGAGGTTAAATAAAGTGGTGGTGAATATTTTACTTAAGAATTTTGAAGCCTAATAGCGTTCTCTCACCTTTTGGAATACTAAAATCACAAATTATTCTAACCCAAGCCTACTAAAAGAGCTTCCTAGATGGCTTTCTAATTCTATCCATGTCAAATAGCCCCCCAAAAGTGTCATAGTGCATGGGCAGCAACAGATATGAATCACCAGGAATCAACTACCAAGAAGCAAGTGGTCAACAACGAAGGAAGCAGCATTCACCTCCTACAAAGCATTAACATTATTTTAATATTTTTGCTAGGGATTCAGAATACCAAGTGACATCCCTAAAAGTGGTCTCAGGACAGTACAATATAACCTTCTTTTTTTTTTTTTCTTTTTCTTTACGGTTTATACGTCAGTATAACTGCATTTATATCTGCCATTTTTAAAGATGTTAGTAACAATAAGCCAGTGCATTCTGGACATCAGAAGAGGAGCTATTTCACACAATACTAAGAGGTTATAATAATATCACAAAAAGGGTCTAAAAATTAGGTTTCATGTTCAAATAAGAGAGAACAATCTCCATTTATTTACAAGGAAGATTACTGTAACATTATTAAAAAATTAGGAGCAATGATTTGTTGTCATGATTTTCTTCCCTTTTTATTGATAGAATAAACAAGAAAGAAATACTAATCAGAAGCATATCATTGAAAGAAAAAAGAAAAAAGAAAATAAAAAGCCACTTTACAGCACACACCTGATTTCTTTGATGCCCCACCAAGAGGTGACAGGTGTGAGCTAAAGTTACTAGGTGTGACATTTTCAGCAAGCAATGAGGAACTGAAGTCCTTACAGCTAAATTTGACACTGTTTGGGTTTCCTGCATAGTATAGAGAAAGCAAGTAAATAATCATGTCCAGACAAGTGCCTTTAAGACTAGGATAAAAAATAAATAAAAAAAGAATAAACCCAAATTGCAGTTGAGATGCAAATCTGAACATTTACCTCCAGAACAGTCACTAGTTTTGAACTTCTTTGACTGGTTTTCTTCTTTATGTAATGTATGGGATTGGTATTTGTGGCCTGCATTTTCCTTCAACTTCTTAAAAAATGCAAATTCGGAAGTTTTGGGGTCATCGACTGCAAGTTACATTCAAATGGAATGATTAATATTTTCAAAACACGAGTTCCAATTACTTTTGATTGGTACCACTAGAAATACAACAGAATTATGAAAATAGAGCCTGTATATATTTAAACATTTAGCACAAAGAGAAACAACATTTTTACTTCAAGAAAAGGAAAACAACAAGTTATACCAAGAATCCAAGGAATATGCAGCTCCAGAAAAGCATAGTAATGTATGGGCAGCAGTAGAAACTTACATCTTGGACTCAGTCTTCCTTCCAATGGAGTGGAAGAAGCATTTCTTCTGCAACTTAAGGGAATATTGACAACAAGATCTGTAAGCTTTACTCTTTTCCTGCAGCTGATATCTACATGGAAATGAAAAATGAAACAAATTAGTAGGAAACAACAATTTAATTTAAATGATTTTGTCGTGAAGCAGTATGCCATAGTGCATAATGGTAAGAGCAGTGGAAAAAAATTAGAGAAATAGGCCCAAGCATTTGCCTAATAACATTCAAACAAATAAATTGTACAAGGAATAACTATAACACATCCATAAAAATTCATACAAGAAATAAAATCCAAAAAAAGAATCATGATGTATATGCCAAAGAGCCCATGTCAAATCTGTTGATTAGCGTAAGAGAATGCATTTCAATAACTAATATGAAAATAATACTATGCATAAGTATTCAAGGCACAAAGAGTAATTCTAAGATGTGATTGATTATCTATCACTTTCATATGGATCCATCACTTTTTCACTACTCACATCCTGCTACATTAGAATTATGGCAAAGTTCTAGCACAAAAGGGTGTGGTACTAGATTTTTTCAGGCATAAAAGTCAAGCCTTGGTGCATACATGCTTTCCACCAAAATCGACAAGTCACAGTTTCAAGTTTAGGAATCTACCTCGGGATACACCTTTTTTATTTATTTATTTAAACTAGTATTCTAGGGCATGAACAACAACAATCTTCATTTTGGTGAGTCATTTAAGCCATGCATCAATATCAATGCAAGCAAGAACATGAAATGGGCCAGTTAGTGATACGCATTTTTGTCTTTGTTTCTTAGTGCACCTCATTCTACACTAGTTTCCTAATTTTTCTCTATGAAATTTCTAAACCCTATTTATATATAAATCCATTTTCCGTGCTAAAAAACTTTCCTAATTGAAACTTAGAACTTGTTAATTAATCTCAACTGGAACAAATTTGAACCAATTACACGAAGAAAAAAAGAAATAGAAAAATGAATGATTTAGGAGAAGAACCTTTGGTTGATTGGGAAGTTGGACTTGGAATGCAGAAATCGGAGCTCCGAACTCCACGGAGACGACGCGGTTGTTGTGGTAAAGCTGCTCCGATGATTGGTGATGGATCTTTACGAGTAGTTTTGGAAATGCGTCGCTTCATTGTGTTTCAGATACGTAAATGAAAAAAGCCCTAAGACTATATATATATAGACGGGTTTGGGGATTTTCTTTGAGGAATTGATGATTTTTGGTTGTACAGTCTGGATGTTTATGAAAGAGTGAATGAGAGCAAGCAAGGAGGAAAGTGATTGGAATTTGAGGGGAAATTTGGGCGCCAAAATGGCACGTGACTAGGAGGCGTGACTCGTGAGAGACTACTAGATCATTTTTGTTAGGTAAAGATTAGTTGTTGTCTATTTGGGATTAAAATCCCTAAAATCTGAGCAGCTAGCACTTGGTCCAGAAAGAAAGGATGAGGCTATGAGGTTTCTGTGGCAAGGAGCAATGGCAAGGTCCGACGGCGAGGTCCAGCTCTGTTCCGGTCAGTTTTGGACCTCTCTATCTCGTGATCTCTCTCTCTGTCTCAGCTGAACTAAAATGGATCAGAGACTTTAATTTCATGGTTTAATTTCTTGGGTTTTGCTTGTTTTGGATGTTGGGTGTTCTTCAGATCTCTCTCTCTCTTTCTTCGGTTTTGCTTGTTTTGGATGTTGCTCTGTTTCGGTCACTATTCCCCTTAATGTTTTCCCTTTTTTTCTTTTTTCTTTTTTTGAATTAAAAAAAAAGAGAGGTTGTTTTAGGAGCTCTAACGGCAGCTACTAACTGAGTTGTAACAGAGTTTTGCATTGACAAAAATTGAAAGTTAGAGGACTGAAACGACAAAACTCAAAGTTAAAAAGTGAAATAAAAAAATGTAAAAATTAGAAGATCAATTTTACATTTTTGCCTTTTTGTTATTAGAATTTTTTGTGTGAAGAGTTTAGAAATTTTATTGTGATAATATGGAGAGTTTACAACTAGGAAATTTAAGTTTTTTTTTTTAATTATATATATATATATATTTTTGTATTTTTTATGAGCTCCAATTGATGTGTGCACCTGGGTAAATTTATACAATCTTTAAGGACTAATTTCTTAGGACTAGGATTCCAATGAAGTTTCGAATTTCATTAAGTTTTTCAAAATTGCTTAATCAGATGGAAACTTGTTTTTAAAATTTTTTTGAAGGGTATCCACACTAATTGAGAAAGCTCAAGCCATTAGGAAGATGTTTCAAGATTATACAATAATGTGGTGTTTGGTATGAAAAAATTCACATTACTTTTGACATCCAGATTACTAGGAATTTATATATTTTTATATTTGATTTTAATGAAAATCTCTTAAAATTCATAGGAATATGAGATGATAATATTTTGTTTATTCCGAAGAATCTTAAATGAATTATTTATTTTTCCTATTCTATCTTTAGATTTGAATGTTAACTACCAAGTCTTTAAAAAAAAAAAAATTCCTCTAAATAAATAATGAAAAACCAAATATAAACTATTAATTATGACAAATTCATTAAAATTATAGTATAACATTTCAAAATGACAAGTATAATACAAAAATAACTATTTAAATTCTCAAATGTTTTTATTCTTAATAATAATTTTTAAAAGAGTTTAATCCATAATAATTTGCTTTATATTGTATCTTAATTGCTTAAATAATAAGGAAAAATGGTTAAAATTGTCAATTTATAAAAAATACAATTTTCTTTAAACTTGAGAATTTGGATTCTCGCCTGTTTTAAAGAGAATCCACATTCCTATTGAGAGAAGTTTAAGGGGAGAATCCAGATTTCGGATTCCCTAGTGTGATTTGCAACCAAACATGAGAATTTTTAAACATTTCTAAGAATCCTAAAACATTATTCCGTACCAAACGCCACATAAGTGAACATTACCAATTATGAGCAATTTAAGATGATATTTTTTTTAAAAGGACTCTCAGGATTCTAATATGCCTATTTAAGTTCAAGCAACTTTAAGGCTATATCTTTAATTTCTTTTGTTCATAGTCGTGAATAAAAGGATTAATGAATTGCAAAATTTAAGATTACCAAAACCGTTCCAAGTCTATTGAACTATATAAAATGGTACGTTGCTCAAGTTTTGAAGATAACCTGTAAGTATATTTTTTGTAAGGACATTATTAATGTCTACAAATATATAACCACAATCTACTATGCTTTCCAAATTCTTTAGGGTAGGATCAAAAAAAAAAAAAAAAACTCTTTAGGGAACTCTTGATAAACTATGTTCTTGCCATTTCATGTTGTAAATCATGCATCCACTAACCATCGTCATTAACTTTTACAAGAGATTTATCAATAAGAACCCCTAATGGTAAGGGCCAAGATAATCCAATATTTCTACATGATTTTCATGTAATCTTCCATTGTTTTCTATAATCATGATCATGTTAGAGGCAAGCATTCAGTTGTTCATTATAACTTAGTGTTTTCAATAAAGTTAATAACTCAATTATTATATAAATAAAGTAGGAGTTCAAGTGTTCAAATTTTGGCCGAAAATTATTCAACTAGATAAGAATTTTTAATTTTTTTTAGAAAGGTAGATAATCTTGATTGACTAATATGACATCTGCAAGCAAAGTTCTAAAAGATACATGGAACTAATTCTCTCCAAAAAACTTCGATTTTTTTATTTTTATTTTTATATCAATTTGAACATGACAACTAATTTTTGTAGTGTAATATAGTTTATGAGAAGACATTACTTCTAAGAATACTAACAGAGAGAAATCCCAAGGCTTGCAGGCTTGTCTTGCAGCTTCAACAATCCTTGCTCCTTCACACAAATACAAAACAGCTGCTTTCATAGAATTATAGAATCCTTAACGGCCCAGCTGAAACAACAGCCATGACCATACATCTATCTCTATTTTTACCACCAAAAAAAAAAAAAATTTGAATCCCCTCTCCATTTCAGGATTGGTTGCCATTTGGAAGACTCCTCTATAAACGTCTGGACTTATTTTTCCACTGTCAAGGCTTTAATCTGAACTGTTAGCTAACCTGCACATAGAAATCAAACGATTACTTCTTTATTTTTATATATAAATAAAGGCAGCAATGCTGCTCCACAAGGCAATGGAATATGAGACCACTCGTCGACAGAGGAGCTCCACCAATGAAGGAAGAGGACCATCAACATCAACAAGCATTTATATGTGACATTAACAGAAATCAAACTATTACTATACACGACCACATTAGTTATGGACAGATCTAACCAAACTAGATTTCTAGATGACAAGAAGAAATAAGAAAGCATTTTAATAGTTCCAAACAAATAATACCCCTTTTTCATACTTCAAATTAAAGCAAGCCATATTATACGTAAAGGACAACAAGGAAAAATATAAGAATTAGAATTCTAGTTTATTCATTTTGAATTACCTGTCAATTTGTCATACCTTTTCTTACCAATCAGCTTGTGCTTATGGAATTCTAAATTGAGGACAACCCATATGCATAATTTTGAATGGAAAACATGGGACAAAACAATAAATTAATAATACCTTAGGCAGTAAAAGCTTTCCAGTTTTGATCTTTACTTGCTTTCCAGCACATGATTTCTACTGCCTTTAAAACACCAACAAAAACCTTTTCTTGCCATTCCTTTTTTGGTAAATTGAAACAAAGGTGTCAAAATAGCACAATAAGAAAAGAGTAGGAGTTCTCTGTTTGTTATCCAAACTAATGTTCATAAAGACTTAGGGGCAATGGTTGCTAGAGATCAAGGCTCTGCCAAAACGTCCGTCTACCTGTCAATCCCAAACATTTGCAAATTGCTGAATGTCCATCACCACAGCCTCTCTATCAGGTAACTCTGCCACCTCTTTGTTGCTTCTGAGAATACTAACAAAGAGAAATCCCAAAGCTGAATCTCCAACAATCCTTCATAAAAAAAGCCAATAAAGCTGTTGTCACAATAGAATCTTTAACAACCCAGCTAAAACAACCACCCACAGATATGGACCTCTATTTTTACAAAAAGAAACTGGATTGCCTTTCCTTCTCTTACCCTTGTAGCTCTCATCCAACATGGTTGGTTGCCAGTTGGAACACTCTCTAAAGGTGTGGACTTGCTTATCCTGCTGCTGTGGAGGCTTTTCTTTGTTTTTGAACTGTTAGTTACCAATGACAACAAAAAGTAATTTTACAATACTTTGACCACAATAGTGGCAGACAAAGGTTCTTTATTCACTGTTGCCTTGCTCCTATAAATCCAAATAGACCATAAATTAGGGACAAAAGACAAAAAAAAGTACTTTTAAGTTCTAACAATGGCCCCTGATGCCCTTCATACAGCTCTTCATCCAAGCCTGAATCAAGTAATGCTGAATGAAATCCGTTCTAATGGACAGATCAAACAAGCTAGATTTCTCTACATGACAAGGGGGGGAAAATCTGGTCTAAGCTTTCAGCTTCTTGGACACAAAGGACATAAGTCCTCGGATGCCTTCTCAATTAAGGTTGTGCCAGTAAGATCAATAAAAGACCTACCAGCTTGGTTTCTACAATTCCTGGTATGCAACATCCATTTTCCTTTTTCAACAAAATAAGACCCATACTTGGAATGAGGCTTTATGAGCTTGTGAGCAACACAAACAGGAATTAGGAAAATTCTCTCAGCATCATTATGGCTATAGAGTTTTCAAACGAATATAGAATTCCCTCCGAAAGTATCTTTGACTAGGACAATTGCCACAACTTTCAGAGAACCTAAGCAATTTCATTGAACATCCCTTTGGGGAAATCCAATAAAATTGGAACCATATGCATATAATTGGATATTTATAAAGGTGTAGCATCTATTCAATAAAAATGTAACTGGGGGAAACACAAAAGAAAAGAAAGAAAAATATAACCAACAAAATACAGAGGAAAAAGATTTGTCAAATTTAGATGAGATTCAGATAATATGCAGGTCTCACCCATGCCTTCGCAGAAGCGTCACATGGGATGATCAGGTGTAAGATGTTTTTTCTCAGGTCATTTAGTACTACTCAATACTATCTATTATTCAGTATTTGTTTTTTGGAAGAAAACAACATGAGATAGAACAATAAAGTAGTATGTTTGGCAACCAAAACCTACCAATTTTGATGTTTACTTGTTTTAAGCAGATATATTCTTCTGCATTTAAAAGGAATTTCTTGCCATTCTTTGTTCATTATAGTCAAACAGCTAGGAGTCTCATTGACAACTCTAATCAAACATAAGGTGGGCAATCCATTAATAAATGTACACTGAAGAGAAAATGATAATGCAATGACTTACATGTAATTGCTTAGCTCTTCACCACATTCCTTGTACTGACTTCACTCCTCACAATATTTAACATGGGCCATAAATTCAGGGACTCTTTCAAGCCCTCATAAGGAATGATGCTGTTGTTGCTACACTGAACTACATTACGGTTGAGATCTTCAATGTCTTTCTTGTATACCACACGCAACCCGCATTTCTTCACCAAGCTTGAATCACTTTTGTGAATTTTAATTCCAATCCCACGGAATCCATTAGCATCATATTCCCACAATGATTCTTCACCGTTCTCCGAGAAGTGTTGAGGAAGCACATACGACAGCCAAATATGATCCGATACAGCAACAAATCTATCGCTAATGCTTAGACCAAAAGACATATCTTTTCCATTGGCACTAAATTTGTAGAAAACTGGGTCGTAAGGAATTTGATGATGTGGAAGAGGACAAAATACAATGCAAACAGCAATTCCAATCCAATCATTACACAAATGAGAAAAAGGTTCCATTATATTCACTTCATTCCCCATACATTGATGGCTAAACCACTCTGGAATTTCACTTCCAGGAAAAACAACATCATATCTTTCCCCACGATAGTTAGGAGAGAGTCCCTGAAACATACAAAGCATGACGCTTAGAACTATGAGAGAGAGAGAGAGAGAGAGAGAGAGAGAGAGAGAGAGAGACCTGAGTGGACTTTTTAATCACTGAAAAAAACAAGTCAATGAATCGTTGATTGCCAGTCAGTTTGCTGCAATTTGAAAGTAAGAGTTTTGGCTCAAATGAAGAATTTGGTCTCAACAGATCTGGTACCGTTTCCAATGAGGAGCAACCAAATCCAGCAATATAACCTATATTTAAAGGAAGCGTTGGAAAGGATTGAAGATTCGCGCAATTATCCACCCTCAAATCATTCAGATTAGATAGTTGAGCGATGCTTTCCGGAAGGCAACCAAAATTATTTCCAGTTAGATATAAATCTTTTAAAGAGAATAAGCTGCCAATATCATTGGGGATTTCCTTGAGACTGCAATTACTTAAATTCAATTCCCTCAAAGAAGACAAACCAAATAGAGAAGACAATAGCAAGCTCTTGGATTCGGAACTTCTCGACATTGGATAAAAAGGGAGGAGCTGAAACCAGCCAAAAGCTATGTTTTTTAAAGTTCCGATCATATCCACACTTTCAACATTCCCCAAGTTCTCTAGTTTTGAGCATCCGGAAAGATTGAGATATTTAAGCGACTTCATGTTAAAAAGGGTGCTAGGAAGAGACATAAGATTTTTGCAATCTCTTGCATTCAATGAAGCAACACCAGTCAAATTCCCAATTGATGTGGGTAGTTTTGTAATAGTAGTGCCATCCAAGTAAAGCTTTGTTACATGTTCCATGTTCTCCCCAAATTCTGGAATTCTTTTTAAATTTGAGCATTTAGAAAGAATAAGGATTTCAAGAGACTCCATTTCAAACTTTCTTGGGAGACTTTTCAGGTTTTTGCAACCTTTTAGATTAAGAAGAATAAGCTTTTTGTGAACTCCGATTGATGGATGTATCTCACATAAATTTATACAATCTTCAAGGACCAATTTCTCAAGAATTGGGATTTTAGTGAAGTCAGGGGTTTCAAACAATTTTAGAGACCCCTTCAATTCGATGAATTTCAACATCTCACAAGACTGTAAAAAGCCAAAAAGGCAAAAAGACACAAACCAATTTTTAGCTTCTAAAAACCTTAATAGTTTAATGATACTATTTAAAGAAAAGTTGTAAAAGGGTAACTATTACCTTTGTCCCTTTCCAAAGTCTTCCAATGTTGCTATAGCACATGTGAAGTTCAATCAACTCATTTGGTTGAAAACTTGCTGGCAAAGATTTTGAAGTGTACCCACCCCAATCAAGAAATCTTAAGTCATTAGGAAGATGTTTGAGATCATACATGAGGTGAACATTTTCAATTATGAGGAATTTCAAACGATGCATCTTTGAAAAGGAACTAGGATCCCAATGTGCTTGTTTCAACTCGGGTAAAGTTAAGACTATGCCTTGAATTGCTTTTGTTCCCTAATAATCATGAACAAAAGGGATTAGTGAATTGCAAAATGTATATTTACCAAAAGTACTTTATGTTATACTATGTTGAATAATATAATTAATAAAGTATATTCTTGGGTTCTTTCAATAACCTCTTACCGTATTTTTTGTTAACACACTGTCAATATCTTTGTATAACCACAATCTACTACGCTTTTCAGGTTGGTCTTTTGGGCACTCTTTACGGACTATATCTCGACCCATTTCTTGGATTAAATCATGCATCCACAATTGATTGCCTTGATACTTAATAAGAGATTTATCAGCAAGAACCCTTAATCCAATTTCGGGGTAAAGCTCAAGACAATCTAATATTGCTATAATAGTTTCTTGATTTCTATAATTCAAGAAACATGCAATATGCAAGAAAATTTCCTTTTCTGTTTGTTGTAGTCCATCAAAACTTATTTGAAGTACATCAAGAATTTTTCTTTTAGGAAATTCTTTAAGCCTATCCAATTCACTTTTCCATTCATACGAACTTCTCTTGTACAAAAAGGAACCTAAAACCTCAATGGCTAAAGGAAGACCATTAGCGTAATCTACAAAGGCTTGGCACAACCCTAGATAATCTTCAGGTGGATGCTCTTCATTAAAAGCTTTCGAATTAAAAAGAATAAGAGCTTCCTCATTACTCAATCCTCTAGCCTCATATATATCATGTACTTTATATGACATCAGCACATGCACATCTCTTGTTGTTATGATAACTCTACTACCTGGGCCTAACCAATCATGCTTCGCAACTAATTTATTCAAGTGGTCTAATTCATTTACATCATCAAGAACAAGAAGAATCTTTTTGTGACGTAACCTATTCTTGATCATGAAAACTCCATCATCAACATCTTTTACTTTTACGTCTCTAAGATTTAAAAGATCATTCAAAAGTGTTTGTTGTAACTGAAGTATGCCACATTTTTCATAAACTTCTCTGACATTAGAAATAAAGCTACATGCTTCAAATTGATTGGAAATCATTTTGTAAACAACTCTTGCTAGAGTTGTTTTACCCATTCCTCCTATCCCCCTAATTCCTATAACGCGAACACCATTTGACTCTATAGCTAAATGTGACATTAATTTCTCAACTCTGGAAGTTATTCCTACTAGTTCCTTGGTTTCTATGAAAAGTGTATAACTTAGTTTATTTAATATCACTTTTACAACGTCTTCAATAACTTCTGCCTCCGGCCTGCAATGAAGAAAGAATAATAAGCAGTGAGTTTGAACCTTCCATGAAGGGACCCAAAGTAGAAACTTTTGCAAATATATAGCAATTTAGTTATTAAAACTGAAATCTGAACAAATAAATGTATATACAACCTATAATTTAAAATCTGAATGTATCATTTAATTTAGTTTCATTCTTTAAGAAACCTAGGTTTAATTTGAGACATATACAATATATACTCCATATTAAAATATGAATATTAGCTAGATTAAAATAAAATTAATCTAATTTCATGCTACCTATGTTTCCTTGTTTGGGTGGGTTTTGAATCTGATAAGTTTTCAACCTAGATAGTATAAGCAAGTAGCAACACCAGGATTTTTTCCCCTTATGTTAACAAAATAAATAAATAAATAAATAACGATATTTTGAATGCAAGGTTTGCTTTTATAGCACAATATGTTATCTTAAAACAAAAGTTACTTGGAGTTCCACGTAACTTAATTGGTAAAGTATTTTATCGTCGAATAAGAGATTAAGAGCTCGATCTCCATCTATCCGAAAAACCAATTTTTTTTAGAAGATACCCAAAAAATTAATTGATGTCTTGGTTTGATGATTAAAAAAAAAAAATCATTAGAAACAGACGTCATATGTTAAAATTATATAAAACTAAATAAATAAAAACAAATGTCACATTGTGCTCCGTTGCATTTAATTGAGTTAAACATTGTCCATAAGGAAATAATAAATGTCTTATAAAATGATGAAAAGTCCAACCCACGAATAGTTTAAAGGTTCCTAGTTTAACATGATTTCTTTTTTGAATTTTATTGGGATAGAATAAAAGTTTATTATTTGTCAACAAGAATAATTTTATGTTTTTCTTTCACCAAAGAATAGGTATTAAGGTTTTATATATAAGCAGCACTGCGAAGAGTTTGAACCTATAATTTTTGGTGAATTTGAGAGTTAAATGACAAATTTTTGTCTAATTCGTCTAGCGTGTTATTGACTTATTGTAAGAATAGTTTGGCTGAAATGATAACTTGTATTACTTTATCTTTATGAGAGTTGGGAGTGCATTTTTTTTTTTTTTTTTTTTTTTTCTCATAATTGTTAGTGAGATTTTTTGTGAATAATGTTTTGTTCACAATATTTTCACAACAAATTCTAAATGAAAAATTATTATTGGTTCCAATTTGCGTCCACCACTAAAATAAGGCAACCAGTTATAACTTGTTACCTAGAATTTATTGTGAAATTATTGTTGTAGATGCAGCTTTTCATTTTTTTTTATTAGTGTTGCCCTTGAATGTAAGCATAGAGTTTGTCAAATTATGTTAACATTTGTGTCTAGTATTGCTTTGCTTAATTTTTCTAGAGCGGCCACAAGAATTTGTAATTGCTTGAGCTACTGTACATTTCAAATTAATCACGCAATAAAAAATTGTACATGAAGCAAATATTTTGGTTGATCTTTTCATGGTTAATCTTTTCAGGGCTCCACAAAGTCCAAGTGCATCTCAAACTATTGATGCATAAACTATGTTCTATATTATATGTACTATTGTTGCGCATTGGTTGAAGTTCATTAAAAGTTATAAATGTTATCAAAGAAAATATTTCACTTATATATTAAAGAGCTTTCTAGTTCAATTAGCATCTCTTGATATTTTTAATAGAGATGTTTACAATTCAAAATAATATTCAAATCTCCTCTCCCATAAATATTTCACTTTTATCATTAAATTGAATAATAAAATAGGTAATAGAAAGAAAATGAAAAGTAATTTAAGTTACATTGTGATAATTGATTATTCAAGACTAAGTTTACTACATAGCTTAAAAACTATGATAGATGATTAAAGTAACTTGAAAATTGTTTATCAAAAAAAAAAAGTAACTAGAAATTCTTTTAAATTTTAAAGTAATAATAATAATAATAATAAATCCAAAGAATAACATACACACATATTTATTTATTTATTGCTTATACATGAAATGTTGTAATTTTGATTTAACATATGATATTTTCTTACATTAATAAAAATATTCACATCAAATAAGTGTTTTTACTTTTTACATCTTTGCAAAAAAAAGAAAAAGAAGTAAGTTTTGACACGTCTAAAAATATACACTCCCGCCCTCGGCAATTGGCTTCACAACAGATCAATTTTTTTTACTCTGAACTTATATGAAATTTGATCACGGTCAACATGTTAATCCAATGTCCATTGTTTACGCTATTGGGTTCTAAAATTATATTGTTCAGTAATTATGTTTGGTATTATTCTATAATTTAAAAAAAAAAAAATCTTTTATCATTCTTATTCTTTTCTCCCACCTTCCAAAGATTGAGATTTATTCTGAATCTTCTTATTTAACAATTTTAACATTATCATTGTGGGGGTCAATAGGCCCAGGAATATGTGTTGAGCTAAAAGCTCAATCCAAGGACACTGAATGGTCGGAGGACATGAGAATATCAGCCCACGAGGCAATACTGATAGATGAAGTAATATCTGATCAAGGTTATTTAAGAAGGTGATCCGAGTAAGGGTATGTCCTCGGCTATACATAGCTAAGGTAGGAAATGACTGTCTAAAGTCCGAAGGCAATGTTTTAGAAGATCCTATAAGTAGGGGTAGACATGGTGGATGTACAAGATAAGAAGAAGGGTTGTGAAATATCTAAAGATAAAGCTGTTACTACCGCATTGAATGCTCTGCAACTATCTCTCTGACCGCATTAATGGAGAAGTGATGACTGAGCATCAGAGTCCAGCCTTACAGCTGTCTCTAAAGACTTCAGGGAGAGGTTGATGGGACAAGTATCTAAATCAGTAATCTGATCCATACGTGAAACATGGAGAGAAGGAGGAGGATGATATAAAAGGCAAAGGGAGACGTTCAGAATGGGGGATCGGAGACAAAAAGGGAGAAAACATTATACACATTAGCACCCATAATTGTAATTAGTCTTTGAAAGAGGGAAAGATAATATAAATCATCCCCGGCTTGAGTCCGATGACAATTTCTATTGCATAAACAATCCAACGTGTATGATGTTTAGATCTAGCCCATCATTTTTGTTATTTAACATCACTAAAACTTAGATTTCAAGCTCACTCTCTACAAATTTCATTGTATTGGGCTTTTTGGGCCTATACCCTCCTTATTGTTGGGTTTTGGTGCAAATTGTGACCTTACAATCATATTCTATACTTTAAATTTAAAACTAATTAATGAGATATTTCTTGATAAATTAAAGGATCAAATCATCAAATCTTATTTCCTAAAAAAAAAAATCAAATCTTACCCTGTTTAAAGTAATATAAATTATCTATCATGTATTATGTGGGCGGATTTAACATAACATATATTATAGGCTAAACATCATATTGTATGATGTAATTCATGGTATATATATATATAGGAAGAGCTGTTTGAAACATTTAAAAAAAAAAAAGTCAAACTACTTTACCTATCTTGTGAATGCCACCCGCAGAGATTGGCCACTTCACTCAAAGCGGCTCGCCAAGTTTGCACCTTCTCTGTGTTCCCCTTCAAACGTTTTTCATGCTTAGCAAAAGCTTGTGCAAAAGTTCCCTTCTGATTTCGTACATCAGATGGGTCCACCTTATAAAATATTGGTAGAACGGTCATTTTCATCTCTTTCATGCATTGAATGATCTTTGCAAGTTCATCCAAGCACCATGTCGAAGATGCATAGTTTCTTGAGAGAATAACAATAGCAAATCTCGATTCTTCTATTGCTTTCAAGAGTTCTGGTGCAATAGATTTTCCTCTCTCAAGTTTTTCATTGTCTCTAAAGGTAGAAATACCCGAACGTTGCAAAGCAGCATATAGATGGTCAGTAAAACTATTGCGTGTGTCCTCGCCTCTAAAACTAAGGAAAACGTCATATATCCACCGTTTTGAAGAAGAAGAAGACGATGACAATAGTGAGGCTCCTTGAGTACTCATTGAATCCAATGGAAAGATGTTGGTAAATCTTGAACCACAATAAGGATAAAAAAAATTAGTAAAATAACAATTTGAAGGATGTGTGTGGAAAGTAAAATAACTAGCTAGGGAAGAAGAATATGATTTAACGTGGATTTTTTGAGAAAAGAAAAATAAAAAAGATAGATGTACCTGAAATAACGCGGTCTTCTCCGACCTTTTCTTTTTCTCTTACTAAGTAAACTGATTATTCTTAAAAGCAAGTATTTATTTCCCACTAACAAGTTTGAACCCCTTTTTATTTTCCATTAAACAAAGTAGGTGTGCAAGTAGTCTTTTCGTCGAGGAATCTTCCTGGCAAAACAATGACCAAAAAATATTTTTAAATGTAATGATTATTTTTAATATAAATATATACACAGAGGATAAACTCAATTGTTTTTAACTGAAATGATAAATCGTTCTCCGTGTAATTGGTTCATTAAAGGTTTGATCAAACAAAGACTACATCCTTCCTCCACACATCCTGAATAGAATCAGGTAGGGAGTTCTTATTACAACAGACAAGGGATCTGAGAGAGGCAACAAATTTAGCTAAAGCATTTGCTTCCCTAAAAATGAGAGCTGGGAGAAAAGAACATTCATAGAAAGAAGCTTTGACATCAATTATTCAATGTTTTTACCAATTCAAACTATCTACCATGTCTCTTTTAACTGTAGGAGTTACCAGATCAAGCATGAGGGGATCAGTCTCAAAACCCCTTTTTGTTTTTTGAACTTTAATATGTCAACAACTTAAGTGTGTCCAGCAAATAGACTCTAAATTAATGTTGCTACTCCCTTACTCTTAGGACAAGAATGCAGGCAAGTTCAATATCCTAATGACCCTAGTGGCCACCATCTGTTTCAAAGGAATAAATCGTACCATATCTTGATAAATCTTGAACCACTAAAAGTAGTTCCATTGCAATTTCAAATTGAAGTAAAATAAATTAGAGGAGCAAAAAAAACTTTGTTGTGGATATTTTATTTCAAGGAGAGAAGTAGAAGACATGGATGTGTGCAAGAAAAGTAATAACTTACAAATTTGGAGAATTGCAGAACTTTTGTTGTTGTGAACCTCTATAACCTCTTGAAATAACACTTCTGGATACGGTTCTAATTTAAAGAACAACTTTTTATTTTATACTAGTATTTGTTTTTGGTTCTTAGGCGATGCTCTCAAAAAACGATTACAAACCTTATCTTTTATCCTCACTACCCCAACTGTTTTTTTTTTGGTTACTAGTCCTGACTATTCTCGAACGCCTTTATTACTCTTGAGTCTTGACTTTGCTTTTTTAGGTCCTTAAGCGTGGCACATGAAATAAATTAATTAATTGAACAAAGTTTGACTAGAAACTTAGTTGTAGCCTAGGTTACAATTCTTACTTAAAAAATTAATATGATTATATTTTTTGAAAATTTAGCCGTTGAATTAGGTATGTTTTTTAAGTTTTTAACAGCCAATTGGATTTTATTTACTATTCGATTTATAATTTTTTTTATGTATAATTTTAAACTAAAAATTTAAAATTTAAACATTTGATTGATAACATACCTATTCATTTTTTATCTTTTTGAGAATTTTGCAAACATGAAAGATATGAGAAAAAAAAATGTAATCCAACCGTAAATTTATAAAAATTTACATCTAATAAAAAAATATTGAGTGAAGTTGCAGTTTTAGAATATAAATAAGTTTGTTTAGGTAGTTTTGTTTTATTTTTTATATACAATAAAAATTTTACTTTAGCCTGATTTAAGTGTATATGTGTGTGAAACTTTTTTTAAAAAACTTAAATCCCAACTCTGCTCCTCACACCCTAAACACTTATACGTATAAAAAATTATCTAACTTAATTAGCGCAATGCCCAAGTAATTTACTAAAATATGAAAGAAAAAGAAAAAAGAGAAAGTTCCTGGCAACTGGTATAAAGTTTTTTTTGTGTACACTTTATTTTGCTTTTTTGAAAACTTTTTATTTTTTATTTTTTGAGGAGATGTACCTTGGTGGAAATTAGGTGGAAATTA
Organism: Castanea sativa; assembly: GCF_040712315.1. NCBI lineage: Eukaryota > Viridiplantae > Streptophyta > Magnoliopsida > Fagales > Fagaceae > Castanea > Castanea sativa. The sequence goes on along the minus strand of NC_134024.1, from coordinate 40,717,336 downwards.
GATGGTAATCAAATAACACTTTACAGATTCTGTGTTCATCAGGAAAGATAAAGAAAGATTACTTCTTGGTAGTGGCCAGTTATAAAGTTCGTTTATACTGCTTTTTGACCGACTTAAAAGTTGTATTCATAATTTCATATTGCACTCTTTACGTTTATTCAGAATAGGGACAAGTCATCGTGATCTGTCACGCATAACCACAAAACGTCAAACCCATGTAAATCAATTCTAAAGTCTCTTACATTTTCGTCAGATCATAGCAGGTGGGCTGGATATGTGTCACTGTGTCAACACCGAATAGGCCCACCAAAGTGGCAAATGGGATGAACTTACGCAAGTAATTTACTCTTCACTAAGAAATGAAAAGAGAAGAAAGAGTAAGTTCCTTTTTAAAAAACTTTTTATTACTTTGAGGATAAGTATTAGTGTAAATTTGATGACAATTGCACACTTAACGCATTCTGCATTGAGAAAAAGAAAATGAAGATGACTTTCTGGTAGTCAGCTGTAAGTCTTGTTTATACTGCTCTTTAACAAACTATAAAGTTCTATTCTAATTGTTTTCTTTATGTCTATTCAAAATAAAGACGTCATCGTGTATAAATGTTTATTAGTGAAATCTGCAAACTTTATGTGTAATTCAACCTCTAATTAATTTTGTTTAGCAGTGTGTAAATTAGCTGAAAAAAGGGTACAAACAATACATAATTAATTACTCAAAAGCAACTTGAAATAACGCGGCATTCCAATCTGTTGTTTTTCTCTTACAATAGAACCCCTTTTTATTTTCCTTTAAACAGAAGTAGGTGTGCAATTCACCCATTTCTTCCAGGAATTGTCCTAGCAAAACAGCGACAACAATTATATTAAATGGTAACGATTTTTTTTAATATACATAGAGGAAATTATTAATAACTGAAAAGATAAACCCATCCCATGTAATTGGTTGATTAAAGGGTTAAGGAATCACGAATCACACCTTCTAACTGTTATGGGTCAAGTCAACAAATCTTTCTTTTTCATTTTCTTTTGTCAACATACCATTTCTTTCTTCCAGGCATCTTCCAGTCATCTATCAAATTGATAATAAAATAAATAAATAAATAACTAATAATAATAATAAAATAAATAAATAAAGACAAGACTTCTTTACACATTCTGCGTATAGGAAGAGAAAATAAAAAGAAATACTATTTCTACAATAATTTCACATTATTTTAACAATAAATTTTAAATAGTAAGTTGTTGAGGGTTGCTATTGGGTAAAATAATAATTTTAGCAGTAGGTTTAAATTAGAATCAATAACAACTAATCATCTATAATTTGTTGTTAATTAAAATAATATGACATAGTGAAAATATTATAGACGTAACACTTCCCATAAAATAAAAATAACTTCAGGGTTGGAATGAGCATCCACTTGCAATTATATATACTTTCATTTTTGCCATTCGCTTTCTTTGCAGATCATTTTCAATCAGTTTATAAAATAAATTAGATTCAATAATGTAAGCAATTAGTTAAATTATATATCTGTTTTTTTAATATACAATAACTATCACCTTGAGGTGTCCTAGTTGCATTGGACAGACCTCCAACTGCCATTATTAGTTTATAAAATTTATTGTTCATCATCTTTAAGCGTGTCAATTCATCTAAGCTTAAAAAAAAATCCTAGCATGTACAACCAAAGTCACCCACGCAGCAATAATGTCCCACGCAGCAATAATGTCCCATCTGCAAAAGGGTATGATTTATATGAACCTAACCTAAAACAAGGACTATATCTACTTATATCTGCTAATAAACTCTTTTAACTCGAAGCTAATTGATTAACATTTTTTGATATTTTTAATTAAAATATTGAGGATTAAAATCCTTAATTCCTCCGCCAATTATTGATTTATATATAGAAAACTTAAAAAGAAATCAATTTTCATCCATGTTGCCTTTATCAAATTGATTTAATAATAATAATAATAATAATAATAATAATAATAATAATAATAAAAGAGACCTACGAAGACTTGTAGGAGCATTTGGTTTGCTATAATGTGCCCTTGATGTAATGTATATTACCTTAACGTGACATTAAAGTGTTTGGTTCATTTAATTTTTTCTAACATTACTGTAATCTAAGATTACAAAATAAAGAAATGATACGTCCACAATATTTTTATACCAAATCTTAAGTGGTAAATTGTTACTGGTTGTTATTGTTAGGGTAAAAAAGTAATCTTAGTGTTAGATTCAAATTTAAACCAGTAACAACTAGCCACATGTGATTTGTTGAAAAATGTAATAAAAATATTGTAGACGTAACATTTACAAAATATATCACATCACCATAATTACGTCACCTTCTTAAATGGGGTGATCTTACCTTACTTGGTGGGAATATAATAATTTATTGAATTCAAAGTATATACTTAGTTTGTAATGCTCTTCAAAGTATATACTTAGTTATGTGTGACTTTTAATGAAGCTAAGCATTGCTAGAAATAATGGTATCATATAGCAGAAAATGTAGTGGAACAAATGAAAGCTCTCAACGAAAGCTATTTATTTGTTTTAATTCGTGAGCGAATTTTGGTTTGGAAGATTCACGTATGAATGAATCTGGAAATATTTTATATGAGAATCATATAACATAATAGTATAGTGGGTGAATGCCATGGTTGATGGAGAAGATACTTTAAAGTTTGATTTGTGAGCCAAAGGATAATAGTGGGTGCATGTCATTTGATAATTGTATCTTTGACCTTAAACTTTGCAAATCAAATGTACATAACTTAACCCTGACACTTGTCATTGTCCATAGTTCAAGGCAAGCTCTGAGTTTTAAATTTTTTAAGACAAAACTTTTTCTCCTGAATGTTGTCATTCATGGTCATTTTATGTCATCTTGAACTTGATATCATAATCATGTATGAAGCATAGCTCCTACATGCACCCATGGAATGTGGCTTATAGTGTAGCTTATTCGCCTTCTCAAAAAAAGTGAATACTAAGGTCCCTATTCAAGTGGAAGCCAAAGCTTTTTTGGGGGTAGTGAAATTAGCAGGTCAAAAGTAACTTTAGAATGTGGTAATTGAGGGAAATTCCAAAATTTGAGTTGAGGTAGTGACCAATAGATCCAAATTAGTGCACTAGAAAACTGTTAATTTTTTTTGTTGAAGTCAGATTGCTATATGCAAGATTTGATCAACTGGAGTTTAATTGGGTGTATAGGAATGCTAACAAAGCTACACATCTTAGCAAGATGGTCTTTGTCAAACTCTTTTCCAAGTTATTTTGGTGAAGGGATCGGTCCCTTAGAAAATGTTGTCTTGCCATGAATAAATGTTAATTTCAATTTCTTTTTTAATTCATAATCAATAAGCAAACAATTTATATATATATATATATATATATATATATATATATATATATATATATGCATGTATGTATGTATGTATGTATAATTGTGATTGTTTTTAAATGTGCCATGCATATGCACGGGGTTACACACTAGTTACAACTAATAACAACTAACTGTCTATCATTTGTTGTTAAAATACTATGAAATGGTGAAAATATTATAGACGTAGCAATTCTCATAAAATAAAGATAGCTTCTTGGTGGCCAATTATAAATTAAAGTCCGGTTTATATTGCTTTTTGACAAAATTATAAAGTTCTCTTCGTATTGCTTTCTTTATGTCTATTTAGAATTGAGATGTCATCATGATGTATCAGACATAAATGGTTAGTGGAATCTGCAAACTTTATGAGTAATTCATCCTCTAATTAATTTTGTATAAGCAGTGGGTAAATTAGCTAGAAGTAGTACATAATAATTACTTTAGTTTTCATTGGTTCCAATCCTTATCATTGAATTGTTTGTTGATTTTCCAATTTTTAGAGCAAAACTTTTACATTTTTACTTGTCACAGACTTATGCGACATGGGAAATAAATAATTATTTTATAATTGCAATATAATGTATAATTTGTTGAACATAATTTGTTCTCCCCTAAAAATTAAACAATTTCTATTTGGTCTAATTAGGTCTACTTTGTTCCCATTCAATCCAATTAGTCTACTTCAATCTACTTTGGTCCAATTTGGTCCACTTAGTCAATTTCAGTCCCCTTCAGCCCATTTTGGATTAATTGGACCTTAAATTGATTCTTTTTATGGGTTAACTTTTCAGATTTAGCTCAAAAATTCATTTTTTCCCTTAATTTTTGGGTTAAAAAGTATGAAATTTTATTATATTTGGGTTAAACTATTTAGTTTTGGGTTAAAAAGTAAAAACAAAATAGGCATTATAAATTAGAAATATGAGCCCTAAAAAAGATAAATATTCAAAAGTCCTATTCAGTCTACTTCAGTCCTAATTAGTCTATTTTGTCCTCTTTGGTCCACTTTGGTTCTATTTGGTCTACGTTCACATTGGTCCTATTCTATCTACATCAATCCTATTTTGTCCACATTGGTCATATTCAATCCATTCCACTTTGGTTCTATTCGGTTCACATTTGTCATATTCAGTCCATTTTGTCAACTTAGGTCCTATTCAATTGACATTGGTCCTATTCCGTCCACTATGATTCTATTCAGTCCACTTTGGTCATATTTAGTCCTATTTGTTCCTATTTAGTCCATATGTCCACTTTGGTCCTAATCTATCCATTCGTTCTTATTTAGTCCATCTTGTTCCCATTCGCTCCTATTCCATCCATTTAGTTTATTTGATCCACTTGTATCCACTTCAGTCCATTTTATGCACGTAAATATAAGGAAAAAGATATGTTTGGGTTGAGACTACCTATTCTAATCCCCCCCCCCCCCCCCCGCCACACACACACACACACACACACACACACACACACACAGATATATATATATATATATATATATATATATATATATATATATATATATATCTTAAACTTATAATATCTAAAATCTTTAGCATAATATTTATTGTTGCTATATTTTTGTTGAGCCACATTAACATAACATTTTAGTTTACTCTGGTCCAATTAAATTTAAGTAAAAGTCTTTCTAAACCTTAAGGCAATAAATATACAAATTTAATTTTTTGGGCGGTTACTCATTTATTTTAACGTCATTACTTTTAAGTGAATTGTATGAGATTGATTATACCTTCAAGCAAAATGAATATATATATATATATATATATATATGTGTGTGTGTGTGTGTGTGTGTGTGTGTGTGTGTGTGTGAATATATATAATTTAAATAAATTATTCAAATTCTCCATTCTCTTAAAAGAGATTATTATGCTAATCAAGACTCATAACAAAGTTATACTAAATATGTATAATTTATTCTCTAAATTTTATTGTAGATAATTTCCAAAAAATAATTTCCATCATTTTTCCAAATATGTAATTTTAACATTTTTGATGTTTTTGATTGATATTATTCTTTTATTAAATTGTCATATTCTTCTAACTATTTTTATTATGCATTATGTAAGTGCACAATTGCACCTGGACCCAAAGACAATTATGAGCTCAGGCCCAATGAGCCTTAACAATAAAATTTGTAGAAGGTGGGCTTGAAATCTAAGTTAGAGGTACTGAGAACTTGATAACAGGCTAAGGTATGCAAACACTTGTAAATAATAAATGACAATTGCAAATGGACCTCCTCGGACGTAAGCCGATGACCACTTTTGTATTATTTCTCTTTCTTTCTTAAATGTTACAATTCTTAATTTCTTTCTTGGTTACTGACTGATCCCCCTTCTTCTTTGGCCTTCACCCCCCTTAAATATTTCTTCTCCTAATGCTTTATCCACGTGTTGCTCAAATCTCCTTCCCTTAGATATTTCTTCTCTTAGTGCTTTTGAATAGTAACCAGAAGTTTCAGTTCTACTGTTCAGGAGTCACTTCCCCATTAATGCGGCTAGGGAGGTAGGTGCAGAGTCTTTAATGTGGAAGTAGCAGCCTTTTCCTAAGATATTTCTCTAACACCGGTGTATCTAAGAGGTTCAGAAATTTCCCCTTTTAACCAACAGTCTTTCCGGAATTCTGTCTTGACCTTTATAGTGAATCTCCGAGTTCTCTTGGGTCTATCCGAGGAGGAACTCACCCTTGGATATGTCCTCGGACTCTTGGCGTATGGGCCGGTATGCTGTACTAACGAGTTTTTGATTTAAGAACAGGTCGGCCCACCTTGCTAGAGCCCAAAGGCCCAAATGCCTACTTGGGTCCTTTTACCCCCACACATTATATTTTCCTAATTTCTTTTGGTACAATTAAATTTTTAATTTTCAAAGTTATTATTCAAATCTCATTCTTTTAAGGAGTTTATTATGATAACCAAAACTTATCATATAATTACAATTAATATTACTCAAATAATTAATAGTACTCTCAACCCAAACTTGTATTTTGTCATTCTTAAGTAGGTACATTGAATTGGACCGAAGTAATCTGAAATGGACCAAATGGACCGAATAAATCTAAGTAGACTGAATTGGACTGAATAGACCTAAGTGTACCGTATGGATCAAATTGGACCAAATAGATCAAAGTGGACTAAATTGACCTAATGGGCTAAATTGGACCGCAGTAGAATGAATGGACTATAAGAGAGAGAGAGAGATATACTACTTGTAATGAGGAACTAAAAAAATACAACACTAAAACATATAAATCCAAAATAGAGTTTTAAAAATCACAATAATTCATCAATATAAAGTAGAGTTGCAAGAAAGAATAAAAAAGAAGAGAGAGAGAGAGAGAGTAACCATTTTTGTAGAGATTCATTAATCCAAAGTAAGGTTCCAAATTATAAAAAAATCTCATCAATTTAAAGTAGAGATGCAAGAAAAAAAATCCACCAAAAATGGAAATTCTTTTTAGAGAGATTGAGAGAGAAAAATAATTTTTTGTGTGTAGGAAAACTATGTTTAGAATGAAATAGAGAATTGTAAGTTTATAGTAAGAGGAGGGGAATTAGAAAAGCCAAAAATGAAGGAAGATAAATGGATAGAGGAAAAGTGATATTAAGATAGATAGTAGTAGAGAGATGAAAAGGTAAAAGGAAAAGGAAAAGTTGGAGAAAGTATAATATTAAGTTGAGAAATTAATAAGAAAAATGAGAGTTAAAAATAAGAGAGTGAATTTTTTTTATTTTTTATTTTTTATACAAGATAAAATTTCTACTCTAGCTTAATCTAAGTGTATATGTGTGTGAAACTTCTTCCTGAACACTTGAACCCCGACCCTTATTCTCCACACCCCACAAGTATTTATACTTGTGGAGGTTATCACACCAAGGGTGAGTGGTGGAGTGAATGTTGAAAATGACTATATGATGTTGTTGCTAATGTGGCTTAACAGTAGCGTAATAACAATAAATGCTACACTTCAATTTATATATATATATATATATATATATATATATATATATATATATATATATATATATATATATATGTATGAGGCAAGTAAAAATGTTACCATATGGGATAATATTGGGTGATGCTTTGTAGAGTATGTATGTAATGGCATTGTTTGTTGATTTTTGATCTTTGTGAGTGATGTTTCCATTAACTTTGCCCTTCTGAACAAAGGAAGGGCCTTTCACTATGACAGAGTATGAAGAAGATATTTTTTTCTCTTATGTGCAAGGCAATGTTCTAGATTCGTTATAAATCACCTTACATTTTTCTCCTCTATTTGTTAACCAAATTTGCCTAGCCTTGTTAATTGACGTTCCAAGCCAACTCTCAGAGGCTCATGAGCAGGGCAAGTCTTGTGATTTGAAAAATCCCATTTGGGCTACACAGCTCATTTGCAAATCTGTCTCTATGAACATGTGGTGAATATCTATTAAACATGAACAGTTATTGCTGGAAGTAAGTAACAGTATTGGTTCTGTTATCTAGAGTGCTAAAATTGATTCCTAGAGCTTTGCTTCAATGTTTTTTAGTGTAGTACAAGTACTTCTTTTGTGTATGCAGTTTCTTCAACAAGTATTTGGCATTGATACCATGAAACAATGGGTGGGAGTATAAAAATTGAAGTTTTGAACCGTTTAATCCCCTTGTGTATTTGTGTGCTTCACAAAATAAAAACCACGTGTACTATACTATCACTACACTCTCAGATCTCCACCAAATAAATGCCACACTGGCTGCTGTCAGATAAGTTTTACACCAAACTAGAAGCGTGCCAAAGCCATTAAAGACAAGACTAGCATTCTCATCAAGAGTTGTAAAATTTTTGCATTTAGCATCTAAAAACCTAACTTTATAATATTTAATATATCACTTTATAATAACCCTAACATCAAAAGTTCTATTTTTTTTACCATTTTATTCAAATATTATTTCTTTATTCATTTTTTATTCTCTCTCACTCTCTCACAGTTGAAAAAAATATTAAAAAATTATAACATCTTGCTACGGTGCGCTCTCAAAAATGAGAGCACCCTGCAGCAAGATGTCAAATTTTTTAACAAATGGCATCTTTATTGTAGGTATGTTTTTATGATTTGAGGTGTTAAAAATGCTAAAAAATAGCATTTAGCATTTTTAACACCTTTGATGGGAATAGACTTGCTCAGCACTAATAGCAGCAGACCTAGACTACAAGAGAGAAGAGGGGTTCATTTTTTCTTGTCTGTTAGCTGATCATAGGGTGTTAACTGTTAAGTTTGATTTGGGAATTTTTCTAAACCATTATGAGCATGTTGCTTTGTAACTTTTTCTCTTTTCTTGGTGGTTAAAAAAGAAAAACACTTGAGTATCCCATTTGACTTGTGTAGTAATTTTTATTTTATATATGTTTTTATCGGTGAAGTTTTTATTTATTAATTAAATAAAAATGGTAAAGCTTTCAATTTATTTTTTGCCTCTTGTCTTTTATCTTATAAGAAAGGGAAACGGTTTCGAATTTGAACAGGTTATCGGGTTCAGGTCCACTTTCTCAGTTCGGTTGTCTCCAATGTCTTTTTAGTGAACATGTTGAATTGCAAAAAATGTCAAGTAGTGTACATGGTCTAAAAGTAGAAAAATCAAGACCCTGTTTCAATTTGCACGTTAGCATGTTACTAATAATTTTTTGTTTACTAAATTCTTTCACCTTGCCCTTGCTTCAATGCAGTGGAGGTAGCAGAATCAAAATCTGAGTTTTCCTTCCTTAGTTTTTCCCCCTTTAAACAGTAAGAACTATCAAATCTCCCACTAGTATAAACAGTCAATTTCAAAAGTAATCAATTGATTGACCGTATACACCATCTAACTCACCACCATACATCCAAGTATTCCTTATACCAAAAACTTTTAAACATTGGAAAATTCCAGCAAACAAAGTAGCCACATTAACAATGATGTGCAGCCACAGATAAGCATAATGAAATCAAGACGAGCATGTCCAAAGTGCTTGGAAGCATCTTCACTATCATCATAATACATTTTCCTCAAGTTCCAACCCAGCTTGATTTGTTGAGCAGCAAAGGGCAAGTCTTGGATGTTAACAATATCATTGGCAAGACTAAGGGTTCCTCTATGACTTGAACCATATGATGCTTCCTTGAGGAACCACTTTATGATGGACAATCCCATTCTAAATCAATATCGAGTCCAGAGCGAAGGAGGAAACCTTCTAAACCAGGATGATGATATCTCTCACAGAAAACCTTGCTCATTATAAGGAGATTATGAGGAGAAAGGAACATGCTGCTATCCTTTCATTTAGTGTCATTTCTGCAATCTTCAGCCAGAGGTAAGTACTTATCTTTCTTGACTTCAACTTGGTTTCCAAAATCAAGGTCATTATAGCTGGCTGAATGGGACCATGGTAATGAAATAACATTTGGAGAATATGTGGACAGGAAGGAAAATTCACTCAAGTCTTTTGCACCTATCCTGCCATCTAGAGTGTGCTGATAATAATCATCCCAGGAACTTAATGAAGGTGAATACACACTCAGCTCTATATTTTGACAAGTAATAGACAAGATTCTTTCCTCTGTATTCCTGTCAAAGCCCAACCTAGAAGAAGAGGATGTGACTCACTTTCAATCAAATATTGTTTTGGATGCAAGTCATCCAGTTCTTTGAGATGATTATATTCAAGAGATCCCATATCTTTTAGATTGAAAACATAAGTGGAATCACACTGAGTACATAGAGTAGGACTTCTTCCTCCTTCAAATCTGGGTTTTATCATTTCATACTTGAGACATGCTATACTAGCATTGCTCGGGGGAGTGTAAAATTTTGAGAGAGCCACCTATGGAAATCTATTCAACCAACAAGATAAAGGACCATCATCCAAGTGTGAACCATAATCAAGTTCCATATAGTTCCTTGCGGGCATATGAATTAATTTTTTGAGCTGACTATGCGAGTCCAAAAAAGCAAGAAACTGAGATTTGGTATCAATATCTACTTCCCTTAAACCCTGGCAGAGACATGTGATTTCAGCTTAATCACCAACACCAACAGAATAAGTCACATCCCTATGGAAAGCAAAAGGAGCCTACACTGTTTTTGTTGGTCTCGCGGAACAGGAGACTGAGAAGCAAAGAAACAAAGTCAAACCTGAGAAAATTTCTAAAAGTCCATGATATGAGGCTAAAAAAAAAAAGAACTTATTAATGTTATGTGTCTAACCCCTTTGAGCAGAGTTCTTCAATATGCGGATACGAGGTCTCCAAAACCCATTCGCATAGTACAGAGATAGCACACAGATAATCATGTCCAGACCAGTGCATTGCTTTTAAATATTTTGAGCATGGCTAATTCATATCCATAGAACTTGTCTTAAAAAAAATTTATACCAGCCTTTAGGACCAGAAGAAAAAAATATATGAATAGACCCAAATTGTAGTTGAGATGCATTTTTGAACACTTACCATCACTAATTTTGAATTTTTGACTCGTTTTCTTGTTTATGCAATGTGTAGGATTTGTATTTGCAGTCTACATTTTCCTTTAATTTCTTAAAATTGCAAATTTGGAAGTTTTGGGGTCATCGGCTGCATTTACATTCAAATGGAATGATTAAAATTTTCAAACACAAGTGGCAATTACTTATGATTGTTCCCACTAGAAATACAACATAATTATGATAATAGAGCATGCATATATTTAAACATTTAGCACAAAGAGAAACAATATTTTTACTTTATGAAAAGGAAAATAAGAAGTTAAACTGACAACCCAAAGAATATGCAGCTCCAGAAGAGCAAAGCAACGTATGGCCAGCAATAGAAACTTACATCTTGGACTCTGTCTTCCTTCTAAAGCTGTGGAAGAAGCATTTATTCTGCAACTTAAGGGAATATTGACATGAAGATCTTTAAGTTTTACTCTTTTCCTGCAGCTGGTATCTATAGGGAAATGAAAAATGAAACAAATTAGTAGGAAACGGCAATTTAATTTAAATGATTTTGCTCTGTAGCAGTATGCCATAGTAAATTGTACAAGGGATGACTAAATGACAATTTAGTAAGTGCACTGGAAAAATTTAAGGAAATAGACCCAACCATTTGCCTAATTACGACCACTACGATAGTTTTTATTTTATATGAGTACTATATTTCATTCAAACAAATAAATTGTACAAGGGATGACTATACCACATCCATAAAAATTCATACAAGCAACAAAATCCAAAAAAGAAAAAGAAAAGGAATCATGATATATATGCCAAAGAGCCCATGTCAGATCTGTTAAGTAGCAAGAGAATGCGTTTCAATGACACCCTTTCCATAACTGTCCTTTGTAATAGACTGTGACTGATTTCTTTTTACAGTCCTATGAACTCACCACTTTTTCTTCTCTACTCACAGCTTGCCACATCAGAGTTGTGACAAAGTTGTGGCGCAAGAATGTGAGGTGCTAGATTTTTTCAGGCATAAAATTCAAGCCTTGGTTTATCGCAAATGCCTTCCACCAAAACCGATAGGTCACGGTTTCAAGTAACATTAGATTATGAAGCAGAACACGATACTGAGAATAAGGTTAATTAAAGTGGTGGCAAATACTTTACTTAAGAATGCTGAAGCCTAAAAACTCTCTCACCTTTTGGAATACTAAAATCACAAATTAGTCTAACCCAAGCCTACAAAAAGAGCATTCCTAGATGCCTTTCTAATTCTATCCGTGTCAAATAGCCCCCAACAAGTGTCATAGTGCATGGGCAGCAACAGATATGTATCACAAGGAATCAATTATCAAGAAACAAGTGGTCAACAATGAAGGAAGCAGCATTCACCTCCTACACAGCATTAGCATAATTTTTGCTAGGGATTCAGAATACCAAGAGATATCCCTAAAATTGGTCTCAGGACAGTACAATCTCACCTTTTTTTTTCCCTTCAGTTTATAAGTCAGTATAACTGCATTTATATCTGCCATTTTTAAAGATGTTAGAAATGATAAGCCAGTGCATTCTGGAGAACAGAAGAGGAGCTTTCACACAATATTAAAAAGTTATAATAAAATCACAAAAAGGAAAAATTAGATTGCACGTGCAAATTAGAGTGAACAAACTCCATTTATTTAGAAGGAAGATTACCATAACATTATTCCAAAATTGGGAGCAATAATTTGTTGTCATGATTTTCTTCCCTTTTTAATGATAGAATAAACAATTAAGAATCAAAAGCATACCATTAAAAGAAAGAAAGGAAAAAAAAAAGGGCAATTTATAGCACACACCTGATTTCTTTGATGCTCCACCAAGAGGTGACAGGAGTGAGCTAAAGTTACTAGGTGTAAGATTTTCAGCAAGCAATGAGGAACCAAAGTCCTTACAGCTAAATTTGACACTGTTGGTGTTTTCTGCATAGTACAGAGAAAGCATGTAAATATTTATGTCCAAGAAAGTGCATTTCCTTTAAATATTTTGAGTATGGCCGATTCATATCCATAGAACTTTTCAAGAAAAAAAAAAACGAATAAACCCAAATTGCAGTTGAGATGCATTTCTGAACATTTACCTCCAGAACAGTCATTTGCCTAATAATAATGACTACTAGGATTTTTTTTAAAAAAAAAAAATTTATAAGAGTAATATATTTTATTCAAACAAATAAATTGTACAAGGGATGACTAAAACACATCCATAAAAAAATTCATACAAGCAATAAAATTGAAAAAAGAAAAAGAATCACGATGTATTTCAAGGCGTAAAGAGTAATTCTAGTTTAAATTAGTATTCTAACTAAGGTATGAATAACAACAACTATTATTTTGGTGAGTCATATTGGCTATGCATCAGTTTCACATGCCAGCAAGAACATGAAATGGCCTAGTTAGTACTTAGTAGTTAGTGTCTTTGTGATAGGCATTTGTCTTTGTTTCTTAACGTACCAACATTCTAGTTTCCTAATTTTTCTCTATGAAATTTCTAATCCCTAAATATATAAAAATCCATTTTCCGATTCCAAAGACTAAAACGTGTCAAAAGTTTTTCGTAAAAAAGAAAAAAACAAAAGGATTTGAACCTGTTAATTAATCTACTACAATTGATAATACGATTGCCATTATTATTAGTACCTTTTCTTATAGGAACAAATTTGAAGCAAAAGGAACGTAAATGAAAAACCAATTTGAGTTAGTTGAAACAAACAGAAAAATGAATGAAATAGGAGAAAAACCTATGGTTGGTTAGGAAGTTGGATTTGGAATGCGGAAATCGGAGCTCCGAACTCCACGGTGCCGTTGTTTATGGTAGAGTTGCTCCGATGATCGTTGATGGATCTTTATGGGTAGTTTTGGAAATTCGCCGTTTCATTGATACGTAAATGAAAACGCCCTTTATATATAGATGGGTTTGGGGTTTTTCTTTCCGAGAAATTGAAGATTTTTTTTTGGTCTGGAAATTTGGTATAAGGGGGAAATTTTGGGCGCCAAAATGGCACGTGACTGTGAGGATGTACTACTCTCGCTCTCTCTAAAATGGCCCGTTAAAAAAATCATTTATATATAGTTTTAATCATATAATTTTTTTTAGTGTGTAATGTGACTTATTTAAAACTTTAAATGAGACACATGAAAGTTAGTTTTTTAAGAGTCTTGAAGAGAGTATTGGAAGTAGGTATCAGTCTTGTAACAGTTCCACTCATATCAAGTTCTTCTATGTTGGGTTACACATGCACATGTGAGTGAAGTCTCACATGGAACAATAATGAGAAAAATTGAGCACATAGTCATTAAGTTTAGACATTTTGGGTTAAAGTGTGTCTCTATATATTATATTAATTATTCAAAAAAGCTCTCCAAGATGTTTATTTCCCAAACACTCTATATATACTTTTCACCGGTCCCAATGTTCTCTAGTAGTTTTGAGCATCCCAAAAGATTGAGATTTTTAAGTGATTTTATATTAAGTGTGCATTTTGCAATCGCTTATTTGGCTTGTTGATAAATACTTTTTGCTGAAAATGTGTCAAAGTATATTTATACTTAGAAAAAAATAATAAAAATCAGGGCTTAAAAATTATACATAAAAGTTAAAAGTTAAAAGTTGAACATAAAAGTTGAAGCCAAACAGACACTAAAAAAAGTCATAGGAAGAGACATGAGATTTCCACAATCTCTTAAGCTCAATGAAACAAGGCAAGTCAAGCATGCAATTGATGTGAGCATTTTTGTAATAGTAGTGTCATCCAATAAAAGCTTTGATACACGTTCCATGTTTTCCTTACAACTCTGGATTTAAAATAAAATTAAAAAAAAAAACTTTCCAGCAAGTAGAAAAATTATGAATTTCAAGAGAAACATTTCAAACTTGCTTGGAAGAGTTATAAGGTTTTTCTAGCCTTTTAAACTAAGAAATTTAAGATTTTTATGAACTCGATCCGATTGATGGGTGCACCTAGATAAATTTATACATTCTCCAAAAACCAATTTCTCAAGAACTAGGATTCCAGTGAAGTTTGAGAGTTTCAATAAGTTTTTGAGACTTGCTTAATCGAATGGATTTTAGCCTATCAAATGACTGTTAAAAGCAACCCAAAAAAAAAAATCAATTAGCTACTACAAAACCTCGTAGTTTAAGGAAACTTAAGAATAAAGTCGTATAAGGCTACCTAAACTACTTTGGTTGGAAACTTGATGGAAAAGATTTTGAAGAGTATCCACTCCAATTGAGAAATCTTACGATATTTGGAATATGTTTGGGGATCATGCAAAAGGTGAATTTTATCAATTTTGAGCAATTTAAGATGATGCATATTTCCAAAGGATTTAGGATTCCAATAAGACTGTTTTGGTTCAAGCAGCTTTAAGACTATCCTTGAATTGCTTATGTTCATAATCATGAACAAAAGGGATTGGCGGGTTGCAAAGTGTAGGATTACCAAAATCATTCCAAGTCTATTGAATAATATAAAAGGGCATGTGCTCAAGTTTTCAAAATAACATCTTACCATATTTTTTTGTAAGAATTTTGTTAATCTCCTCAAACAACAGTAAACTACGCTTTCTAGGTTCTTATAGCGCACTCTTGATATATTATGTTCTTGCTCATTTTTTTGTAGTAAATCATGCATCCACAAACTATTGTCACTAACTTCTATGAGAGTTTTATCAATAAGAACCCTGAATGATAAAGACCAAGATAATCTAGTATTTCTACATGGTTTTAATGGATCATTTCGTTTCATTGATCCCGATAATCATGATCATGTTAGAGCCAAGCATTCAGTTGTTAATATTAGCATAGTGTTTCCAGTAAAGTCAACAACTCAATTATTTAAACAAAGTAGGGGTACAAAGTGTGTAAAGTGTAAACAACGACAGAAAGTTATTCAACTACATAAGAATCTTAAAAGAAGAAAGAGAAAAAAAGAGGAAGACAACCTTGAGGGACTAAAATGACAGCTGGGAGCAAAGTTCTAAAGGATACATGGGACTAACTGCTAGTTTCTACATGGGACTAGCTCTCTCCAAACAGCTTGATTTAAAAAATAAAATAAAATAAAATTTATACCAATTTGAACATGACAACTAATTTTTGTTGTGTAATATAATTTATGTGAAAGAAATTATTGAGAAAAAAAAAACTCATTTGTTTTCTGACGTTAACAAAAACGTACTGTTTTACATAGTTAACAAATAAACATTTTTTGGTCGTATTATTTATCCATAAAAAGCAATAAATTCTTTTTATTTTTTATATTATTTTTATTGGTTTATCGATAGAAAGTAAAAAAAAAAAAAAAAAGCACTAGAATAAAAGAGTACAAGATTAGGAGTCCACTGTCTGCTATCCAAGCTAATGTTCATAAAGAAGTTAGGAGAAATGGTTGCTAGAGATTGAGGCTCTGCCAGAAGAGATCTGTCTACCCATCCGAATCCAAACATCTATAAACTGCTGAATGTCCTTCATCAGCTCTACATCTCTTTGTTATTTTTCTGCTGTCGAGGCTTTCCTTTATTCTGAACTGTTAGCTACCTTGCACAAAAAAATCGGACTTTTACTATACATTACCACATTAATGGCAGGGAAAGGATCTCCCTTCACTATTGCCATGTTCCTACAAGTCCAAATAGACCATAAAATAGAGACTTGCGTCACTGAGACGTACTTTTAAGTTTTCTAAATTACCAGTGATACCCTTCAGCCAGCTCTTGATTCATGCCTGAATCGAGTAAGGCTGAATGAAATCAATTCTAATGGATTGATCTAATCAAAACTAGATTTCTAGATGCTACGAAGAAACAAGAAAGCCATTTAATAGTTCCAAACAAATAAAACCCTATTTTCATACTTTAAATTAAAGCAAACCAAAATATATGTAAACGAAAATGACCACAAGGAAAAATATAAGAATTAGAATTCTAGTATATTCATTTTGAATTACCTGTCAATTTGTCATGATTTTTCTTACCAATCAGCTTGTGGTTATGGACTACTAAAATGAGGACAACCCATAGGCATAGTTTTGAATGGAAACATGGGATAAAACTATAAATTCATAATACCTTTGGCAGTGAAAGCTTTCCAGCTTTGATCTTTACTTGCCATCCAGCACATGATTTCTATTGCTTCTAAACTACCAATAAAAACCTTTTCTTGCCATTCATTTTTTGGTACATTGAAACAAAGGAACCAAAACAGCACAAGAAGAAAAGAGTAGGAGTTCTCTGTCTGTTATCCAAGTTAATGCTCATAAAGACTTAAGGACAATGGTTGTTAGAGATCAAGGCTCTGCCAAAACGTTTGTTTACCTGTCAATCCCAAACATTTGTAAACTACTGAATGCCCTTCATCACAGCCTCTCTATTTGGTAACTCTGCCACCTCTTTGTTGCTTCTAAGAATACTAACAGAGAGGAATCCCAAAGCTAGAATCTTCAACAGTCCTCATAAAAAAACCAATAAAGCTGCTGTCACAATAGAATCTTTATCAGCCCCACTGAAACAACCAGCCACAGACATGGACCTCTATTTTTACAAAAAGAAACTGGATCCCCTTTCCTTCTCTTACCCTTGTAGCTCTCAACCAACATGGTTGGTTGCCAGTTGGAACACTCTCTAAAGGTGTGGACTTGCTTATCCTGCTGCTGTCGAGGCTGTTCTTTGTTTTTGAACTGTTAGTTATTCTGCACATTGAAATCTAACTTTTACAATACTTTTACCAAATTAGTGGCAGATAAAGGTTCTTTATTCATTGTTCCTATAAGTCCATAGACCATAAATTAGAGACAAAAGACAGCAAAAAGTACTTTAAGTTATCACAATGGCCCCTGATGCCCTTCATCCATGCCTGAATCAAGTAAGGCTGAATGAAATCCATTCTAATGGACAAATCAAACAAGCCAGATTTCTCTACATGACCAGGGGGGAAAATTTGATCTAAGCTTTCAGTATCTTGGACACAAAGGACATAAGTCCTCAGATGTCTTCTCAATTCAACCCTCACATGAAAAAAACTCAAAAAAAAAAAAATTAGATATCTATAATCATTTTAGAAGCTAACTGTAACCTACGTAACTGGGTGCAATGCCCAGCGTCCTCACTTAAGGTTGTGCCAGTAAGATCAATAAAAGACCTACCAGCTTGGTTTCTACAATTCCTGGTATGCACTAGCCATTTTCCTTTTTCGACAAAATAAGACCTAGATTTGGAATGAGGCATTATGAGCTTGTGAGCAACATAAACAAGAATTAGGAAAATTCTCTGAGCATCATTTTGGCCATAGAGTTTTGAAAAGAATTCGCTCTTAAAGTATCTTTAACTAGGACATTTGCCACAACTTTCAAAGATCCTAAGCAATTTTACTGAACATCCCTTTGGAGAAATCCGATAAAATTGGAACCACATGCATATACTTAGATTTTTATAATGGAAGCACATGGCAAAGGCCATTTAGTAATATTACTATTTAATACTATCTATTATTCAGTGTTTGTTGTTTGGAAGAAAACAACATGAGATAAAACAAAAAACTTTCCTATCTTGATGTTTACTTGCTTTTAAGCAGATGAATTCTTCTGCATTTAAAAATTTCCAACAAAAAGTCTTTGTTCATTCTAGTCAAACTACTAGGAGTCTCATTGACAACTCTAATCAAACATATGGTGGGCAATCCTTTTATAAATGTACACTGAATAGACAAAGATAATGCAACTACCAACGGAACTTGAATTAAGAAGAAAAAAAATGAGGTGACTTACATGTAAATTCTTGCCAATTGCTTAGCTTTTTTTCACCACATTCCTTGCACTGACTTGACTCCTCACAATATTTACCATGGACTCTTTCAAGCCCTCATAAGGAATGATGCTGTTGTTGCTACATTAAACCATAGTATGATTGAGATCTTCAATGTCTTTCCTATATACCACATGCAACCCGCATTTCTTCACCAAGCTTGAACCTTCATTATCAATTATAATTCCAATCTCATGGAATCCATTTGCATTACATTCCCATAGTGATTTTTTGTCGTTCCCTCCTCTCGAAGTTTTGAGGAAGCAAATAAAATAGGACCAACTATGATTTGATAAAGCAAGATTTTTAGTGTCAAATTCAAAATCTTTTCCATTGACCGTCAATGTGAAGTAAATTCGATAGTGTCTCTGAGTTTGGTGACGTGGAAGAGAACAAACAACGCAACCAGCAATCCCAATCCAGTCATTACACAAAGGAGAAAAAGGTTCCATTATATTCACTTCATCCCCCATACATTGATGGCTAAACCACTCTGGAATTTCACTTCCAGGAAAAACCATTACATATGAAAAGCCCTTCAGACATTGATTCTTAGGAAAGAGTCCCTGAAACATACAAAGCATGCTGATTAGAACACACACACACACACACACACACACACACACACACACACACACAGACCTGAGCGGACTTTTTTATCACTGCAAAAAACAAGTCAATGAAGCCTTGATTGTCACTTAGTTTGCTGCAATCTGAAAGTACGAGAACTGGCACAAATGAAGAATTTAGTTTCATTTGATCCGGTAACCTTTCCAATGAGGAGCAACCAAATCCACTAATACAACCTATATTTAAAGGAAGCTTTGGAAAGGATTGAAGACTTGTGCAATTACCCACGTCCAAATGTTTTAGACTAGATAGTTCAGCCATGCTATCCGGAAGGCAACCAAAACTATTTTCACTTAGAAATAAATGATTTAAAGAGAATAAGCAGCCAATATCATTGGGGATTTCCTTGAGATTGCAATTACTTAAATTCAATTCGGTCAAAGAAGACAAACCAAATAGAGAAGACGATAGCAAGCCCTTGAAATCAGAACCTCTCGACATTGGATAAAAAGGGAGAAGCTGAAATCCACCAAAAGCTATTTTTTTTAAAGTTTCAAAAATAGCATTAGAAGAAGCCACCTGTCTGTTCAGGTCAACACTTTCACGCTCCCCAAGTTCTTTAGTAGTTTTGAGCATCCACAAAGATTGAGATCTTTAAGCCACGTCATATTAAAAAATGTGCTGGGAAGAGACATAAGATTTTTGCAATCCTTTGCGTTCAATGAAGCAAGGCCTCTCAAATTTCCAATTGATGTGGGTAGTTTTGTAATAGATGTGCCATCCACGTAAAGCTTTGTTACACGTCCCATGTTCTCCCCAAATTCTGAAATTGTTTTTATCTTTGAGCAATCAGAAAGAATAAAAATCTTTAGAGATTCCATCTCAAATTTTTTTGGAAGACTTTTGAGATTTTTACAACCTTTTAGATTAAGAACAGTAAGCTTTTTCAACATCTCCCGAGACTGTAAAAAGCCATAAACAAAATAATTTTTAGCTTCAAAACCTTATAGTTTAAAGAAACTATTGAAAGAAAAGTTGTAGAAGGGTAATTATTACCTTTGTGTCTTTCCAAAGTCGTTCAATGTTGCTAAAACACATGTGAAGTTCAATCAACTTATTTGGTTGGAAACTTGCTGGCAAAAATTTTGAAGGGTACCCACGCCAATTAAGAAATCTTAATTCACTAGGAAGATATTTGGGTTCATAAATGAGGAAAGAATTTTCAATTATGAGTAGTTTCAAACGATTCATCTTTGAAAATGATTCACAATTCCAATGTGCCCCTTTTGTTCCTCGAAACGTTAAGACGATGCCTTCAATTGCTTCCGTTCCCTAATAATCATGAACAAAGTGGATCAGTGAGTTGTAAAATGTATAATTACCAAAAATACTTTATGTTAAACTATGTTGAATTAATTAGGTATATTCTTGAGTTCTTTCAATAAGCTCTTACCGTATTATTTGTCAATACATTGTCAATATCCTTATACAACCACAATCTACTACGCTTCTCAGGTTGGTCATCCAAGCACTCTTTACGAACTATATCTCGACCCATTTCTTGGAGTAAATCATGCATCCACAATTGATCGCCTTGCAACTTGATGAGAGATTTTTCAATAAGAATACTTAATCCAATATTAGGGTACAGCTCAAGACAATCTAATATTGAAATAAGAGTTTCTTGATGTTTATGATTAAAGAAGCACGCAATATTCAAAAAAAATTTCTTCTCTATTTCATGTAGTCCATCATAACTTATTTGAAGTACATGGAGAATTTTTCTTTCAGGAAATTCTCTAAGCCTATCTAATTCACTTTTCCATTCAGAAGTACTTCTTCCGTTCATAAGGGAACCCAAAACCTCAATGGCTAAAGGAAGGCCATTAGCATAATCTACCAAGGCTTGGAATAGCTCTAGATTATCTTTAGTAGGATGCTCTTTGTCAAAAGCTTTCAAACTAAAAAGATGAAGAGCTTCATCATTACTTAATACTTCAGCCTCATATATTCCATCTACTTTTTGTGTCGTTAGCAACTTCACATCTCTTGTTGTTATGATAACTCTACTACCTGGTCCTAACCAATCATGCTTCGCACCTAATTTGTTCAACTGGTCTAATTCATCTACATCATCAATAATGAGAAGAATCTTTTTGTGATGTAACCTTTTCCTGATCATGTAAACTCCATTATCAACATCTTTTACAATCATGTCAATCAAAAGATCATTCAAAAGTTTTTGTTGTAACTGAAGTATGCCATCATTTTCTTGAGCTTCCTTGACATTAGCAACAAAACTACATGCTTCAAATTGATTAGAAATCATACTGTAAACAACTCTTGCTAGAGTTGTTTTACCCATTCCTCCTGTTCCCCTAATTCCTATAATGCGAACACCATTTGACTCTAGAGCTAAATGTGACATCAATTTCTCAACTCTGGAACTTGTTCCTACTAGTCCCTCGGTAGCTACAAAGAATGTAGAACTTGGTTTATTTATTATCACTTTCACAATATTGTCAATAACTTCTGCCTCGGGCCTGCAATGAGGAGAGAATAATAAGTAGTGAATTTGAACCTCCCATGACAGGTTCCAAATTAGAAAATTTTGCACATATATAGCATTTAGTATAGCTGATTAAAACTAAAATCCCAACAAATAAATGTATATACAACTTATAATGTAAATTTTGAATATATCGTTTTAGTTTAGTTTCATTCCTTAAGAAACCTAGGTTTAATTTGAGACATATGCACTATATACTCTATATTATAAATCTGAATATTAGCTGGATTAAAAAAAAAAAAAAATCTGATTTCATGCTACCTATGCTTCCATGTTCGGGTGAGTTTTGAATCTGAAAAGTTTTTGACCTAGGATAGCATAAGCAACACCGAGAATTTTTCCCCTTTGTTAACAAAAAAAAAAAGAAAAGAAAGATATTTTGAATGTCAGATTTGCTTTTATAACACAATGTGTTCTCTTAAAACAAAAGTTAGGGTTCTACTTAGTTTAATTGGTAAAGTCTATTATCATTGAATAACAGATCTTGGGTTCGGTCCTCGTTTGCCCCTGAAACCAAATGGTGCCTTAGTATGATGATAAAAAATAAAAAAATAAAAAAATCAGCAAATGTCATATATTAAAACTATATACAAACAAATAAATAAAAACAAAGGCCACTTTGTGTTCCATTGCATTTAATTGAGTTAAATATTTCCCATATGGAAATAATAAATGTCTTATAAAATGTTGAAAAAGTGAAGAACAACTTTGGCTGAAATTATAACTTGTATTTCTTTATCTTTATGACAACTAGTCGCAGACCCGCTCTACGAGCAGAAAAATTTGAAACACAGTGCAATAAAAAGTTATCTTTTTATTTTATAGTATGAGAACTATCAGACCAAGTTGTAACCATGTATACTTTGTTAATTACTATACAAATATATGCGAACCACCTCTTATATAGGTATATTTTTCTCCGAAACACAGATCAACATTTCTTTCTTTATAATCAATTAATCATATACTCCATCATAAAGTGTAAATATAAAATAAAGTAAAAAAAAAAATGCAAAAAAAAAAACTATTTTTCATCATATGAACATATGAATAAATCCCACAATATATAACTCTTCAAATTCATAAACTGTATGATTACTGAGATTATACAGTACAATAAGAGCAACCTATCCATCATGACATTGCAGTATCATCTAGATAAAAATATATAAAAATCATGTTTTAATGATCTTGTCTCATTAACCAAAAGCATCGTCTATACAACTAATAAGATCTTTAGAGAGTAACATATGACGAGGAATTCTCAGTTTGAATAGTTGATTATATACATAAATCATCCAACACAAATGTTGAAGATAGAATCAATAACTTTAATAAAAAATTTTGGCAAATAATTGAATAGTATATTGCCTTCAACTTAGTGAAATTAAGATATTTTTTTATAGGAAGTGTACATGTTCAACCAAGAGGAATTAATCAAATAATTTTTAATCACTATTAATTATGTTAATTTGCTCTTTGCTTTTCATGGTATCTCACTTTTTAGAATGAAGATGGCATTAACATATTTAAACTACGACAATTATAGAGTAATTATACAAAACTACTCAAAAACTGTTGTTCAAAACTTTGTACAAATAAATTCATTTTCATGTTCCATATGTTGTACAAACATATGGAATTTAAAAGTTCATTATCCATTAAGGCTTGCATCAAAAATAACAATGACTTCTTTATAGAAACCAACCCTATTGAGAAGTTTATGTTGTGTAATGCCTAATTGGGCAAAACTGGGGGTACCTTAGGCATTGCGTTTGTTGTTCCTATAACATAAGCTTAATCTGGTGCTATGTAATATAATTTGTGCAATTTCAAAATCACAAAGAGACTAAAAGGGGGAAAAACAAATGATTAATTCAAAAATGTTAAATGAATTAAGCATTGCATATGTGAAATATTTAAGTAAATAATGGAACATCAAATTTTATTCAAACTAACACTAAGATTTTTTTATTTTTTATAGGTAGATAGTGGTGGAGGGCAGATGGTGGGGTTTGAACCACAAACATGGAACACCAAAAAAAGTGTCTTTACCGCCACACTATCATTTGCACCCCAAAAATTAATCTAAGTTGTTAGAAAAAAAGAATAATTCAAATTCCAACAAAGAATTAATGAAGTTCCTCATGTATCTATACATAAAAACATTAATAGCATAATGATGCTCTACAGTAAATTATATTTTATTTTATTCTCTTTTTGATATTTTCCTTAAAGATGATCAACTAAGCAAAGTAAAAGCTTACCAAGAAAGCTCATATTAGCTAAAAATTTGATGACAGGGATGCTAATTATTTGTAATAGAATGACCAAATAAAAATAACAAACAGATTTGAGAATAACAAATAAGATTTCTAAAAAGAATTTTACCAAAAACATGGGATGCAACAATAACAAAATTACTACACTGAATATTTTTTTTACTTTCCTGATACTCTGCATATAAAAAAAATCATTATCAATATATTTCATATCAACATTAAGAATTTTTACAACAATGATGAGCCAAATAAAATTACATTGACGATTCTAAGTCAATTATGAATAACAAAAGTAATTATCATTAAAAAATTGGGGAAAGAAAACAACAAAATCACTTCACAAAGACTAAATGCAAGAATAAAAGGAAAGGAAAAAGAAGAAGGAGATCATTTCTAATTGTGTGTTTTGTTTACCTCAACGGTCATCCTATCGCCGACTTAACTTTGAAAATCTTTACAAAAACAATTGATGTCTTCTCAAAATAGTGGAAACTAAAGCTTGATAGGGTGATTGTATTGAGCTCATTTTGTTGTTGTAGATGATGGGGTGATCGTATCTAGAATATACATTGGTAGATATAACATCGCAAAGCTTAAATAAATAATTGATATGTGAGTAAGAGAGATATAAGGTTGTGAAAAACTGAAAATTTGGAAGAGGAAACATTATAACGGTAGATAAACGAAGAGACACAAAACTCATCTTTGGGTTGGAGATTATACTTGAAATTTTAATTGTATCCAGTAAAAAAATAATGAACTATTCAATTTTAACAATTACTTAAAATTAGGAAGAAGAAAACGAAAAGTTGAAATCAATTTGAATGGCTAAATAAGATCAAGTATAATTGTCAAGGAGGATGGAAATGGAGGGAAAATTCAAAGCCAAACCCAAATAAACTTGTTGGAGCTATGGCTGCTGGCCCTCACAAGCATGACATTTTCCATGGTGTGCGTACATATTACAATTACACAAAACCAACCCTTGCTGGTATATGTTGTATGACTTAGGGATAGATGATTTTGGTGGAAGTAATAGTTTTTTGGAATTTTTGTCACCTTCAAGGTAAAAAGTAAATGCAAAGATGAGGAAGGAGATGCGCATAAGAAAGAAAGCAAAGGACAAACTTCCTAAAAATGGAATGGGGCTGGCTGGGGGACTAAAGACCGGCATTAAGAATTGATCATAGAACAAAAACATTAGCATTTAAGAAAAATAAATGGTAACGGTTGAATAGTAATAAAATGCATCAACATGTATGTCCATGGTCTATATTTAATTTATTTTATGAAAAAAATAGAGAGAAATCATAAAGGAAAAAAGGATTAAAAAAAAAGTATGACATGGAGGATGAGGTGGCTCAACAGGAGCATAGTAACGTTAAATGCTACATTTTAGTTTTTAGATATACATAGATTGAGACTTGAGTGTAGTTATTTTTTTTCCTCATAATTGTTAGTGGGATTTTTTGTGAGTAATGCTATATTCACAATATTTTCATAACAAATTTTAGGTGGGAAGTTATTACTCGTTCTAATTTGAGCCCACCACTAAAATAAAGGCAACTAGTTGCAACTTGTTGCCTATGATTTATTGTGAAATTGTTGTTGTGAATATAATATTTCATTTTATTTTGGTTAGTATTGCCCTTGAATGTAGGCATAGATTTTATCAAATTATGTTAACATTTGTGTCTAGTATTACTTGCCTTTTTATTTACATGTTTTTCACAACAAATTAGTATTCGAAGTAGAACTTCTACTATTACAACAAGTAACTTATAATGAGTTTACCCAGATATATATTTTTTTTGACAGCTCTGTTTTCACATATAAGTTTGACAATTCTCTCAGTCTCTTTCTCTCTCTCTCTTCTTTTTTTATTACCGAAGGAGTTAGTCAACAACTAATAAAATTCCTTTCTTCGAAAGATAAGAGAATATGATATATTAAGTAGAGCGGCCCCACAAGAATTTGTAATTGCTTGAGCAACTGTACATTTCAAATTATTCATGCAATAAAAAATTGTACATGAAGTCCAAGTGCATCTCAAATTATTGATGCATAAAATATGTTCAGTTTTACATATACTATTGTGGCGTACTAGTAGAAGTTCATTAAAGTTATAAATGTTATGGAGGAAAATATTTCAATATGTTAAAGAGCTTTGTAGCTCAATCAATATCTCTTGATGTTTTCAATAAAGATGTTTCCAATATAAATGTTTAGAGTTCAAATCTCCTCTCTACCACAGTAACTTTTGAACTACGAAAACATAAATATTTCACTTTTATCATTAAATTGAATAATAAATAGGTAATAAAAATAAGATAAAAGAAATTTAAATTACATTGTGAAAATTGATTATTAAAACTAAGTTAACAACACAAACTTTTTTTTTTTTTGAGAGAAAGTTTACGACATAAACTTAGAAACTACGATAGATGATTAAAGTAACTTGAAATTCTTTTAACTTTTGATAGTATAATTTGATAGTATTTAAACGTCTTGAAGATTTGATAATAAAGTTTATTTTAAACCAATTTTTATGAATAACTTTAATATATTTATTATAGTAAGTCATATAACATAAGCACTTTGTGCGACATATATGGCTCTTATGTAGTGAGCCACAAGAAACATATACAATGTGTATAACAATTAACACAACTTAAAAAAAAAAAAAAAAATCTGTGGCTATTTTATTAAAGAAATTTTATTTGGCTAAATTAAGGCCCTCACAACTATGTTTATAATTTTAATAAATTCAAATTTAAAGCTCTTTTTTAAATAGAATTTTATTTTGACTAATAATAATAACGGTGTTTAATTCTATTGCTACTTTATTTGTAATGGTTAGGTTTTACATTTGTGTTGGCTAATTCCCGTGTTAAGTTTAGTAAGTGTTAGAGAGAGTTGTATTTAAATAGTTTGCTTAGTATCAAGTCAAGAAGTAACATTGAAGAAATCAAGCTTGAGAAGACTCGTTCTAGTAAACTTCGTACAAAAAGTTTACAAACCCTCAGCTTGACATTCTATTGACCCAAACTTAAACAAGTTTTCTTAATTGTGATTTTAGTAAGAAGTTAACTATCTTTTCTAGTCTAACAACTTAACCTAATTTTTCAATATAATGTTATTCCTTGACTTAGAAAACTATTAATTTAAAGGGAGCCTTCTTTCATTAAGCCTTTACAAAAAATCCTTCCCCATGCTTTTACAACCTTGAGCCTAATTTGATTTATTGCAAAACCACAAAAGTTGTTAAGCATACTAGTGTGTTCATTAGTTTTTCCATCCAAAAGGTTCTTTAGAGCATCAAAGTTCTGATAATTGAAAACAAGTTCGTTCGTTGAGGAGATTTTTTAGAGGAATTCTAGAGTTTTGCAGCAACGACAATGGGAGGTGAATTGGCTTCTTTTTTCTTTCTTTTTTTATGTCATCATCAAATCCGTGTGATTTTTACCATTTTCATTGCTTTTAGATTTTGGTGATACCTGTAGCGGTTGTACACATTAGCGGAGTTAGAAATTTTTTTTAAGGGGCTAAGCTATAATAATAATAATAATAATAATAATAAATCCAAAGAATAACATACACACATATTTATTTATTTATTGCTTATACATGAAATGTTTGTAATTTTGATTTAACATATGATATTTTCTTACATTAATAAAAATATTCACATCAAATAAGTGTTTTTACTTTTTACATCTTTGCAAAAAAAAAGAGTAAGTTTGGACACGTCTAAAAATATACACTCCCGCCCTCGGCAATTGGCTTCACAACAGATCAATTTTTTTTACTCTGAACTTATATGAAATTTGATCACGGTCAACATGTTAATCCATTGTCCATTGTTTACGCTATTGGGTTCTAAAATTATATTGTTCAGTAATTATGTTTGGTATTATTCTATAATTTAAAAAAAAAAAAAAAAAATCTTTTATCATTCTTATTCTTTTCTCCCACCTTCCAAAGATTGAGATTTATTCTGAATCTTCTTATTTAACAATTTTAACATTATCATTGTGGGGTTCAATAGGCCTAGGAATATGTGTTGAGCTAAAAGCCCAATCCAAGGACACTGAATGGTCGGAGGACGTGAGAATATCAACCCACGAGGCAATACTGATAGATGAAGAAGTGATATCTAATCAAGGTTATTTAAGAAGGTGATCTGATCAAGGGTATGTCCTCGGCTATAGCCGAGGTAAGAAAGAACTGTCTAAAGTCCAAAGGCAATGTTTTAGAAGATCCTATAAGTAGGGGTAGACATGGTAGATGTACAAGATAAGAAGAAGGGTTGTGAAATATCTAAAGACAAAGCTGTTACCACCGCATTGAATGCTCTGCAACTACCTTTCTGGCCGCATTAATAGAGAAGTGATGCCTGAGCATCAGAGTCTAGCCTTACAGCTGCCTCCAAAGACTTCAGGGAGAGGTTGATGGGACAAGTATCTAAATCAGTAATCTGATCTATACGTGGAACATGGAGAGAAGGAGGAGGATGATTTAAAGGCAAAGGGAGACGTTCAGAATGGGGGATCGGAGACAAAAAGGGAGAAAACATTATACACATTAGCACCCATAATTGTAATTAGTCTTTGAAAGAGGGAAAGATAATATAAATCATCCCCAGCTTGAGTCCGATGACAATTTTTATTGCATAAACAATCCAACGTGTATGATGTTTAGATCTAGCCCATCATTTTTGTTGTTTAACATCACTAAAACTTAGATTTCAAGCTCACTCTCTACAAATTTCATTGTATTGGGCTTTTTGGGCCTATACGCTCCTTATTGTTGGGTTTGGGTGCAAATTGTGACCTTACAATCATATTCTACACTTTAAATTTAAAACTAATTAATGAGATATTTCTTGATAAATTAAAGGATCAAATCATCAAATCTTATTTCCTAAAAAAAAAAATCAAATCTTACCCTGTTTAAAGTAATATAAATTATCTATCATGTATTATGTGAGCGGATTTAACATAACATATATTATAGGCTAAACATCATATTGTATGATGTAATTCATGGTATATATGTATATATAGGAAGAGTTGTTTGAAACATTTTTTAAAAAAGTCAAACTACTTTACCTATCTTGTGAATGCCTCCCGGAGAGATTGGCCACTTCACTCAAAGCGGCTCGCCAAGTTTGCACCTTCTCTGTGTTCCCCTTCAAACGTTTTTCATGCTTTGCAAAAGCTTGTGCAAAAGTTCCCTCCTGATTTCGTACATCAGATGGGTCTACCTTATAAAATATTGGTAGAACGGTCATTTTCATCTCTTTCATGCATTGAATGATCTTTGCAAGTTCATCCAAGCACCATGTAGAAAATGCATAGTTTCTTGAGAGAATAACAATAGCAAATCTCGATTCTTCTATTGCTTTCAAGAGTTTTGGTGCAATAGATTTTCCTCTCTCAAGTTTTTCATTGTCTCTAAAGGTAGAAATACCCGAACGTTGCAAAGCAGCATATAGATGGTCAGTAAAACTATTGCGTGTGTCCTCGCCTCTAAAACTAAGGAAAATGTCATATATCCACCGTCTTGAAGAAGAAGAAGACGATGACAATAGTGAGGCTCCTTGAGTACTCATTGAATCCAATGGAAATATGTTGGTAAATCTTGAACCACAATAAGGATAAAAAAAATTAGTAAAATAACAATTTGAAGGATGTGTGTGGAAAGTAAAATAACTAGCTAGGGAAGAAGAATATGATTTAACGTGGATTTTTTGAGAAAAGAAAAATAAAAAAGATAGATGTACCTGAAATAACGAGGTCTTCTCCAACCTTTTCTTTTTCTCTTACTAAGTAAACTGATCTTAAAAGCAAGTATTTATTTCCCACTAACAAGTTTGAATCCCTTTTTATTTTCCATTAAACAAAGTAGGTGTGCAAGTAGTCTTTTCGTCGAGGAATCTTCCTGGCAAAACAATGACCAAAAAATATTTTTAAATGTAATGATTATTTTTAATATAAATATTTACAGAGAGGATAAACTCAATTGTTTTTAAGTGAAATGATAAATCGTTCTCCGTGTAATTGGTTCATTAAAGGTTTGATCAAACAAAGACTACATCCTTCCTCCACACATCCTGAATAGAATCAGGTAGGGAGTTCTTATTACAACAGACAAGGGATCTGAGAGAGGCAACAAATTTAGCTAAAGCATTTGCTTCCCTAAAAATGAGAGCTGGGAGAAAAGAATATTCATAGAAAGAAGCTTTGACATCCATTATTCAATGTTTTTACCAATTCAAACTATCTACCATGTCTCTTTTAACTGTAGGAGTTACCAGATCAAGCATGAGGGGATCAGTCTCAAAACCCCTTTTTGTTTTTTGAACTTTAATATGTCAACAACTTAAGTGTGTCCAGTAAATAGACTCTAAATTAATGTTGCTACTCCCTTACTCTTAGGACAAGAATGCAGGCAAGTTCAATATCCTAATGACCCTAGTGGCCACCATCTGTTTCAAAGGAATAAATCGTACCATATCTTGATAAATCTTGAACTACTAAAAGTAGTTCCATTGCAATTGCAAATTGAAGTAAAATAAATTAGAGGAGCAAAAAAAACTTTGTTGTGGATATTTTATTTCAAGGAGAGAAGTAGAAGACGTGGATGTGTGCAAGAAAAGTAATAACTTACAAATTTGGAGAATTGCAGAACTTTTGTTGTTGTGAACCTCTGTAACCTCTTGAAATAACACTTCTGGATACAGTTCTAATTTAAAGAACAACTTTTTATTTTATACTAGTATTTGTTTTTGTTCTTAGGCAATGCTCTCAAAAAAGATTACAAACCTTATCTTTTATCCTCACTACCCCAACTGTTTTTTTTTTTTTTGGTTACTAGTCCTGACTATTCTCGAACGCCTTTATTACTCTTGAGTCTTGACTTTGCTTTTTTAGGTCCTTAAGCGTGGCACATGAGATAAATTAATTAATTGAACAAAGTTTGACTAGAAACTTAGTTGTAGCCTAGGTTATAATTCTTACTTAAAAAATTAATATGACTATAATTTTTGAAAATTTAGCCGTTGTATTAGGTATGTTCTTTAAATTTTTAACAGCCAATTGGATTTTATTTACTATTCGATTTATAAATTTTTTTTTATGTATAATTTTAGACTAAAAATTTAAAATTTAAATATTTGATTGATAACATACCTATTCATTTTTTATCTTTTTGGGAATTTTGCAAACATGAAAGATATGAGAAAAAAAAAATGTAATCCAACCGTGAATTTATCAAAATTTACATCCAATAAAAAAATATTGAGTGAAGTTGCAGTTTTAGAATATAAATAAGTTTGTTTAGGTAATTTTTTTTTATTTTTTATATATAATAGAAATTCTACTTTAGACTGATTTAAGTGTATATGTGTGTGAAGCTTCCTTTTAGAAACTTGAATCCCATCTCATGTCCTCACACCCTAAACACTTATACATATAAAGAATTATCTAACTTAATTAGCGCAATGCCCAAGTAATTTACTAAAATATGAAAGAAAAAGAAAAAAAGAGAAAGTTCCTGGCAATTGGTATAAATTTTTTTTGTGTACACTTTATTTTGCTTTTTTGAAAACTTTTTATTTTTTGAGGAGATGTACCTTGGTGGAAATTAGATGGAAATCAAATAACACTTTGCAGATTCTGTGTTCATCAGGAAAAGATAAAGAAAGATTACTTCTTGATAGTGGCCAGTTATAAAGTTCCGTTTATATTGCTTTTTGACCGACTTAAAAGTTGTATTCATAATTTCATATTGCACTCTTTACGTTTATTCAGAATAGGTGGTCATTCATGCCCTGTCTACAGAGCAACCTGCCCCCTTATCAATCCAGCAGCTCATCTCAGGGACTAAGACATGGTTGCCAAATTTCAGATCCTGGAAGGCGCGTTTTGCACGAAGGGACTGTAACAAAGCAGCTCATTTGATGGCTAGACATGCTAAGGAAATTGAAGATTGTATTATTTGGGTGGAGGACACTCCCCCTTTTATTGTATCTGAAATTAACTCTGATGTAATTTCTCTGGGTTCTACCCAAGTTTAATGAAAATTGCAAACTTCCAATCAAAAAAAAAAAAAAAAAAAAAGAATAGGGACAAGTCATCGTGATCTGTCACGCATAACCACAAAAAGTCAAACCCATGTAAATCAATTCTAAAGTCTCTTACATTTTCCTCAGATCATAGCAGGTGGGCTGGATATGTGTCACTATGTCAACACCGAATAGGCCCATTTCTTCCAGGAATTGTCCTAGCAAAACAGCGACAACAATTATATTAAATGGTAACGATTTTTTTTGATATACATAGAGGAAATTATTAATAACTGAAAAGATAAACCCATCCCCATGTAATTGGTTGATTAAAGGGTTAAGGAATCACGAATCACACATTCTAACTGTTATGGGTCAAGTCAACAAATCTTTCTTTTTCATTTTCTTTTGTCAACCATTTCTTTCTTCCAGGCATCTTCCAGTCATCTATCAAATTGATAATAAAATAAATAAAAAATAACTAAGAATAATAATAATAAAATAAATAAATAAAGACAAGACTTCTTTACACATTCTGCGTATAGGAAGAGAAAGTAAAAAGAAATACTATTTCTACAATAATTTCACAATAAATTTTAAATAGTAAGTTGTTAAGGGTTGCTATTGGTTGGATAAAAAAATAATTTTAGTAGTAGGTTTAAATTAGAATCGATAACAACTAATCATCTATAATTTGTTGTTAATTAAAATACTATGACATAGTGAAAATATTATAGACGTAACACTTCTCATAAAATAAAAATAACTTCAGGGCTGGAATGAGCATCCACTTGCAATTATATATACTTTCATTTTTGCCATTCGCTTTCTTTGCTGATCATTTTCAATCAGTTTATAAAATAAATTAGATTCAATAGTGCATAATTTATTCTCTAAATTTTATTGTAGATAATTTCCAAAAAATAATTTCCATCATTTTTCCAAATATGTAATTTTATCATTTTTGATGTTTTTGATTGATATTATTCTTTTATTAAATTGTCATATTCTTCTAACTATTTTTATTATGCATTATATTTTCCTAATTTCTTTTGGTACAATTAAATTTTTAATTTTCAAAGTTATTATTCAAATCTCATTCTTTTAAGGAGTTTATTATGATAACCAAAACTTATCATATAATTACAATTAATATTACTCAAATAATTTATAGTACTCTCAACCCAAACTTGTATTTTGTCATTCTTAAGTAGGTACACCGAATTGGACCGAAGTAATCTGAAATGGACCAAATGGACCGAATTGATCTAAGTAGACCGAAATGGACTGAATAGACCTAAGTGTACCGTATGGATCAAATTGGACCGAATAGATCGAAGTGGACTAAATTGACCTAATGGGCTAAATTGGACCACAGTAGAATGAATGGACTATAAGAGAGAGAGATATACTACTTGTAATGAGGAACTAAAAAAATACAACACTAAAACATATAAATCCAAAATAGAGTTTTAAAAATCACAATAATTCATCAATATAAAGTAGAGTTGCAAGAAAGAATAAAAAAGAAGAGAGAGAGAGAGAGAGAGAGAGAGAGAGAGAGAGAGAGAGAGAGTAACCATTTTTGTAGAGATTCATTAATCCAAAGTAAGGTTCCAAATAATAAAAAAATCTCATCAATCTAAAGTAGAGATGCAAGAAAAAAAAATCCACCAAAAATGGAAATTCTTTTTAGAGAGATTGAGAGAGAGAAAAATAATTTTTTGGGTGTAGGAAAACTATGTTTAGAATGAAATAGAGAATTGTAAGTTTATAGTAAGAGGAGGGGAATTAGAAAAGCCAAAAATAAAGAAAGATAAAGGGATAGAGGAAAAGTGATATTAAGATAGATAGTAGTAGATAGATGAAAAAGTAAAAGGAAAAGGAAAAGTTGGAGAAAGTATAATATTAAGTTGAGAAATTAATAAGAAAAATGAGAGTTAAAAATAAGAGTGTGATTTTTTTTTTTTAATACAAGATAAAATTTCTACTCTATCTTAATCTAAGTGTATATGTGTGTGGAACTCCTTCTTGGACACTTGAATCCCGACCCTTATTCCCCACACCCCACAAGTATAAATACTTGTGGAGTGACTACCACACCAAGGGTGAGCGGTGGAGTGAATGTTGAAAATGACTGTATGATGTTGTCGCTAATGTGGCTTAACAGTAGTCTAACAACAATAAATGCTACGCTTCAATTTTTATATATATATATATATATATGAGGCAAGTAAAAATGTTACCATATGGGATAATATTGGGTGATTCTCTACAGAGTATGTATGTAACGGCATTGTTTGTCGATTTTTTATCTTTGTGAGTGATTTTTCCGTTAATCTTTGCCCTTTTGAACAAAGGAAGGGCCTTTCACTATGACAGAGTATGATGAAGATATTTTTTTCTCTACTTTATGTGCAAGGCAATGTTCTAGATTCGTTATAAATCACCTT
The DNA here is from genome assembly GCF_040712315.1 of Castanea sativa. Classification (NCBI taxonomy): domain Eukaryota; kingdom Viridiplantae; phylum Streptophyta; class Magnoliopsida; order Fagales; family Fagaceae; genus Castanea; species Castanea sativa. Next base: position 40,682,694 of record NC_134024.1, on the reverse strand, counting down.
ACATTTTTCTCCTGTATTTGTTAACCAAATTTGCCTAGCCTTGTTAATTGACGTTCCAAGTCAACTCTCAGAGGCTCATGAGCAGGGCAAGTCTTGTGATTTGAAAAATCCCATTTGAGCTACACAGCTCATTTGCAAATCTGTCTCTATGAACATGTGGTGAATATCTATTAAACATGAACAATTATTGCTGGAAGTAAGTAAAAGTATTGGCTCTGTTATCTAGAGTGCTAAAATTGATTCCTAGAGCTTTGCTTCAATGTTTTTTAGTGTACTACAAGTACTTCTTTTGTGTATGCAGTTTCTTCAACAAGTATTTGGCATTGATACCATGAAACAATGGGTGGGAGTATAAAAATTGAAGTTTTGAACCGTTTAATCCCCTTGTGTATTTGTGTGCTTCACAAAATAAAAACCACTTGTACTATACTATCACTACACTCTCAGATCTCCGCCAAATAAATGCCACACTAGCTGCTGTCAGATAAGTTTTACACCAAGCTAGAAGCGTGCCAAAGCCATTAAAGACAAGACTAGCATTCTCATCAAGAGTTGTAAAAAATTTTGCATTTAGCATCTAAAAACCTAACTTTATAGCATTTAATATATCACTTTACAATAACCCTAACATCAAAACTTCTATTTTTTTTTTACCATTTTATTTAAATATTATTTTTTTATTCATTTTTTATTCTCTCCCTCCCTCTCTCTCTCTCTCTCTCTCTCTCTCTCTCTCCCACAGTTGAAAAAAACATTAAAAAATTATAACATCTTGCTACAGTGCGCTCTAAAAAATGAGAGCTCCCTGCAGCATGATGTCAATTTTTTTAGCATATGACATCTTTATTGTAAGTATGTTTTTATGATTTGAGGTGTTAAAAATACTAAAAAATAGCATTTAGCATTTTTAACACCTTCGATGAGAATAGACTTGCTCAGCACTAATAACAGCAGACCAAGACTACAAAAGAGAAGAGCGGTTCATTTTTTCTTGTCTGTTAGCTGATCATAGGGTGTTAACTGTTAAGTTTGATATGGGAATTTTTCTAAACCATTATGAGCATGTTGCTTTGTAACTTTTTCTCTTTTCTTGGTGGTTAAAAAAGAAAAACATTTGAGTATCCTATTTGACTTGTGTAGTAATTTTATTTTATATATGTTTTTATTGGTGAAGTTTTTATTTATTTACTAAATAAAAATGGTAAAGCTTTCAATTTATTTCTGCCTCTTGTCTTTTATCTTATAAGAAAGGGAAACGGTTTCGAATATGAACAGGTTATCGGGTTCAGGTCGACTTTCTCAGTTTAGTTGTCTCCAATGTCTTTTTAGTGAACGTGTTGAATTGCAAAAAATGTCAAGTAGTGTACATGGTCTAAAAGTAGAAAAATCAAGACCCTGTTTCAATTTGCATGTTAGCATGTTACTAATAATTTTTTGTTTAGTAAATTCTTTCACCTTGCCCTTGCTTCAATGCAGTGGACGTAGCAGAATCAAAATCTGAGTTTTCCTTCCTTAGTTTTTCCCCCTTTAAACAGTAAGAACTATCATATCTCCCACGAGTATAAACAGTCAATTTCAAAAAAAATCAATTGATTGACCGTATACACCATCTAACTCACCACCATACATCCAAGTATTCCTTATACCAAAAACTTTTAAACATTGGAAAATTCCAGCAAACAAAGTAGCCACATTAACAATGATTTGCTGCCACAGATAAGCATAATGAAATCATGACGAGCATGTCCAAAGTGCTTGGAAGCATCTTCACTATCATCATAATACATTTTCCTCAAGTTCCAACCCAGCTTGATTTGTCGAGCAGCAAAGGGCAAGTCTTGGATGTTAACAATATCATTGGCAAGACTAAGGGTTCCTCTATGACTTGAACCATATGATGCTTCCTTGAGGAACCACTTTATGATGGACAATCCCATTCTAAATCAATATCGAGTCCAGAGCGAAGGAGGAAACCTTCTAAACCAGGATGATGATATCTCTCACAGAAAACCTTGCTCATTATAAGGAGATTATGAGGAGAAAGGAACATGCTGCTATCCTTTCATTTAGTGTCATTTCTGCAATCTTCAGCCGAGGTAAGTACTTTGGTGCAAGTGTAAGAGCTAAAGGAAAATGGTTAAAATCAGCATTTATATCTTTCTTGACTTCAACTTGGTTTCCAAAATCAAGGTCATTATAGCTGGCTGAATGGGACCATGGTAATGAAATAAAATTTGGAGAATATGTGGACAGGAAGGAAAATTCACTCAAGTCTTTTGCACCTATCCTGCCATCCAGAGTGTGCTGATAATAATCATCCCAGGAACTTAATGAAGGTGAATACACACTCAGCTCTATATTTTGACAAGTAATAGACAAGGTTCTTTCCTCTGTATTCCTGTCAAAGCCCAACCCAGAAGAAGAGGATGTGACTCACTTTCAATCAAATATTGTTTTGGATGCAAGTCATCCAGTTCTTTGAGATGATTATATTCAAGAGATCCCATATCTTTTAGATTGAAAACATATGTGGAATCACACTGAGTACATAGAGTAGGACTTCTTCCTCCTCCTTCAAATCTGGGTTTCATCATTTCATACTTGAGACATGCTATACTAGCATTGCTTGGGGGAGTGTAAAATTTTGAGAGAGCTACCTATGGAAATCTATTCAACCAACAAGATAAAGGACCATCATCAAGTGTGAACCATAATCAAGTTCCATATAGTTCCTTGCAGGCATATGAATTAATTTTTTGAGCTGACTATGCAAGTCCAGAAAGCAAGAAACTGAGATTTGGTATCAATATCTACTTCCCTTAAACCCTGGCAGAGACATGTAATTTCAGCTTAATCACCAACACCAACAGAATAAGTCACATCCCTTTGGAAAGCGAAAGGAGCCTACACTGTTTTTGTTGGTCTCGGGGAACAGGAGACTGAGAAGCAAAGAAACAAAGTCATACCTGAGAAAATTTCTAAAAGTCCATGATATGAGGCTAAAAAAAAAAAAAGAACTTATTAATGTTATGTGTCTAACCCCTTTGAGCAGAGTTCTTCAATATGAGGATACGAGGTCTCCAAAACCCATTCGCATAGTACAGAGATAGCACACAGATAATCATGTCCAGACCAGTGCATTGCTTTTAAATATTTTGAGTATGGCTAATTCATATCCATAGAACTTGTCTTAAAAAAAATTTATACCAGCCTTTAGGACCAGAAGAAAAAAATATATGAATAGACCCAAATTGTAGTTGAGAGACATTTCTGAACACTTACCATCACTAATTTTGAATTTTTGACTGGTTATCTTGTTTATGCAATGTGTAGGATTTGTATTTGCAGTCTACATTTTCCTTTAATTTCTTAAAAATGGAAATTTGGAAGTTTTGGGGTCATCGGCCGCATTTACATTCAAATGGAATGATTAAAATTTTCAAACACAAGTGGCAATTACTTATGATTGTTCCCACTAGAAATACAACATAATTATGATAATAGAGCATGCATATATTTAAACATTTATCACAAAGAGAAACAATATTTTTACTTTATGAAAAGGAAAATAAGAAGTTAAACTGACAACCGAAAGAATATGCAGCTCCAGAAGAGAAAAGCAATGTATGGCCAGCAATAGAAACTTACATCTTGGACTCTGTCTTCCTTCTAAAGCTGTGGAAGAAGCATTTATTCTGCAACTTAAGGGAATATTGACATGAAGATCTTTAAGTTTTACTCTTTTCCTGCAGCTGGTATCTATATGGAAATGAAAAATGAAACAAATTAGTAGGAAATGGCAATTTAATTTAAATGATTTTGCTCTGTAGCAGTATGCCATAGTAAATTGTACAAGGGATGACTAAATGACAATTTAGTAAGTGCACTGGAAAAATTTAAGGAAATAGACCCAACCATTGGCCTAATTATGACCACTACGATAGTTTTTATTTTATATGAGTACTATATTTCATTCAAACAAATAAATTGTACAAGGGATGACCATACCACATCCATAAAAATTCATACAAGCAACAAAATCCAAAAAAGAAAAAGAAAAGGAATCATGATATATATGCCAAAGAGCCCATGTCAAATCTGTTAAGTAGCAAGAGAATGCGTTTCAATGACACCCTTTCCATAACTGTCCTTTGTAATAGACTGTGATTGATTTCTTTTTACAGTCCTATGAACTCACCACTTTTTCTTCTCTACTCACAGCTTGCCACATCAGAGTTGTGACAAAGTTGTGGCGCAAGAATGTGAGATGCTAGATTTTTTCAGGCATAAAAGAAAAACCTATGGTTGGTTGGGAAGTTGGATTTGGAATGCGGAAATCGGAGCTCCGAACTCCACGGTGCCATTGTTTATGGTAGAGTTGCTCCGATGATCGGTGATGGATCTTTATGGGTAGTTTTGGAAATTCGTCGTTTCATTGATACGTAAATGAAAACGCCCTCTATATATAGATGGGTTTGGGGTTTTTCTGTCCGAGAAATTGAAGATTATTTTTTGGTCTGGAAATTTGGTATAAGGGGGAAATTTTGGGCGCCAAAATGGCACGTGACTGTGAGGATGTACTGTCTCTCTCTAAAATGGCACGTGATTGAGATAATATCATGAGTTTACGTCTGATACATTTATTTGAAAGGAGTTTACGTCTGGAAACACTCTATATATACTTTTCAACTGTCCCAATGTTCTCTAGTAGTTTTGAGCAACCCAAAAGATTGAGATTTTTAAGTGATTTTATATTAAGTGTGCATTTTGCAATCGCTTATTTGGCTTGTTGCTGAATGCTTTTTACTGAAAATGTGTCAAAGTATATTTATACTTAAAAAAAAATAATAATAATCAGGGCTTAAAAATTATTCATAAAAATTAAAAGTTAAAAGTTGATGCCAAACAGATACTAAAAAAAGTCATAGTATGAGATTTTCACAATCTCTTAAGCTCAATGAAACAAGGCAAGTTATGCATGCAATTGATGTGAGCATTTTTGTAATAGTAGTGTCATCCAATAAAAGCTTTGATACACGTTCCATGTTTTCCTTACAACTTTGGAATTTTTTTTTTTTTTTTTTAAACTTTCAAGCAAGTAGAAAAATTATGAATTTCAAGAGAAACATTTCAAACTTGCTTGGAAGAGTTATAAGGTCTTTCTAGCCTTTTAAACTAAGAAATTTAAGATTTTTATGAACTCTATCCAATTGATGGGTGCACCTAGATAAATTTATACATTCTCCAAAAACCAATTTCTCAAGAACTAGGACTCCAGTGAAGTTTGGGAGTTTCAATAAGTTTTTGAGACTTGCTTAATCGAATGGATTTTAGCCTATCAAATGACTGTTAAAAGCAACCCAAAAAAAAAAAAAATCAATTAGCTACTACAAAACCTCGTAGTTTAAGGAAACTTAAGAATAAAGTTGTATAAGGCTACCTAAACTACTTTGGTTGGAAACTTGATGAAAAAGATTTTGAAGAGTATCCACTCCAATTGAGAAATCTTACGATATTTGGAATATGTTTGGGGATCATGCAAAAGGCGAATTTTATCAATTTTGAGCAATTTAAGATGATGCATATTTCCAAAGGATTTAGGATTCCAATAAGACTGTTTTTGTTCAAGCAGCTTTAAGACTATCCTTAAATTGCTTATGTTCATAATCATGAACAAAAGGGATTGGCGGGTTGCAAAGTGTAGGATTACCAAAATCATTCCTAGTCTATTGAATAATATAAAAGGGCATGTGCTCAAGTTTTCAAAATAACATCTTACCATATTTTTTTGTAAGAATTTTGTTAATGTCCTCAAGCAACAGTAAACTATGCTTTCTAGGTTCTTATAGCGCACTCTTGATATATTATGTTCTTGCTCATTTTTTGTAGTAAATCATGCATCCACAAACTATTGTCACTAACTTCTATGAGAGTTTTATCAATAAGAACCCTGAATGATAAAGACCAAGATAATCTAGTATTTCTACATGATTTTAATGAATATTTTCATTGATCCCGATAATCATGATCATGTTAGAGCCAAGCATTCAGTTGTTAATATTAGCATAATGTTTCCAGTAAAGTCAACAACTCAATTATTTAAACAAAGTAGGGGTACAAAGTGTGTAAAGTGTAAACAACAACAGAAAGTTATTCAACTACATAAGAATTTTAAAAGAAGAAAAGAGAAAGAAAAAAAGAGGAAGACAACCTTGAGGGACTAAAATGACAGCTGAGAGCAAAGTTCTAAAGGATACATAGGACTAATTGCTAGTTGCTACATGGGACTAGCTCTCTCCAACCAGCTTGATTTTTTTTTTTTTTTTTTTTAAATTTTAATACCAATTTGAACATGACAACTAATTTTCATTGTGTAATATAGTTTATGTAAGTCGGATTTTTTCTCCATCAAAAGCACTCAATTCATATGATTAAACTTTTTTTTTGGGTATATTGATAAAAAGGAACAAGAAACAACACTAGAATAAAAGAGTACAAGATTAGGAGTCCACTGTCTGCTATCCAAGCTAATGTTCATAAAGAAGTTAGGAGCAATGGTTGCTAGAGATTGAGGCTCTGCCAGAAGAGATCTGTCTACCTATCCGAATCCAAACATTTATAAATTGCTGAATGTCCTTCATCAGCTCTACATGTCTTTGTTACTTCTAAGAATCCTACACAGGTTTGGACTTATTTTTCTACTGTTGAGGCTTTCCTTTATTCTGAACTGTTAGCTACCTTGCACACAGAAATCAAACTTTTACTATACCTTACCACATTAGTGGTAGGGAAAGGATCTCCCTTCATTGTTGCCATGTTCCTACAAGTCCAAATAGACCATAAAATAGAGACTTGCATCAGTGAGAAGTACATTTAAGTTTTATAAATTGCCACTGATACCCTTCAGCCAGCTCTTGATTCATGCCTGAATCGAGTAAGGCTGAATGAAATCAATTCTAATGGACAGATCTAATCAAACTAGATTTCTAGATGCCAAGAAGAAACAAGAAAGCCAATTTAATAGTTCCAAACAAGTAAAACCCCATTTTCATACTTTAAATTAAAGCAAATCAAAATATATGTAAACGAGACAAGAAGGAAAAATATAAGAACTAGAATTATAGTTTATTCATTTTAAATTACCTGTCAATCTGTCATGCCTTAACTAATCAGCTTGCGCTTATGGACTTCTAAAATGAGGACAAACTAGAAGCACAATTTTAAATGGAAACATAGGAAAAGACAATAAATTTTTTTGCCATTCTTTTTTGGGTACATTGAAACAAAGGAACCAAAACAGCGGAAGAAGAAAAGATTACAAGATTAGGAGTTATGTCTATTATCCAAGCTAATGTTCATAAAGACTTAGGGGCAATGGTACTAGAGATCAAGGCTTTGCCAAAAAGTGCGTCTACCTGTCAATCCCAAAAAATTGTAAACTGCTGAATGTCCTTCACCATCGTCTCTCTTAGGTAACTCTGCCACCTCTTTGTTGCTTCTAAGAATATTGACAGAGAGAAACCCCAAAGCTCCTTCACCATCGTCTCTCTTAGGTAACTCTGCCACCTCTTTGTTGCTTCTAAGAATACTGACAGAGAGAAACCCCAAAGCTAGAATCTTCAACAATCCTTCATAGAAAGCTAATAAAGTTGTTGTCAAAGAATCTTTGAATGCTCGGATTTGTGTTAAAAACACAAGAGCTATTTAGACCCCAAATTAATAAATTACGGCTCGATTGATTTTACTCTAACTTAAACTAAGTGCCGAAAAGAGTAAATGCGAGCGAATAAACAAAACAACTACTCTAAGCCATATTCAACAAATCACAGCAGTAAAATGAAAGCTAAAAGAGTAGGGAAGAGAGATGCAAACTCAAGATAACACGTCGATAAGTTATCGAAGAGGAAACCGAAGAACTCAGCGAAAAACCTCTCTGCCGCCCTCCAAGCGATAAATCAATCCACTAGACAATAAGTTGAGATACACGAATAGCAAGAAACCCTCCAAGCCTAGTCTACCCAGTGCACCTAAGCCCTCCAAGCTCCTACTCCAACAAGGCTTCTCGGAACCGTGTCTTGTCTAGCTTTCTAGATCCCACAATGCGCCCGATTGCAACCGCTAAAGTTGGCTTCTTCCAATACTTCCTAACAGCACCAAAACCTCACTGGACACTCAGTATGGGTGTGGTATGTGTTTGGGCTATCAACCTCTCAAGAATTTGGAAATGGAGAGGTAGGAGTAGAGGAAAACCACAATGGATGGTGTAGAGAATTGTGGATATAACAATCTTACACTCTCAAGGGTTTGAGGCTAGGGTTTTCTCTCTGAAAAGCTCTCTATGCAATATGTGGTTAATAATGGTATATATAGTGTGTATGAGGATGTAGTGGAGCAGATAGAACAAAATAGCAAAACAGATTGTTTCGTGGGTATCTCGCGGGAAGGCCTTACCCGCGAGACACTCGCGAAAACCAGCTGTCACCATCTGTCATGACCCTTTGCATTCCAGTCATGTGCTGGGCACATGCATCACTTCGCAGGATGGCTAGTCGCAAGTTACCCGTGAAAACTCCTTTTGTCTTTAATAGATGCCTTGAGTCTTCCCACTCTCTCTCTCACACACAACCCTTACAAATAAATCTCACAAAAAATACAAGGTACAAAAGATTGAGTAAAACTACAATCAAATTTGGCACGGAATTAAAGTCAACACAAAATAGTTGTAAATTATAACTTTATAATCTTTAACAGCCCAACTGAAACAACTAGCCACGGACATGGACCTCTATTTTTACAAAAAGAAACTGGATCCCATACCTAGAGCATCAAAGAGATCAAAGACTAGAAAATATAGTTAACTTCTTATTGAAATCACAATTGAGCAAACTTGTTTAAAATTAGGTCAAAAGAATGTCAAGTGAGGGTTTGCCTGTAAGAATTTCGCTCGAGTGAGTCTTCTCAAGCTTGATTCCTCTAATGTTACTTCTTGACCTAATACTAAGCAAACTATTTAAAGAGAGACTTATTTGATTGAGCCTATACAAAAAACCTTCCCTATGCTTTTACAACCTTGATCCTAATTTAGAGTGGGAACGAGGTGTGTGTACTTGAAGTCCTTTCGCAAATGGACTAGGCCAGGTATATTGCACTAAGCAAGCCCATAAAGACCACACAAACGATCTTTAAAAAAACCCAACAAATGAGTATTATTTCCAATTGTGCTAAACAACGATAAGGTGCGAGGTTCCTATGGAGGATAAAAGACGTGTGGCGTTGACACATGAAGGCCCATGGATGATGCACTAGTGAAGAAAAAAGCTCATTAGGTAAGGGGGAGCGAGTAGGACTTTTTCATGACCCATGGAGAGGTCTTGAAGCTTACAGAGAGGTAGAGACTCACACATGAGGGGGAGATTGTTGGGTATACAAGTGTAAGTAAAGTCCTACATTGAATAATGATGAGAAGAATGAGTGTTTAATATAACATAATAAGCACATACTCATTTGGGCTTAGGCCTTTTGGGTTAAAGTGTGTCTTATATGTTATATTAATTATTCAAGTAGTCTCTCTAAGATGTTTATCTCTCCAACATAAACTTATTGTAATTATGTTTGGTATTATTCTTTTTTAAAAAAACCTCTCTATCATCCCTTTTTTTCTCCTACTTTGCAGCACTTGAGATTTCTTTTTAATCTTCTTATTTTAACAATTTTAACCTTATCATCATATTCTCTACTTTAAATTCTATAATTTTATTTTAACCCATTTAATAAGGTATTCCTTAGTAAATTAAAGATGAAACAATGGAATCTTACTCTGTTTATAGTATCATAAATTACCTATCATTATATGGGTAATTTATGATGTAGGCGGGTTTAACACAACATATGTTATAGTCAAAACATTTTATTGCTGATAATGTAATTCATGGTATGTATAGGAGCTATTCGAAACATTAATAATAAAAAAAAAGAGTCAAATTACATTACCTATCTTCTCGTTGATAGCAAATATATAATAGAGCTATTATTAGATTTTGATATCGTTGACATAATATTATTTGATACCAAATACTTTCTCGGAATGAGGAGTGGGTCACGAGCAGAGCTCATGCCTCCTACTAGCTAGCTATCCTTTATATTATAATTATTGTTTTTTATTTTTATTTTTATTTTTTATTAAGGAACTGGTGACCTATTTTTTTATCTGACTATTTCACTTCATTCTCATGAGATATTCCTAAAACCCTATGGAAAAATAGTATAATGAATTGAACCTATAGCCTTCAAGTTTAGAACAATTAACTCACCACTCGAATATTGACACAAGGGTTTACTATTAATATAGTTTTTCGTAATGATTTCATTCTTTAAGGATAATTTTCAAATATATTTCAATTGGAATAATATAAAATATACTCAATACTAACCTCATCACACATGTTACATGCATTCTCAAGGGGTTTTTTTTGGTATTTTAATTTAAATTTCACAAATTTTCATTTATCACAACTATGAGGTTTATACGTTCGGCAATTATCAAAAGATTTGGGAGTGTAGTGAGACTTTGTGCCCAAAAAAAAAAGAAAGAAAAAAGAAAAGAAAATAACTTTTTTTTTGGGTAAAGAGGATATTTCATTAACAACTAAAAGCCCTCTGCAACAGAGGAAACAAAACGATCATACAAAGTTACTGCAGAATCTAAGCTAAGCAAAAAAAAACATCAGATGGGGGTTCCATAAAAATAGTAAAATCTTGAGCCATAATCGCTCCCCTACGCACTAGAGCATCAGCACACGTATTTGCCTCCCTATAGCAATGTTGGATTCGCACCAAAGGAATTTGTTTAAGCTCTTCTTTGCAATTAGCTACCAGCACATCAATGCCATTAGTTTTCTCCAAGTCTTTCTTCAGAAGATCAACAACCAGCTTTGCATCAAGCTCAAAAACCACCGCTAGGATTTTAAGGGAGATACATAGGCGAATTCCATCTCTTAAAGCCCATAATTTAGCTGCAACACTAGTGGCACAACCTATAGCTCTTGCATATCCTTTCACCCATTTTCCATCTTCATTTCTAAGCAAATCACCTCCTCCAACCAGGCCAGGATTGCCTATGGACGAATCATCAGAATTTAACTTAAACCAATTGAAGGGTGGAGGCAACCACCTAACTTGAATCTTTGTTTTTGTTTGATTATACTTCTCGGTGATGCCCAGGTAGGCCATCTCAGTAGCTTTAGCTAAGGTCTCAGCCTTTAAGTCTTTGCAAATGTTTGGTTTCCCAAAAACAACACTGTTCCGATGCAACCATAAACACCAGATAGCTATGGGGAAAAAAATGGCCTAATCTATCTCAGAAACACCACACTGCTGCTTAGACCTACAATTTATCCTCAACCAGTCCACAAAATGGGTGCCATAAAAACTAGAACTAGAAAACGGGGGAGAGAAATAATTCCAGAAAATTTGTACCTTTGAGCAGTCCCTAAGAGCATGGTTGACCGTCTCAAGGGTTGAATTACATAGGGGGCACAACGGAGAGATATTCATACCTCTTTCAGCGAGGAGGCCATGCACTGGAATACTTTTATGACATCATTGCCAAAGGAAGCACTTGATTTTAGGAATACTTGGAATTTTCCACACCCACACTCCATTGAATGGACAATCCATTGGATAATTATCACAGGCATTGGCTAACCGATATGCATCCTTAATTTGGAATTCGCCGCTAGGAGATAAGCTCCATGATAAACTATCCTCTCTTGACTTAGAATAGGGAATATGAGTGGCTTTCATTTCCATAAGAATATCCTTAGGGAAGGAGACGGAGTTCCCATCCAAATTCCATCCATGGAAGCTAGCTATATCCTTCAATTTGAATTCTTCCTCTGCTCTATTAAATGGGCCTTGGATGCGGCTTCTAAGGGTACCCATGCTCAGCCATTTGTCAAACCAAAGCGATAGTTTACTGTCTTTCCCAGCTACCCACTTAGCACCCTTACTAACAATGATTTCTCCCTTTTTGATACCAGACCAGGTGGAAGAGCAGGAAGTGGGTTTGAGAAGATTGGTGGTTCTTCTCTTCAATCCTCGGTATTTATGGGATAGGACATGAACCCATAAAGAAGATTTTTTTAGTTTTGAACCTCCAATTTAGCTTAGCCAACAATGCATCATTCTTGGGTTTAGCCGCTTGAATACTTAGGCCTCCAGCCTCCTTCTCTCGTGTGACTTTCTACCATCTTATAAGGTGAAGCTTTTTCTTCCTATTCGATGAGCCTCACAAAAAGTTTCTATTCAATCTGTCCACACCTTCAAGAATTTTAGGAGGAAAGGCGACACATTGCATCGTGTAATTAGGAATGGTAGAGGTCACTGTTTGGGTCAAAACAACTCTGCCCGCAAAAGATAGCAAGTTTGCCTTCTAACCAGCTAGTTTGCTCTGAATGCGATCACTTAGAAAACTAAAATCTTGAGGGGTACCCTTGTGTTCAATGGGAAAACCCAAGTACTTTCCGAGGGAGGGGGTGGACCGGAAACCCAACACCTCTTAAAGCTTTTCCCTCATGTTCTGATCTACATTTGGAGAAAAATAGACCCAAGATTTCTCCTCGCTAATTTTTTTTCCCTGATAAGGTACAAAAGGAGTCAAGAACCTCTCTTATTGCAACACAATTTTTCCGGTCAGCCTTAGCAAAGAGCATAAAGTCGTCTACAAAAAATAAGTGCGAAAAGGCGGGGCCTCCCTGAGATGATTTAACCGGGTTCCAAAGATTCTCATGGCATTTATCCTCAATAAGAGCTCCCAAAACCTCCATGCAAATGATGAAAATATAAGGCAAGTCGGTCGTAAGAGTGTCTCTAATGAAGCTCCACTCAAGTCAGTCGTAAGCCTTTTCAAGGTCCAACTTGATTGCCATTACCCCCCTTCTTCCTTTCCTCTTGGCCATAGAATGAATAATTTCCTGAACAATGATTGCAACATACCCATACTTAATAATGACTTCAATATTATTTAGGTGTTCATTTTCTTGTGTTAGGACTCATCTCACTTCTTACTATTTTCATGATTGTCAAAAGCAGAAAATTCATCAGATAAATGTATAAACATTAAATTAGGATGAATGAAAAATTGTGAATTTCAAAAATAAAAAAGAGGCATGGCAATGAGTTTAGTATGAGTACACTGAAAGTTCTTATAACAAGCTTTAGCATGGGCACCAGTGCACCGCCCATTATATTGTTCGAACTACAAGTGTGTTGTAGGATTTCTGATTGGGAAACTGTTTTATTTGATCTATTATGTTGTTCGAACCGCAAATGTAATTGACGCAATTACTAGTTTTTTAAGCATATGGAATTAGGCAATTGAATTTTTAGTCAAACCAAATTTCTATTATGTGCTTTTAGCCTTTAGGACCGGTCTCCCTTACCAAATTTCAGAGGCCTCTCCCACTTTTTTATGCAAAAATTCCAAAAAAAAAAAAAAAACACCGCATTTTCATTTCCATTAACAAACCCATCATCTCCGCCACCTTCTATCATGTCAGTGGACTCTTTGTTCTTGCCACCCTCTTTCTTTAGGCTTGGTCTACTTGGAGTTGGAATTTTCTTATAATGACCATTGTCTAGCCCAAACTTGAGTAGGTCCTCACGAGTTTTCAAACGTGTTATCAATGGGTTTATGAGCTACTTACCTCGTAGGGACTAAATACCCACAACCCATGTCACTTTCTTGCTTTACAAACTCCCTCCACACAATTCTCACAAGCCTTAACGCTAGCTTTCTTGGTTGTTGAGGCTACCGGATTCACCATTAGATTTTCCAGTTTCCACACTCAAGTATTAGGGTTTGTTGATAGTTAGGGAATCATAATAATGTTGCTTTTAAATTTATAGTATATTATTATTATTGGGGTCGTAGTCTAAGTCCATATAAACCATGCAATTGTCTTCTGTATTTACTTATTTTGTGGTATTGACTTCGTTTTTAGCGGCTTAATTTTAGTGGTACTGCAAAGGGCAAACCAGGAAAACCAAGGTGTCAATTCATTTTTGTTATAGAGCTGCTGGTGAGCCCATTTCTAATTGAATTTGGACACATGGTGAATCAACACAAGATCCCAAACATGAACAAACCATAGACTGTGAGAAGCTTGTTGCATACATCTTAAAACAATAGACTGTGAGACCTGAGGAGACTTTTTTATCACTGCAAAAAACAAGTCAATGAATCCTTGATTGCCAGTTAGTTTGCTGCAATTTGAAAGCATGAGTTTTGGCTCAAATGAAGAATTTGGTCTCAATAGATCTGGTACCGTTTCCAATGAGGAGCAACCAAATCCAAAAATATAACCTATATTTAAAGGAAGCTCTGGAAAGGATTGAAGACTCGTGCAATTATCCACGATCAATCTTTTCAGAATAGCTAGTTGAGCAATGCTTTCCGGAAGGCAACCAAAATTATTTCCACTTAGATCTAATTGTTGTAAAGAGAATAAGCAGCCAATATCATTGGGGATTTCCTTGAGATTGCAATTGCTTATATTCAATTCCCTCAAAGAAGACAAACCAAATAGAGAAGACAATTGCAAGCCCATGGATTCGGAACTTCTCAACATTGGATTAAAAGGGAGAAGCTGAAATCCACCAAAAGCTATTTTTTTTAAAGTTTCAAAAATAGCATTAGAAGAAGCCATCTGTCCGTTCACTTCAACACTTTCACCACTCTCCAAGTTCTCTAGTAGTTTTGAGCATCCGGAAAGATCCAGATCTTTAAGCCATGTCATATAAAATAAGGTGCTAGGAAGAGACATAAGATTTTTGCAATCCTTTACATTCAATGAAGCAAGGCCACTCAAATTCTCAATTGATGTAGGTAGTTTTGTAATAGCAGTGCCATCCAAGTGAAGCTCTGTTACACATCCCATATTTTCCCCAAATTCTGGAATTGTTTTTATTTTTGAGCAATCGGAAAGAATAAGGATCTTTAGAGACTTCATCTCAAATTTTCTCGCAAGACTTTTGAGATTTTTACAACCTTTTAGATTAAGAACAGTAAGCTTTTTCAACATCTCCCAAGACTGTAAAAAGCCAAAAAGACATAAACAATTTTTAGCTTCTAAAAACCTTATAGTTTAATGAAACTATTAAAAGAAAAGTTATAGAAGGGTATCTATTACCTTTGTTTCTGTCCAAAGTTGTTCAATGTTGCTACAACACATGTGAAGTTCAATCAACTCATTTGGTTGGAAATTTGTTGGCAAAGATTTTGAAGGGTACCCACTCCAATCAAGAAATCTTAAGTCATTAGGAAGAAGCTTGGGATCATACATAAGGTGAGAATTTTCAATTATGAGGAATTTCAAATGATTCATCTTTGAAAATGATTCACGATTCCAATGTGCCCCATCTGTTCCAAGAAGCGTTAAAAAGATGCCTTGAATTGCTTCTGTTCCCTAATAATCATGAAAAAAAGGGATTAGTGAATTGTAAAATGTATATTTACTAAAACTACTTTAGGTTAAATTATGTTAAATAATATGATTAATAAGGTATATTTTAGGGCTCTTTCAATAAGCTCTTACCGTATTATTTGTCAACACATTGTCAATATCTTTATCCAACCACAATCTACTACGCTTCCCAGGGTCTTTAGGAAACTCTTGACGAACTATATCCCGACCCATTTCTTGGAGTAAATCATGCATCCACAATTGATTGTATTGCAATTTGATGAGAGATTTATCAATAAGAACCCTTAATCCAATTTTGGGGTAAAGCTCAAGACTATCTAATATTGCTTCAATAGTGTCTTGTTTTTTATGATTCAAGAAACATGCAATATGTAGGAAGATTTCTTTCTCTGTTTCTTGTAGTCCATCAAAACTTGTTTGAAGTACATTGAGAATTTTTCTTTCAGGAAATTCCTTAAGCCTATCTAATTCACTTTTCCATTCATATGTACTTTTATTGTACAAAAAGGAACCCAGAATCTCAATAGCTAAAGGAAGGCCATTAGCATAACGTATAAAAGCTTGAGATAGCTCTTGATAATTTTCAGTGGGATGCTCTTTGTCAAAAGCTTTAGAATTAAAAAGATGAAAAGCTTCATCATAACTCAATCCTTCAATCTCATATATTTTATCTACTTTATGTGTCCTTAGCAAATGCACATCTCTTGTTGTTATGATAACCCTACTACCTGGACCAAACCAATTGTGCTCCGCGACTAATTTGTTCAATTGGTCTAAATCGTTTACATCATCAAGAACGAGAAGAATCTTTTTGTGACGTAACCTATTCTTGATCATGAGAACTCCATTATCTACATCTTTTACATTCATATCTCTAAGAATCAAAAGATCTTCCAAAAGTGTTTGTTGTAAGTGAAGTATGCCTTTTTTTTTGTAAACTTCCCGAACATTAGCAATGAAACAACATGCTTCAAATTGATTCAAAATCATACTATAAACAACTTTCGCTAGAGTTGTTTTACCCATTCCTCCAATCCCCCTAATTCCTATAATTCGAACACTGTTTGAGTCTATAGCTAAATGTGACATCAATTTCTCAACTTTGGAAGTTATTCCTACTAGCCTCTCAGTATCTACTATGCATGCATAAATCAATTTATTTAATATCAATTTGACAATGTCATCAATAACTTTTGCCTCTGGCCTGCAATAAAGAGAGAACAATAAGTAGTGAGTCTAAAACCCCCAGGATCTAAGTTATAAATTTTTGTAGATAAATAGGATTTGATTTAGTTGATTAAAACCGAAAGTCCAACTAATAAATGTATATACAACCTATAATATAAAATCTGAATGTAGCATTTAGTTTAGTTTCATTCCCTAAGAAAACCAGGTTTAACATGCATTTTATACCCTATATTAAAAATCTGAATATTGGTTGGATTTAAAAAATAATAAAATCAAACTAATTTCATTGCTAATAATGTTTCCATGTTCGGGTGGATTTTGAGTATGATAAGTTTTCTTCAAAAACTTTTTGACCTAGGATAGTATAAAAAACACCAGGATTTTCCCCCCTTTTGTTAACAAAAAATTAAAGATAAAAATGTCACTTTGTCACTTAAGCTAATTGAACCCACAAGTGACCTTTGTTTTAAGAAAACACATTGTGTGTTATAAAAGCAAATCTTGCATTCAAAATATCTTTAAAAAGAATTTTAAAATAAGGGTCACTTTGTGTTCCATTGCATTTAATTGAGTTAAATACTGCTCATATGGAAAAAAAAATGTTTTTTTTTTATGAGAGAAAGTTTCAACTTATAGTGTTTACTCTTGATGAAAGCTCTTTATCATCAGACCAAGATATCAATTAGTTTTTGGTGTAGGTGAAGATTGAACCCCAGATCTTTTATTCAACCATCAGAGACTTTACCAATTAAGCTAATTAGCTGGAACCCGAAATAATAAATGTCTTATAAAATGAAAAGTTGAAGTGTTATTAAGTCCAACCCTCTAATAGTTTGGACTCTGGAGGTTCCTAGTTTGACTTAATTACTTATTTGAATATTATTGGGAAAGAATAAAAGTTTATTATTTGTCAACAATATTTTTTTTATACAAGATAAAATTTCTACTCTAGCCTAATCTAAGTGTATATGTGTGTGAATCTCCTTCCTAGAGACTTGAACCCCGGCCCTTGCCCCTCACACCCCACAAGCACTTACACTTGTGAAGTGACCATCGCACCAAGAGTGTGCAGTGGTTATTTTGTCAACAACATTAATTTTATGTTTTTCTTTCACCAAAGAATAGATATTAAAGATCTCTAAAATTTTTATATAAAAAAAAAAAGATATTAAAGTTTGATACAGAAGGAGCACTACAAACTTATATTAGTTTATCTTTATGAGAGTTACTGAGTGCAGTGATTTTTTTTTTCTCATAATTGTTAATGAGTTTTTATTTTTATTGTTACTATTTTTAGGTCTATAATATTTTCATAAAAATCTTAGATGACAAATTGTTATTGGTTTTAATATAAACCCACCACTTAAATAACATTTTTGACAAACAATTACAACTTTTTTTCTTATAGGTAATCAGAGAACTATTATTAATGAGTAAATAAGAAAGAGTACAAGTTGTTCATGATGATGAACAACAAGAAAAAGATAAAAACAAACAAAAAAAAGAAGGCAATCAGGAAACTAATCTAAGGGACAACATAAACTCAGAGACAGAAGAATAATCAATAAAACCCCAACAACGAGACTGCTTAAAAACACTACGCTGACATAAAATCTTTAACTCATCCAATGTCTTCTCATTGTCCTCAAAGGAGCGACGATTTTGTTCCAACCAAACAATCCACATTAAGCACCTTGAAATCGAATTTCAAATGTTCGAATCATGCTTCCCAAGCCACTAATGACAACAAGATAACATTCCCGCTACCGATCCTGGCATAACCTAATGTATACCAAAAGCCTGAAGCATAAAAGTCCATAAGGCATGTATAACAGGACAATGAAGAAGAAGGTGGTCTACTGACCCCCATCACAACAACACATAGAACACTGATTTACCAAAGGGCGACCCCTAAGCATGAGATTATCTAAAGTGAGAATCCAATCATGAGCAGCTGTCCACAAAAGAAAGCCACTCGCTTAGGAACCTTTGGTTTCCAAACACCCTTCCAAGGAAACAAAGAATTCGGAGTACCCCGAATCGCATGGTAGTAAAACAAGGTGTCAAACTTACAACGTAGAATTTATTGTGAATATGTTTTAGATGTAGCCTTCTCTTTTTTGTTAGTGTTGTCCTTAAATGTAGGCATATAGTTTCTCAAATTATGTTAACATTTGTGTCTAGTATTGCTTACCTTTTTGTTTACATGTTTTACATAACAAATTAAAATTAGTATTAGAGCTTCTACTATTACACCAAGAGATTTATGATGAGTTTACCAGATTATTTATTTATTTATTTTGGATAGCTTTGTTTCCACATATAAGAGCACTAGCATCCATGGATGTAAAATAGTGTCTATTTTGCATCCTTAAAACCCACTTTATTTATTTTACCATCCCATTTTACAACTCACTCAACATTCCAGTTTCTATTTTTCATACAACTTATTAAAATAATATAAACTATACCAACAAATAATATAAAAAATTTAGTTTTTCTCTCTTCTCTTCCATCTCTCTTTCCTCTCTACCTTTTCGTCTCTCTCTCTAGCAAACACACACAAAAGCTTCCACCAAAACTCAGCCACACTCAGCTACCCAGACGCCACCAAATTTGACCCAAACACCACCCAAATTTGACCCAAATGCCATCCAAACCCAAACCGTAGCCACCTTCACCACAACGAACCCATCCCCACCACCACCACCACCACCATGAACCTGCAGATGCACTGATACCCACAACAAAAAATCAAAGCAAAACTCATCAAACCCATAACCCACGCCTATCAAACCCATTAAACCCACACCACCATCACCAAAACACTACTTCACAACTGACCAACCCATCACAGGAACCACCACAATTGACACCACCACAATCCTACCTAGCAAAACCAGCTACATACCCAACAACCACCGTAACACACTACCTCAACCACAACCCAAAACCTCCACTGCTCCATCCCAGATGCTAATGTCCACCACAAATGCTGCTCCACGCTCTCGACGCCTATCTGAGAGAGATGGACCAAGACAAAGAAAGGAGAGAACAAAATAGAGAGTGGGGAGAGAGGATGAGATGAGAAAAGAAAGAGAGAGAGAGAGGGAGGCTGAGATATGGGAGAAGAGAGTCTAGGGGAAAGAGAGATGTGGTTTGTGGGTCCAGAGAGGAATAAATATATTAAACAAATCTTGCAACAAGCCACAGTGAGGTTATGAATGTACTAATTTATTGTAGTTGGGATGCAAATTTGTTTAGATATAGCAACCTAGCTGAAGCATGGTTTTATGGGTTTGGTGGCTAAAATAGCAACTGGGGGGTTATTAGACCCCAATGCTGGCCAAAATTGGGAATTAAGCCCATTTTCCCAACTATATAGTTAGTAGGCATGGTTTCAAATGTGTATATTTTACTAACATGTCGAGTCTAAGAGGCTTGATTTTGGGCTATAAATCGATTCTTTGAGGGTCAGTTTTCATGTTCTGATCAGGTATGAGTTGGCACTTCATCCACCTGGAAATCAAGTCTTAGAAACTCGATTTATATATCGATGCTTAAATCCTCGATTTGTATCTGTAAAACACACTGAAGAGATTTTCGCAAGTGTTGGAGTACAAAACACAAACACTGATCAGCCACCATCTAGAAGCACAGACCAGCCACTATCAAATACAACCCACAAATTTGAGCATTAATCCAACAACTCAACATAAATCCAACCAAATCCACCCCCAACAACCACCTAAAATCCAGATTAAAAAAATAAAAACCCCAAAACCCATCATTCAATAGATCAGGTACGACGGTGCTCTTGGTCGTAGTAGATAAGGTACGGCAGCGCGTGACCCTGGGTTTGCTCGTAGGTGATGCACTTGATGACCTAGTCCGGGTTGAGCCTGTACCAGCCCGAGGGCTCCCACTGCGGGTTTTAGAGGTCTGATTCATAGACGGCGAGGATTATGTGACAGATACGTGGGACGGGGTCGAACTCGTCCGGCGTTGCTATCGGCCATGTGGTCCAAAAACCCACAACCCTAAAAGTTAGACTTGAGGGGAACCCACTGTCATGGAGGCCGATCAACCAGGGAGGCTTCACCGAGAGAGAGAGAGAGAGAGAGAGAGAGAGAGAGAGAGAGAGAGAGAGAGAGAGAGAGAGAGAGAGAGAGAGGCTTAAAACAAATGAAGACTGAAGATGCAGGCACATTTTAAGGGTCAGCTTATAAATCGAGTCTTAGATACTCGATTTCCAGGTGGACGCCACGTGGAAGAAATGTCAAATCAGAACAATGAAATCGAGTCTTTGAGACTCGATTTATAAGCTCAAAATCGAGTATTTTAGACTCGAGATGTTAGTAAAAAATATTGTTTTATAATAGTGCCTACTAATTATATTGTTTGGAAATCAATATTAATTCCCAATTTTGGCCCCCCAATGCTAGTGCTCTAAGTTTGACTGTTTGACAACTCAGCAACTAATAATATTTCTTTCTTCGGAACAAAAAATACAATAGTATATTAAGTAGAGCGGCCATAGAAATTTGTAATTGCTTGAGCTAATGTACGTTTCAAATTAATGATGCGATACAAAATTGTACATGAAGCAAGTATTTTGGTTGATCTTTTCAAGGCTCCACAAAGTCCAAGTGCATGTCAAACTATTGATGCATAAAATGTGTTCTATTTTATATATACTAATGGTGCCAATTCGCAAAAGTTCATTAAAAGTTATAAACGTTAATTAAGAAAATATTTTACTTAGATTTGTGTACCTCAATTAGCATCTTTTGGTGTTTTTAGAATAGATGTACAAGGTTCAAATCTCCTTTGCACCATTGTAACTTTTGAACTATTTAAAAATAAATATTTCACTTTTATCATTAAATTGAAAAATAAAATAGGTAATAAAACAATATAATAAAAGAAATTTAAGTTACATTCTGAAATTCGATTATTCAAGACTAAGTTTATGATAGATGCTTTTTTTTTATTATATTGTTTTAACTTTTAATAGTATAGTTTGAAATAGTATTTAAATGTCTTGAAGCTTTGAGAATAAAGTTTAGCTTAAAACCTTTAATATGTCAAGAGCTTTGTAGCTTAATTGGTACATTCTCATGCACAAAGTACATTGGGGTCTAGAAAGAAAGGCTTATATTACAACCATCTTAAAAAAAAAAATAAAGTTAAAAACCTTTATTATATTTATAGTAAGTCATATCACATAAGTCATATATTTATAGTATCTAATTTTTTTTTTTTTGGATACAATAGTATCTAATTTTTTTAAAAGAATGTCTATTTGGCTAAATTAAGGCCCTCACCGCTATGTTTATAATTTTACATAATTCAATTTTAAAGCTTTTTTTTTACTAAATTTTATTTTGCCCGGTTGTAATAACGGCCTTGAACTTTATTGCTTCTTTATTTGTAATTGTTAGGTTTCATATTGTGTTGGCTAATTCCTGTGTTAAGATTAATAAGTGTTAAAGAGTAACATTGAAGAAAACAAGTTTGAGAAGACTTGCTTGAGCGAACTTCATACAAAAAATTTACAAACCCTCGCTTGACTTTTGATGGACCCAAACTGAAACAAGCTTGCTCAATTGTGATTTCAGTAAGAAGTAAACTATCTTTGCTAGTCTAACGACTTGCCCTAATTTTACCATATAAAAAGAGAGCCATTTTTTTCACAATTTTGAAGGGAGAAAAGCTGCCATACCTAGAGCATCAAAGAGATCAAAGACTAGCAAATATAGTTAACTTCTTATTGAAATCACAATTGAGCAAACTTGTTTAAAATTGGGTCAAAAGAATGTCAAGGGAGGGTTTGTAAACTTTCTGTAAGAATTTCGCTTGAGTGAGTCTTCTCAGGCTTGCTTTCTTTAATGTTACTCCTTGACCTAATACTAAGCTAACTATTTAAAGAGAGACTTCTTTCATTGAGCCTATACAAAAAATTCTTCCCTATACTTTTACAACCTTGATCCTAATTTAGAGTGGGAACGGAGTGTGTGTACTTGAAATCCTTTCGCAAATGGAACAGGGCGGGTATATTGCACCAAGCAAGCCCATAAAGACCACACAAACGATCTTAAAAAAAAACATCCCAACAAATGAGTATTATTGTCAATTGTGCTAAACAACGATAAGGTGCGAGGTTCCTATAAAGGATAAAAGATGTGTGGCGTTGACACGCGGAGGCCCATGGATAATGCACTAGTGAAGGAAAAAGCTCACTAGGTAAGGGGGAGTGAGTAGGACTTTTTCATGACCCATGGAGAGGTCTTGAAGCCCATAGAGAGGTAGAGACTCACACATGAGGGAGGGGGGGAGATTGTTGGGTATACAAGTGTGAGTGAAGTCCCACATTGAATAATGATGAAAAGAATGAGTGCTAAATATAACATAATTGAACACATACTCATTGGAGCTTAGGCATTTTGGGTTAAAGTGTGTCATTATATGTTATATTAATTATTTAAGTAGTCTCCCTAAGACGTTTATCTCTCCAACATAAACTTATTGTAATTGTTTCTTCTTGTAGAATTTTCCTGCGTGAATGGTTTTCCCACAATGGTTATTATTATTATTATTACTAGTAAGTTGTCCGTGCGATGCACAGATAATGTTATGATATTTTATGTAAAACACTTTTAAATAATGTTATACATAAATTATAAAGAAAAAGTAAATTAAATTAGAGTAAAGAAACATATACATTTTGAGATATTAAAAATTGGTTTAGTAGCTTCATTGCATATTTGTAGTCTTCTTAAGGTAAGATTTTTTTTTTTTTAAAATCATGAAACCAAAAAAAAATGCAAAAGAGTAATGGGACCATGAAATAAACTAATTTGTGTTGTATTTATATATTTCATACTATGAAATAAAAGTATACCAACTCTCTGACAATCTTTCACTCATCGATAGTGCGACATTAAGACATGATGTGAGCAAGTGTGTATGCATGTGTCTTATAGATGATTTAAAATTAAACCATGGTAGAATATGACTTTACATTGCGCACCTAATATTCTCTCTACTTATATACCCAAAACAAAAACTAACTAACCAAATTACCTAACCTAAATCATATTTAAGCCCCTAATTTAAAAAGAAAAAAAGATTACTCGTAAGGGTTTCGGTGTCTTGATGGTGGTGGGAGGTCAGTATAACGGAGGTGGTGACCCCTTAGATTTCTCTTTCTCTCTCTTTCAAATGTTTTGTTAGTCTCAGGTCTTTTAATTTGGTAATATATAGTGAAATAGTGCATTTTATTTAACAATTCACAACATTTTTGTGTCTCTTTGTCTCTCTTTAGAGTCTTATCTTGTTGCTATTACTATTAGCCCACCCTTATTTATTTATTTATTGTTTTTTAAACACTAAAACAGTGGGTATGCTAAAAGACATGAAGAATAGTGAAATGTGTGGTATAAGCTTAGGCAATTAATGAGATATTAATGAAATAACAGTAAAATTAGATAATGTGAACTTTTGGGTAACAATAAAAAAAAAATTAATGAAAGAGGTAAAAAAAGGCTAAATGCAAAATTAAAGTGTCACTTGGCAGGACCTCATGAACTCTTGCATGAGGTATCTGAGAGAAAGACATTTTGTAACAACTTTTATTCTACAATATTCCTCCAAAATTTTTTTTTACTCATTCCTTGAATCGAATAATTATAATGGTTGTGTGTGTGCAATTTATAACTGTTGTTTCACTACATATTTATAGCCTTCTCAAGGTGAGATTAATTTTTCAACCTAAAAAAAAAAAAAAGATAAGATTAAGCTTTTTTTTAAATCATGAAACAAAAAATAAATGCAAAAGAGTAACAGGACCGTGAAAATCAAATAATTTGTGTTGTGTTCACATATTTAATACTATGAAATAAAAGTATGTCCAACTCTCTCACTGTCTTCCACTCATTGATAATGAAACATTAAAATATGGTATGGGCAAGTGTGTATGCACATGTCTTATAGATGATTTTAAACCATGGTAGAATATGGCTTTACATTGCATACCAAATATTCTCTCTACTTATATACCCAAAACAAAAACTATCCAACCAAATTACCCAAACCTAAATCATATTTAATCTCCTAATTTAAAAAGAAAAAAAAAATACCCATAGAGATTAATGAAAGAGGCAAAAAAAAAATGTTAAATGCAAAATTAGAACGTTACTTGGTAAGACCTCACGCACTCCCACATGAGATCTTTACTTATATATATATATATATATATATATATATATATATATATATATATATATATATATATATATATTCATGATTATTCCTTTATAATTTCTAATCACTAATTAACATGAGTCTCAAAAAACTTTGTGATAGGACTTTATCATACTTACAAAATAAGAATAGATTTTTTTATCTTTATTTTTTAAAAAGAGGATATTGCTATTGTGTTCATCCTTATAAGAATTTAAGCATAGATTGAATTTTCATTATTTTTGACAATTTTTCTTTGATTTTTTTATAATTTATATATTGTGTTAGTTTTAATGAATTTTTTCTCAAGTTTTCAGAGGATGGACTTTAGATAAGATGTTCAACTTTTATATGCCAAGCATTGATTATAAGTCTTGTACATGGAACAAATAGAGATAAGAAATTAAGAATATGGTCCATTTTGGTTGACATCAATTTTCCTTGATTATTGCTTGTATACAAAATTCCAAAAACATTAAATTGGAATAGGTCCCTTACTAACCTAACTAATTGGAATTGGATGAAATTTCTTCTCATTCATACTAAACGTTGTGTACACTCCAAATTTTTTCTGCATCTCATAATGATATGTTGTTGACAGGTATCATCCAAGTCCAACATGATTGAGAGTTGTAATTGAGACTATGGCCCAAAAGCTTTACTATTCAATACTTTGCGAGAAAAATTAAACACTCATTTGATGTAATAGGAGACTATAAAATTTGACATTGTATACACTGGGGTTTGTTCTTGATGTTGTGAAATTGTTGTAGGTACTAAAATCTTTAGTTTGATTAGTTGACAATTCATGTTCTTTAATCGTAAAAAGTCTACAATGGAAAACTTTTGTATTCCTACAACAAATGTTTTAGAGAGAAAATTGTTAGCCCCCTCATCCCATTGGAACCCTTCTATTTATACAAAGAAAAAATGGTTCAATATTCCTAAGTGTGACTTAGTTACATGGAATTTTTGTGCAAATGTCTCTAGATTTCTTTTAAAAATTTAGTTATAATTTTAAACACTAATTTGGCGATTTTTATATGATTTCATATGTTTATAAATAATCTAAATGTTATTTCAGTTTGTGCAAATTATACAACATAGAATCGGTAATTTAGCAACATAGGCATAGGAGAAGGCATGTAGTGGTTTAGGAAGAGTAGGCATTTAGTTATAAGGGAAGAGGAGTAGGCATAAATATAAGAAAACCTTAGGATGGAGGAATAAGGAAAACAAAGAGTTTTTGATGATTAACATCCCTCTATCTTATCCATTAGTCTTATTTATTACTAATTAAAATCTGTTGAGTTAGTAAATAACTGATGTGGCATCTAATAAGTGTAATAAATTAAAAATAAAGTATTTTATTTCAAAAAAAAATTCAGTTATCTTTTCAAATAGAGTGCCACTTGGCAAAACTTCGTGCTTTCCCACATGAGGTCTCTGCTTTTATATATATATATATATATATATATATATATATATATATATATATATACACTCATTCCTTGAACTGAATAATTATAATGGTTATGTGTGTGCAATTTATAACTGTTGTTTCATTGCATATTTATAGCATTCTCAAGGTAAGATTAATTTTTCACCCTAAAAAAAAGGTAAGATTAAGTTTTTTTAAAATCATGAAACAAAAAATAAATGCAAAAGAGTAACAGGACCGTGAAAATCAAATAACTTGTGTTGTGTTCACATATTTAATACTATGAAATAAAAGTATGTCCAACTCTCTCACTATCTTCCACTCATTGATAGTAAAACATTAAAACATTGTGTGGGCAAGTGTGTATGCACGTGTCTTATAGATAATTTCAAACCATGGTAGAAAATGGCTTTACATTGCGTACCAAATATTTTCTCTACTTATATACCCAAAACAAAAACTATCCAACCAAATTACCCAAACCTAAATCATATTTAATCTCCTAATTTAAAAAGAAAAAAAAATACTCGTATAGGTTTAAGGTCTTGATGGTGGTGGGAGGCCAATATGACGGAGGTGACGTCCCCTCAGATTTGTCTTTCTCTCTCTTTCAAATGTTTTGTTAGTCTCAGGTCTTTTATAGTGAAACAATGCGTTTTATTTAACAATCCACAACATTTTTTTGTTTCTCTATCTCTCTCCAAGGCCTTATCTAGTAAGTTATTATTATTAGTCCTTAACTATTATTTTTTTACTTTTTTTAAAAATATTAAAACGGTGGGGATGCTAAAAGACATGAGAAAAAGAGAAATGTATGATGTAAGCTTAGGCAATTAATGAGGGACTAATGAGATAACAGTAAAATAAGTTAATGTAAACTTTTGGGTAATAGTAAAAAACACTTAATGAAAGAGGTAAAAAAAAAAAATGCTAAATGCAAAATTAGAGCGTTACTTGGCAAGACCTCACGCACTCCCACATGAGATCTCTACTTATATATATTCATGATTATTCCTTTATAATTTCTAATCACTAATCAACATAAGTCTCAAAAAACTTTGTGACAAGACTTTATCATACGTACAAAATAAGTATAGTTTTTTTTTTTTAACCTTTATTTTTTGAAAAAAGGATATTGCTATTGTGTTCATCCTTATAAGAATTTAAGCATAGATTAAATTTTCATTATTTTTGACAATTTTTCTTTGATTCCTTTATAATTTATATATTGTGTTAGTTTAAATGAATTTTTTCTCAAGCTTTCAGAGGATGGACTTTAGATAAGATGTTCAACTTTTATACGCCAAGCATTGACTTTAAGTCTTGTACATGGAACAAATAGAGATAAGAAATTAAGAATATGATCCATTTTGGTCAGCCTTAGCTTGATTTGTCTAGACATCAATTTTCTCTCTTGCCAAAAGTCCAACTTATTTTAGGTGGAAGTTTCCTTGATTATTACTTGTATACAAAATTCTAGAAACATTAAATTGGAATATGTCTCTAACTAACCTAACCAATTGGAATTGGATGAAATTTCTTCCCATTCACACTAAACGTTGTGTACACTCCAAATTTTTTCTGTATCTCATATTGATACGTTGTTGATAGGTATCATCCAAGTCCAACATGACTGAGAGTTGTAATTGAGACTAAGGCCCAAAAGCTTTACTATTCAATACTTTGCGAGAAAAATTAAACACTCATTTGATGTAACAGGAGACTATGAAATTTGACATTGTATACACTGTGATTTGTTCTTGACATTGTGAAATTGTTGTAGGTACTAAAAACTCTAGTTTGATTAGTTGGCAATTCATGTTCTTTAATCGTAAAAAGTCTACAATGGAAAACTTTTGTGTTCCTACAACAAATGTTTTGGAGAGAAAATTGTTAGCCCCCTCATCCCATTGAAACCCTTCTATTTATACAAAGGAAAAATGATCCAATATTCCTAAGTGTGACTTAGTTACATGGAATTTTTGTGCAAATGTGCCTAAATTTCTTTTAAAAATTTAGTTATAATTTTAAACTCTAATTTGGTGATTTTTATATGATTTCATGTGTTTTTAAATAATCTAAATGTTATTTCAATTTGTGCAAATTATAGAACATAAAATCGGTAATTTAGCAACATAGGCATAGGAGAAGGCATGTAGTGGTTTTGGAAGAGTAGGCATTTAGTTATAAGGGAAGAGGAGTAGGCATAAACATAAGAAAACCTTAGGATGGAAGAATAAGGAAAACAAAGAGTTTTTGATGATTAACACCCATTTATCTTATCCATTAGTCTTATTTATTACTAATTAAAATCTATTGAATAATTAAATAACTGATGTGACATCTAATAAGTGTAATAAATTAAAAATGATGTATTTTATTTCAAAAAAAAATCAATTATCTTTTCAAAGAGAGTGCCACTTGGCAAAATTTCGTGCTCTCTCACGTGAAGTCTACTTCACCAAATCTACGTGCGCTTTACTATTTTCATTGCTTTTAGATTTTGGTGATATTTGTAGTGGTTGTGCAATAGATGAAATTTTTAATTTGGTCATAGCAACATGTTAATCTAGTGTTGCACTATTGGGTTCTAAATCATATTTTTCAGTCATTATGTTTGTTATTATTCTTTTTTTTAAAAACCTCTTTATCATCCGTTTTTTTTCTCCTACTTTTCAGCACTTGAGATTTCTTTTTAATCTTCTTATTTTAACAATTTTAACCTTATCATCATATTCTATACTTTAAATTCTATAATTTTATTTTAACCCATTTAATAAGGTATTCCTTAATAAATTAAAGATGAAACCATGGAATCTTACTCTATTTATAGTATCATAAATTACCTATCATTATATATTTATATTACCTATCATTTATAATGTGGGCGGGTTTAAAACAACATATGTTATAGTCAAAACATTGTATTGTTGATAATGTAATTCATGGTATATATAAGAGCTATTCGAAACATTAAAAAAAAAAGAAAAAAAAAGAGTCAAATTACATTACCTATCTTGTAAATGCCACCCAGAGAGATTCGCCACTTCACTCAAAGCACCTCGCCAAGTTTGCATCCTATCTGTGTTCTCTTGCAAAAGTTCTCCATGCTCAACAAAGGCTTGTGCAAAAGTTCCCATCTGTTTTCGTACATCAGACGGTTCTAGATCATAAAATATGGGTAGAACTATCATTTCCCTCTCTTTCTTGCATTGAATGATCTTTGCAAGTTCATCCAAGCACCATGTTGAGGATGTATAGTTTTTTGAGAGAACAACAACAGAAATTCTCGATTCTTCTATTGCTTTGAAGAGCTCTGGTGAAATAGATTTTCCTCTCTCAAGCCTTTCATTGTCTCTAAAGGCGAAAATACCTGAACGTTGTAAAGCAGCATATAGATGGTCTGTAAAACTATTGCGTGTGTCCTCGCCTCTAAAACTAAGGAAAACCTCATATATCCACCGTCTTGAAGAAGAAGATGATGATGACAACAGAGATGCTTCTTGTGTACTCATTGAAGCCAATGGAAATATTTTGGTATATCTTGAACTACAATAAGGATATTAAAAAAAAAAAAAAAGTGAAAAACAATTTGAAAGATGTGTCTGGAAAGTAAATTAACTAGGGAAGAAGAATATGATTTAACGTGGAATTTTTAAGTAAAGAGAAATAAAAAAGATAAATGTGTCTGAAAAGTGAAAACTTACAGATTTAAGAAATTGCAGCAGTGGTTGTAATTTTTAAAGCTCAAAGGCAGCTTGAAACAACGTGGCTTTCCAACTTTTTTTTACTCTCTCTTACTAGACTGATTGATTATTCTTGAACGCAGGTATTTCCCACTAACAATAGAACCCCTTTTTATTTTCCTTTAAACTGAAGTAGGTGTGCAAGTGGCCTTTTTCTTCCAGGAATCGTCGTAGCAAAACAACGACAACAATTATTTTTACATGTAACAATTTTATTTATAATATATATGCAGAGGATAAACACAATTATTTATAACTGGAAAGCTAAACCCATCCCATGTAATTGGTTGATTAAATTGGCTGAGCATTCACGGATGACATCCTCTAACTGTTGTGGGTCAAGTCAACAAATCTTTCTTCTTGTCTTTTTTTTTTTTTTTTTTTTTTTTTTTTTTGTCAATCTTCCAGTCATAACTCATAAGGATGATTGGAAGTTATCAAATTGATAAAAAAAAAAATTATAAAAAAAAGACCCATGAAGACTTCTTTTCTTTTGCAAAACAGGGTATGCAAGCACAAGGGGATTAGTCTCCAAACCCACTTTTCTTTTCTGAACATTTGAATATGTCAACTGAATTAAGTGTGTCCACCAAATAGACTCTTGTAATTCCAACTTAGTTGTTGCCTTGCCTTCTCAAGAATTAATAAGTTTATCGGTTCGATTCTTCACCTGTTATCGTTTGTTGATTTCTCAATCTTTAGAGCTAAGCTTCTAGATTTTTATGAGGTTAAAACGTCATAATGGATAGGATTGCATTCGATTGGGCTACACAGCTCATCCACAAATCTGTCTCTATAAACAATTGGGGAACACCAACTAAACATGAACAGTTATTGCTGGAAGTAACTAAAAGTATGGGTCTATTATCTAGGGGTTTCCTTAAATCTTGAACCACAATAAGGATAAAGAAAAATTAGTTAAAAAAACAATTTGAAGGATGTGTGTGGAAATTAAGTAAAATAACTAGGGAAAGAAGAAGATGATTTAACATGGATTTTCTGAGAAAAGAGAAATAAAAGAGATAAGATGTGTCTGAAAGGTGAAAACTTACAGATTTAAGGAATTGCAACAGTGGTTGTTACAGTGTTCTGGTTCACAGCTACAACGCGGCCTTCTCCTACCTTCTCTTTTTCCCTCACTTTCTTGAAAGCAAGTATTTATTTCCCACTAACAAGTAACAATTGAACCCCTTTTCATTTTCCTTTAAACAAAGTAGGTGTGGTCCTTGTTAGAATCCAAGCTCTCATACAGTTTATCAACGGAGAAAGCAACCAAAGAACGAGAGAGAAAAAAATGAGAGAATTGTATTCTTCTTGTATATATAAAATATCTGATGCTCTGCCTTTATATATTAGGATCAGAGGTGGGAAAATACAACAGCTGTAGGTAATGTTCTGATCTAACTAATTACAGTTGTCAAAAATAGAAACTAACTAAATGCTAACTAAATGTTATATACAAAACTGCCTCATCCACTTGGTTCATTCGCCGAGCAACCTGATATGCTGATCTTACGGTGAATTGACGTGCTTTGTTTTCCTTCCAATAAATCTGATCCCGATCACGTGTGTTACGGAGTTGGATACGAAGGACTTCTTCTTGGGTGGACTGCAAGAACGTGTCTTGTATCATTCTCAAGTTCCATTGCATGGCTCGTTGGTCAATTAGGTCCCCCACTTTTATTGAGGTGTCCACACCTGGTTTGAAAAGTGGGGGGTGGGGTAACCACCCACTAGACCTCACCATAATACTCTGCCCATTGCCTATTTTCCATCTGGTCCCTTTACGAATAAGTTCCCTTGCCGATAACAAACTACGCCATGTACATAGTTTAAACATTTCTAATCTAAAGTATTTTGTAAACTACTTGTAGCTTAGACAGCTATGTACATAGTTTAATAGTCATTTTCTTCTAGGAATCTTCCTGGCAAAACAACAACCAAAAATTATTTTTTAGTATAATAATTTTTTAATATAAATATATACAGGAAGAATAGATAGGGCCTGTTTAGATATCGCATATTTTGTTAAAAATTAAAAATTTATTATTGAAAACACTATAACAAAATAATTTTTAAATATGAATAGTGCCGTGTAGGACCCAAAAATACATGGTTATGCACGTTTTTCACGTGGGACCCAACCAAAAATGCAAACGCAAAATAATTTGCACACAAATGCACGCTTAGATATTTTTAATTGAAATGAATCAGTGAGTTTGGCAAAAATTATTTTTGCCAACTTATTTTATTATTTAGCTTATTTTTCTTATTATTCATGGTCCCATTGTAGTATTTCAGCTAATTTTTACCTCTAAGCAAAATATTTTTAATTTCAACAAAATAAATAAAATCCAAACATACCCTCAATGAAAAATTGTTTTCCATGTAATTGGTTCATTAAAGGGTCGATCATTTACATCCTCAGGTCAACAAATTTTTTTTAAATTTTTTTTATTTTATCAAAACCTTGTAACTCAACTGATTAACATTTCTTAATATTTTCAATTGAAATATTAAGGATTTAAATCCTTCCTTTGACAATTATTGATTTATGAAAAGAAAAATTAAAAAGAAAACATTTTTCACCCACGTTGGGCTCTCCTTCTAGGCATCTCCTAGTCAAAAGCAAGACCGAGAGTTATCACATTGATTGAAAAAAATAATAATATTATTAGATAAAAGAGACCCACGAAGATTTTGAGTCTTTTGGCAAAAT
This sequence comes from Castanea sativa, assembly GCF_040712315.1. NCBI lineage: Eukaryota > Viridiplantae > Streptophyta > Magnoliopsida > Fagales > Fagaceae > Castanea > Castanea sativa. Next base: position 40,649,874 of record NC_134024.1, on the reverse strand, counting down.
TAGGGTTTGCAACTGGCCATTTGTCTCTTTCTAGTATCTTCTTGGAAAAACTATTGAAATTTTTTATTTCATTTTTTTTTAAAGTACCAAATTCATTAAGCACCAACAAAGACTACATCCTTCCTCCACACATCCCGAATAGAATCAGGCAGGTAGTTTTTATTACAATAGACAAAGGATCTAAGAGGAGCAACAAATTTAGCTAAAGCATTTACTTCCTTAAAAATGAGAGGTGGGAGAAAAGGACATTCATAGAAAGAAGCTTTGACATCAATTATACAATGTTTTTACCAATTCAAACTAACTACCACGTCCCTTTAACTGTAGGAACCAGATCAAGCACGAGGGCATTAGTCTCCAAACCACCTTTTTGTTTTTTTAAACTATAATATGTCAACAACTTAAGTGTGTCTAGCAAATAGACTCTAACTCTTAGGACAAGAATGCGTGCAAGTTCAATATCCTAATGACCCTAGAGGCCACCATCTGTTTCAAAGGAATAAATCGTAGCATATCTTGATAAATCTTGAAACACCAAGTAGTTCCATTGCAATTTCAAATTGAAGTAAAATAAATTAGAGGAGCAAATATCAGAAGTCAAAGAAATTAGAGAAGCTGAATGAATTTCATGAATCCAGAAGTCCAGGCAGCAGTAGAGATGAAGCAGAGATCAACGACAAGTAGCTTAAGTATAAAAACTACATGTAGTACAATTTTAGTTAGTGGGCATGTGACTTACACGTGATTGACTTAATTGTAAATATCTGTTGGTTAGTTAGGAAGTTTGTTAGATCAGTTAAGTTAGTTTTGGGCTTGGTTTAGTTACTTAGTGATGATATAAATACTTGTAACTATCTCAGTTTCACTCAGATCAATAAAATCATTTTTCTTTAGTAAATTTTCATATAAAAAAAATTAAAAAAAAAAAAACTTTGTTGTGGATATATTATTTCTAGGAGGGAAGTAGAAGACATGGATGTGTGCAAGAAAAGCAATAACTTACAAATTTGGAGAATTGCAAAACTTCTGTTATTGTGAAGCTATATAACCTCTTGAAATAATGCCTCTGGATACAGTTCTAATTTAAAGAACAACTTGTTATTTTATACCAGTATTTGTTTTTGTTCAAAAAATGATTCCAAACCTTTTCTTTTATCCTTACTACCCCAACTGTTTTTTTTTTTAGTTACCGGTCCCGACTGACTATTCTTGAACGCCTTTATTACTCGAGTCATGTTTATATTGCTTTTTACAGATTATATAAAGTTGTGTTCATATTTCTATCTTTATGTTTTTATTCAGAATCGAGAGAAGTCATCGTGATCTGTCACGCATAAGTGCACAACCACAAAACGTCAAAACCCGATCATTTCTAAAGTTTCTAACATTTTCCTCAGATCATAGCAGGTGGGCTGGATATGAATGTCACACCTGCTGGATATGAATGTCACTGGGTCAACACCGAATAGGCCACCAATGTGACTGGACTTTCTCAAGCAAGGCAAGGCCCACACAACTTTAGCTCGCTGTTAAGATTTCAGGCAAAACACAAAAAAGTTGAAGATAAATTAAATTCCCAAAAAGATATTAATATAACTAAAAAAAATATTTAACAAGTTAAACTAAAAAAATTAATAATGTAAAGATATAACTTACTTTTTTGTATTAGTTGTCAATTTATTTTTTTGATGTCTATTACTAAAATTGAGATTTAATATATATAATCATCCTTATGTTTAAGATACTTGATACTTCTTAATCAAAGATAATTATAAACATATATTTTGAGCAAATAAAAAAAAGACAAAGTTTAGTTATAAAATTGGTTGTAGCCTGAGGCTAAAACTTTCTTTAAAAAAAAGTTAGCATTGCTACATATTTTGAAAATCTAACCATTAGATTGCATGTTCTTTACGCTCTTAATACACTTGTCAAATTTTGCGTCAATCGGATGTTATATACTATATAATCTAAAAATTATTTTTTATACACAATTTTAGATTACAAAAATTTGCAATTTAAATAATTGATTGTTGACATAGCTATTTATCTTTTATATTCTGAAAATTTTGCAAGTATAGAAAATATAAGAAGAAAATGTAATCTAATTATAGATTGAGCAGCACAAGCCTTGTGATTAGGAAAATGCCATTTGGGTGGGTTAGAGCATCCACATTCATTTTTCCTAATTCTATTCTATTTTATTATCTTAAAAACCATTTTATCAATTATACAATACCATTTTTCAATACACCAACATCCAAACTTCTATTTTACCATACTACACATTAAAATAATATAAAAATATTTCTCAATTCTCTCTCTGATCTCTATTTCTCTTCCTCTGTCAACCTTCTTAGTCACACCACCACTACCGTCCACCTTCTCAGTCACACCACCACCACCGTCCACCTTCTCAGTCACACCACCCATTTCTGCTGAGCAAAATTCAGCCAATCACTCGCCGATCTCCAATCCAAATCAAAATCAAAATCAAAATCCAAAATCAAAACAAGAAACCCAAATCACTCGCCGATCAAAACAAGAAACCCAAATCACAATGAACCATTGAACTTGAAACCAACCCACACCACATACCTAGCAACCACCGTGAACACAAACCTTAACCACAACCCATTGCCACCACCACCACCACTGAAGAGCATGACTGTGAGCAAAACCCACCACCCAAAAAAAAAAAAAACAGACCCACGGCAAGCAAAGCCCAAACCCATGGCGGCAAACCCACGGTGAGCAAATCCCAGATTTATGCCGGCAAACTCAGACCCACGGCGAGCACACCCTGATTTCGTTCAACCACCCAATCGCTACTCCAAAACCCAACACAATCAACACAAACCAACACTGATCCATGTTGCCGCCGTCAACCAGAGAGAGAGAGAAACCAAGCCAGGTCGCCGCCATCAGCCAGGCCGATCTACCGTGGTGTGGTGGCTATGGGTTTTGGGTCTATAAAGAGAATGAAGAGAGCAGAGAAATAACGAGAGAGAGAGAGAGAGAGAGAGAGAGAGTGAGTTTTGGAAGCTGAATTGCAAAAAAAATTTGCAATTGTTGACTTTTACAATAATCAATGGAGTGATGTTTTTGGGCTTAAAGGGGAAATTGGGTTTGCATTTGCCATTTGCCCTCTACGCTGTGGATGCTCTTACACAGCTCATCTGCAAATCTGTCTATATAATAAACACGTGATGAATATCAACTAAACAGAAAATAAGGGAGAAAGTTTTTTTTTTGAAAAGTAAATTTTCATACGAAGGAAAGTGAAAAGGACTTTAATATGAATGTATATCACAAACTCCACTCATAAATTATGGTACTTTTTAAGAGAATGTGGAACAAAGTATACTACATGCACTACACTCTCTTAAGTAATTTTTAAAAAAATGTAGAGTAAGCTATACTACACATAATACATCCTTTTAAGTAACTTAAAAAATTATTTATTTTTTTATGGAAAATTTTAAACTAAGTTAAAGATCTAAAATATATAATATATTCCTTTAAGGTGGGTCTAACATCAGGATTTGTCCAACTATAGTATAATGTCGTTTGGGAATTGGGACCATATACCATATATGCCAATTAGGCAATTAATACTCTTTGGAGTTTCCAGTACGAAAACATCGTAATGATGTTTAGAATAATGTTGAAATGATACCGGTAAGAGAAAAAGACTAAGAGGAAGAGAAAATAGGAATAGATATATCATATATGTCCACTACACCTCCTAAGTTTTTTTTTAAAAAATTTTCTTTTATCACATATGGCATTTGTTTTTGAACTATTTCTAGAAAAATTTTGAATTTACTTTTATGAAAAATATAAAAAAAAAATTGTCAAAAATTGATTACTTTTTTTTTCATAAAAATATTTTTAAAAATATTTCTTAGTTAACTTTTTTTTTTTCTCTGATTTAATTTTTATTTTTATGGGAGTTAACTTTTCTCTTACTACTGGGCAATAGTTATGCTTTTTTATTTTATTTAGAAGGGTATTGTTTTGCTTAACGAAGTAAAAATATGATATTATCTTGGTTGCACCATGCTCATGAAATTCATAACCTTAAATTATTATTGTCCCAATAATCTTACAACCACAACTTTTGCCACACAATTTTTCATTATTATCCTATATAGCTTTTTTTTAATAGAAACATTATTCTATATAGCTGATTGTGAGACTTGAGTAATGTATAAAAAATTGTGGATATATATAAAAGTTATAGACAACTAGTCACAATGTACAACGTCAAAATTGTTGCGAGAGTAAAGGCAACAAGTCAACTTGCAATTAAATTATAATTACTGTTAAAACTATTCATACCCTTTTTTTTCCTATGAAAACTACTATAATTGTAGTTATTAGTTTGTAACCCTATACATATACGTGGATACACTTAAAAATATGCAATAAGATGTATAATATAATTCCTATATATATAATTTAAATACTATTAATAGTCATTTTTATATTTTGTTAACTCTTTAAAAATTTTATTATGATATTATTAGGTATAAAATGTAAATTATTCATGTTTTTTTTATTGTGAAAGACTTTTTTTTTATTACGATTCATTTATTCTAAATTCTTTGGTTTTTATGCTTAATAACTCACTTGGATAAATATTTATGATGTGGCCTCACATTTGATTCTAAAATTAAAAAATAAAATTCTTTAAGAATAAATAATTTATGGCACATAGTGCAAATTAAAACTCTAATTTGAATTTTTCTCAACTTCATCTACTATTATTATTATTATTATTATTATTATTATTATTATTATTATATATTGCAATTCCCTGATTCTTCATGACATAATAAAATTATAGAAAATAGAATGGCTCCCAGTAAAACCGAACAGGCAGCAACGTCAACACTCACCGGAGAAGTGGAAAAATGTCCCCTCTCTATATCTATCTTCAATATTTTTGTAATATCATATTTATGCACGACACTTATTTCAAAAATTTTTATGTTTTTTTTTTCTTTCTTTAAATTAGTACACCATCCTGAGTCCTGACCCAACCCATAAGGATTCGCAGGAGATTGTTAAATAAATATTTGTGTAGGCCAATCAGACAGTCACACCTACCCATCATGGAGGATTTATTTATTTTATTTCAACTGCACCCACCAACCCCTCATGGATAGAATTTTTTATTGCCACACATTTTCAAGTTGCTCATTTTCTTTTTCTTAATAATAAGTTAGAAACTCAGGACATTTTTTAGCTAATAAATCTGTACGTCAGGTCGAGAAGATTCTCCATGTTCTTATTTTAAGCGATGGCTATTGGCTAAGACAAAACGGAAGCACCCCATTTATATTAATATTGCAAGTTAAAATAAACTTGTCATATTTTTTGATAATAAAAACAAACTTGTAATATTTTTTTTATTGATAATAAAACTTGTAATATATTAAGGTACGTAGAACAACACCGAATAATCAATGCAAAACTAATATAATAATTTCATAATATATGCAAAACTAATATATATATTTTTTGATAATAAAACTTGTAATATATTATAAGATACGTCTACACACACACACCCAAAAAAAAAAAAAAAAAAAACGGAAACTTGGTGAGGTCATATGAGTATGACTTGCGTTATATGATTAGCTCATTTAGGCATTAGCTTTCGGCTTAAAATCAGCCTTTTAGGTGTAATTACTTCACTCGAAGTTTCGTCATTGTCTGTGAAAACTCAACCACGCGACTTGGACGGTGCAAATGTTTACCGAGTTTTTTAGGACACAAAGAGCCCTCTTACCAGGGGCGGAGGTACGTATAAAGGGCCCAAAATTTTGAAAATTTTTAAAAATATATATACAATTATTTTAATATTTTTAAAATTTAGTCTACAAAAATAAAAATTGGCCCCTTCCAAATATTTGAATTAGTCTAATAATACTCTTAAAAAAAATAATTGGTCGAATAGTTATAGAAATATGACTTTATTTTTCGCAATTCTATTTTTTATTGTAAAATATGCTCTTATATCTGTTAAATATTTGATAAAGTTTGATATCAAACATGTTTGAATCTATCTTTTTTAACCTGTTATATGGTGATTAACAAGTCATTGACTCATTAAAAAAATTTATTACTAAAACTACACACGAAATGTGTCTTTAGAGCAACCTCATCAGTCCATGGATAATCTTGCAAAATACAAAAAGCAGCTCATTTTACACATTTTGACAAAAAAAAAAAAAAATCCATATCAATGGGTTTAAAATTGTGCACAAATGCACAAGAGCTATAATAATCGTGCATATATGCACGATTACTGTAGCTCTTCTATACATTATTTTAATAATTTCTAATTTTGCTCATTTTTTTCTCTCTCTTCTCCATCTGCAAATTCAACACCTTCATCATCTGCTTCTTCCTTTGATACAGACACTCCCACAGACACAAAATAAAAAATCAACCACAAAAACCAAAAATCAACCATAAAAACCAAAAATCAACCACAAACACCACAAAACCAAACACACCCACACACGGACACACCAATAGAGATAGAGAGAGTGGATCAGCGCTTGTGACAGATCGGTGCTTGTGGCGGATCGATGCTTGTGGATTGGTAAGTATCAGTGCTTGGATCGGAGTTCTTCTCGCTGTGCTCGAATTAGAGTTTCAGAGAGAAGAGTTTCTCACTGTGCTTGGATTGGCGTTCTTCTCATCATGCTTGGATCAGAGTACTTCTCGCCATGCTTGGATCAGAGTTTCAGATGGAATAGATCAGCGTCGTGCTTGGATCGGAGTTTCAGAGAGGAGTTTGGAATACAGAGAGAGTCTTGTGAGTGGAGAGAGAAAGTTTGAGATAAAATAATAAAAAAGTGAGAAAAATGATTTTTTAAATAAAATAGATGGTAGAATAGACAAAATGATGTGGGTGTTTTGTAAAAATAAGTGTGTGAAATAAAAAAAGTAGGTTTTTGGTGTAAAATAGAAGAAAAGTTTTACACTAACTAATGCAGTTGCTCTTAGTTGCCACATAATGGGTTAGAGCAAGGAGCTTAACTTATTTCTCCAAGTTTTGGATCATTCATGTTTTTGAAAATTTCATTAGTTCAATTGAAAGATTTTTTACTTACTTTAGTATAAAATTTGATAATTTGTATTTAAAATGAAACTTTTAAAGAATTTTATTATGAAAATGGAAAAATGAATTTTATTTTTTTATGAAAGATCGCCATCAAAAATAATTTTGATTGAAAATACTAAGTTTTTTCTTTTTTTTTTGTTGGGTGTGTGTATATATATAACTTACCAAATAAAAAAGTGTGTATATAATAAAAAATTGTGTGTATATATATATGTGTGTGTGCATGGGAGGTTGTCTTGATAAATATATTAGTGTCGTAACTTGGCCCCCCCTAAACAAAAAATTCCTAACTCCGTCTCTGCTCTTACAAGACTTTTAGGGTTGGTACATGTGTTTAAACACATGTTATCAATTTTTAAACAATATTACACGTATTTTCACATATTTTTTCACCCACATATATTTCCAAAAAATACAAACAACGTTATTAAAACAATATTATCTAACGGGCCCTTAATTTTCCAAAACAATAATCCTATAATTATAATATTTTTGACAAAATATTTCACAATTCTTAAGCATAAATAAACTATTGGAAGATAGGAGCCACAAGAACACCAAAATGAGGGGAAAAAAAAGTCACCAACTCAACTATTGTGAAAATTGTTATATCTATAATCTTACTCATAATAAAATTGACAAATTTTAACACTCTTTTTCCTCGCTCTCTGTGTCTCTTAACGATACCAGATGAGAATTTGTAATTGGCAATTAAAATTGTAGGGATGGCAATGAAATGGAACAAAGGAAACTTATGTAGATTAGGAGTGGGGCAGGTTAGGAGCATGACAAATTAGAAATATTTTGTCCTTTGATGAGATAAAAATTAACGGAAAATAAGCATAAGGACAACTGAGAGAGAGAGAGAGAGAGAGAGAGAGAGAGAGAGAAGCATTGCGGAGGAAGATAATAAAATATGTATTGATGATGCAAAGGATTTCAGTGGGCCACTCATCCAAGAAGAGTATTGGAAGAGATGTAATATACAAGAACACTCAATCGGAGTAGCACTTGTGTGTGATGTTTGTCAAAGTTTCTTTGTTGCTTAAGTTCAAACTCACATGCTCAAAATATAAAGTATATAACAATTAGGGTTTTTCTCTCATGCCTTGAAATGGTGTGATTTGTTATATAAAGATCCGATTTGACCATCATCTCCACAATTGTCTTCATTTTCCATAATGGGGAGTGAAACAAGCAATGACTTCAATCATAGGTGGGAATCTTGGGGTTTATGCTAACATTCTTTATCATGAGTTAATGGGGTGAGGATCTCGTGCTCTTGATCAGAGATTGTGCCATTCTGAATAATGAGACCTCATCCTTTTTTACTTCACCCACTTTTAATGGATGACTAATACTAGACCTCATCCTTTAACTTTAACTGAGCAAAGGTAAACGACCGTTACCCATCATGTATATAAAAAAAAATTAAAATAATAGAATATGTGTAAAAAGAGATTAAGTTATATATATCATATAAATATATAAAAATAAATATACAAAGGGCAAGCAAGACATGACAAGATAAAGTGAGCAAAACTTATCCTTACTTTGTTACTTTATCAATTTTTCGGGATAAGGAAATCTCATATGGGATAAAGTAGGACAAGACAAATTAGAGAAATTTTTTAATTTTTTGATAGGATGATATTTCAAATTTTATTACATTCATTCCATTATAATTGTTCTTTATCATGAGATAGACACCAAAAATTAATTGGTATAGATAGAAATTGAAGTTTTACTAGTTGAGTTACTAGAATCCACAATGAATTGCTAATTAAATAAAAAAAGTTTGTCAAAGTTTTTTATATTTTTTGAGAAGTTTAGAATTACCCTTAAGATAAAGAACTGACTTCAATATTATATTATAAGTATCATAGTTAAATTTGTATTTATTTTTTCCCTGAGTAGTTCTAAATTATAGAAATGCATATGAAGGTTGAGGCTTGATCAATGAAATCACATTAAACTCATGACATTGTTTAATAAGTTGGGAGATGGGTGCATGAGACTAATCACCAACCAGTATGACTTTGCGTATCAAGATCTTATTCTTCCCAAAATTAAGGTGGGAGATGGGTGGGGCTTTAATTTTCATTTATAGTCAGTTTATTATATGGTACGTTGGGTCTAGATATTCAAAACCAAACCGGGTCTCTGGCTCCTTGTTTATTCTATATATTTAGTACTTTGATTTCTTAGTCAAACAACCGAGAAAGAATAACTCATTTCTTAAAAAGAAAAATAGCAAATAACTTAAGTCTTTTTTTTTAATCAGAAGCAAACTTAAATCAAACAAAATATTAAGTCAAGTTTTATATATAAGATTAAAAGCTTTAGTAGTATTTATAAGATTAATGAAAACTGATGGACTCGGCACAACTCCTTCAAGCAACCTCCTCGTCCAGAAGAGGGGCCAACGGACGAAAGAACCATCCCATCAATCTCCTTATCCATATCCATTGGACAAAGGAAAAGCCATCACTTCACAAATAATGGCAAGGCGTTATACAACTACAATAAATCCCCTTACCGTTGGAGAGGCGAATATCCTCTCATTAACACCTCATGGAGGCGTTATAGATACCACATTGAAGCCACCATTAAAGCACCTCCAACGGCTAGGAAAAGGAAGCAGGTGTATATATACAATCACCTCAGGACCTAAGGAGGTACAAAATTCTAATCTAGACACTCTGATATTTTGGTATCAAGTATCTTTTTTCTCTCTCAATTATCTGACTTCACTATTGGAGGTTCTGTGGCAGACACCACACCTGTGTTCCTTCCTTTTCCCTTAGTCATTCGTTCTTGCAAGGCTTTGGACAATCTTGATCTGCTCTCCTATTGGATGATCATCTCAATTGACGATTTCAGCATCATCAAAAACTATACTTTTTTTTTTTTTTTGAGGAAAAAAAAGAAAACTAGACTTAGGAGATAGGAGATAGAGTGGAGATAGTTTTAACTTATAAAATGATCTTTTGATCTACATATTTCATGATATATTTATATATATTTTTTGGAATACAATTTTTAATTTAATGTCCTTTTTCTATACTTCCAAAAATAATTTTATTATCTAAGTAAAAATGATTTAATGATAAGACAAATTAAGGGTATAAAGGTAAATTCAAAATTTTTAAATTTGAAATTTCTTAAAATATATGACATATATTTTCTAATTAAAATATAATTACTTGAATATAATATAAGAATATAAAAATATTATAATTTTATTTAAAAAATAAAGTCTCTAAACAAGTACCTGTTGGGTATGAAGAGACTAGTATTGTTTACAACGTCTAGCACATCAATTTTGTTATTTTTCTTCAATAATAATCTTGGACATCAATTCTACTTGTAATAGTCTATAGAGGGTTGAGGAACAAAATGGGGATATACCCCTTTCGTGCAAAACATGTAGTAAAATGCCCATATTTCTGAAACTATCTAGCAAAATGCCCTTTTTTTGAACTCGATTTTCTAAAAATCGAGTTTCAGTAAAAAAATCGATTTGGCGAAAATCGAGTTATAGGAAATCAAACTTAAAAAAAAAAAAAAAAACTACATGGAACTCGAGTTCAATGTAGTTTTTTTCAAGTAACTTGATTTTCACCAAATTGAGTTTTTTATTGAAACTCAATTTTCTAAAAATCGAGTTTCAAAACATGGGCATTTTGCTACTTGTTTTGGGCAAAAGGGATAAAAGCCCATTTTCTCCAAGGGTTGAGTTCTTCTTGGTTATTACTTAATAAAATAATAATAAAAATAAAAATAAATAGAGAAATGAAGCAAGAGAGGACAAGTAGTTTTCTGATAGACAATTAATTATGATTTTGTTTGAGAGAAACAGACACACATACAAGAGAGAGGAAAATAGGTTCTAACACAAGGACATACCATAAACTCTACTCAAAAGCCATGGTTGAGTGTTCCGATACTTGCAAACAATTCTTGGACACCTAATTGACACTATCCACCATTTTTATTTCTATTTTCCTGTCATGACTCATGGGAGTATCCTTTTGCTGCAAAATAATATTTAGGAAAAAAATCTCTCTTTTCCTAATCATTAAAATAACTAGCTTATGGATCAAAAAAAAAAAACTAGCTTATAATTCATGTATACGCATGAATGTATTTGAAAATAAACACATTTCTATCATAAAAATATACATAATTAATCAAATTATTAGAAAAAATAAATGTAATTAGATGCATATTAAAATTCATTTCTAAATTTAATACTACTTATAATTATTTTTATTCTAATTTTTAATAAGATAGAATATGTGGTGATTTTTGTTGAATTGATATATAATTGTTTTTTTTTATAGTTCATTAATATTGGACTTTTAGTATTTTACACTTATTACCTCACCTGACACATCAATTAAAAAACTTAAGTGGACACATGATACAAAAGTAGCCTACAATTAAAATCTAATTTAGATCCTAATTAAATTTTCTATGAGCTTTGGCACAAATTCTCTAAAACTTTATGCTTTAATTCTCACGTACAATTAGGATTATGTTGAACCTTCTCTTCTTCTTCCCTGTTTTTTTTCTTTTTTTGGACTTAGGTCAAACAAAACTATACTATGGAGAGAAAATCAAGTCCTTTTACTTTTATTTTTATTATTATTATTATTATTATTATTATTATTATTATCTTTTTCCTGAGTTTTTATTGACTTGTTAATCCATTTACGCTTACCATGATCATGAAGCAAATCTCCTATTAGAACCGTGATTCTCATAACAAATGAACAGTTGAGCTTTCTAACTCAATCACGGCAAAAAAATCTGCAAGGGGCCACAAATCCTTTATCTATACCAATTGGGTCATGTCGAGTGTACGATTGCACATGCAAGTGAAAATGACTCCCAATGTTGTTTTCAACAGACACTGGCCATTTTGACCTTTTAACTCTCTTATCAACATAAAATACTCAGAAAAATGATGTAATTTTGTTGAAATTTGAAAGTTAGACATAAAGAGCAGGTCACACTTATGGCCTGTTTGGGAGTTTAGAGAGGGAGGAGAGTAGAGGGGAGTATAGGGGAGGGGAGTAGTGGGGAGGAGAGTAGAGGAGAATGATTACCCTCCACCTTGTTTGGATGTTTTTATAATTAGTAAGGGGGAAGGGAGTAATTAGCCCTTCCCCTTGTTTTTAACATTGTAATTTTATAAATATAATAAGGGTAAATTAGGTAATTTACTTTATCAATAATTTTATGTGCTCTACTCTCCCTCCAAATCTCTCCAATTTGGAGGAATTAAAAATGAGGGGGTTGGAGGTAGTTGAAACCCCTTCAAACCCCTCCAAATCCCTCCCCCTCCTTCCTTAAAAAACTCCCAAACAAGGTAATTGAATCACTCCCCTTCCCTCTACTCTACTCCTCCTCCTTTTTTAAACATCCAAACAGGCCATTAATCCCGAATTTGAGTGGCAAACGAAGAAAAAGTCACTTTTCTTTGTTCTTTGTCACCACTCACCATTAGCTACATGCAATGCAATGTGGTCTAAAGTGGCCAAAAAAATAATGATTAACATAACTATTGATTTCTGTTTAAAGTTTAAAAGGTCTAACCCTTTAATTCGGGGGAAAAATATAAATGAAAAAAAGGCCAACAGTGCATAAAGAAAGATATAAGTAGGCATGGCAATTTGTGTTCGCAAGTTAGATTTTTGTCGTGTCGAGTTATAAGTACTTAGCTATATGGGTTGACCAGAACTTAATCTGTTTAGTAAACGTGTTAAGAATTCTTAATCCTAACCTGATTTATTTATTAAACGGGTCAACTCGAAATGATACGTTTAGCTCATTAAATTAACAAGTTATGTAAATGTCTATGCAAATGACTCGTTTAATAACCTATTTGATTAATAGGTCATACCCGACCTGAATAACCTATAATCAATTTCTATATATCTAAAATTAAAATACAACTACAACCATAAATATAGTAATAAGCATATAATTACAACAAAAAATTAAGCAATAATAACAAAATAATAATAATAAAATTTAATACTTTTATAACCTAAACGAGTTAAACGGATCATACGAGTTCACATATTGAACACGAACACGACCCGTTTATTATACAGGTTAGCCATGTCAACTCGAATATGACCTAAACTTATTTAGTCTTAATCCATGACCTATTTATAAAAAGTTTAGCTATGTTGGATTCACAAGTCGTGTCAGATTTTACCACCTCTAAATATAAGTAGTAATAAGTACTTTACATTCTTGTGGGACATATCAGTTCTTTTTATTTTTTTTAGAATCAGGACATTTCAATTCTAAACATTGTATTCTTTTTCTCATAAAAACAAAATATTGTATTCTAAAAGTGCGCATTTTTATGGAATAAAAAAAAAGTGTGCTTTTATATAAGCATGCTGCTTTTTCTTTGAGAGAAATATAAGCATGCTGTTGATTCGCTTACTTGCTTATTTGTTGACTACTTGGGCTTTGAGTTGACTGAAATTAAAGATTAAGTTTAAATACAAGTCAAATTTTACAATTTTATTCACAACTAATGAGTTAACAAGTATAATTCATGTATAATAAAATTGAGGCTAAAAGTGTTCATTTGTGAATGCGATGTCATACCAATTATAATCTCTCACCTCAAATCTTATGAATTTTTTTTTGTTCTGTTTGTATTATTGTTGGATTGAAAATGGATTAAATATTTGTCTTCACAATAATCTTTTACAGCCTTAAAATTCATCATTCTTAGGACTTTTTTTTGTTGTTGTTGAAGATTATCATTCTTAGGATCTTAGTTGCTTATCTTGTTTGCATTATAGTGCACTTAATTTGAAATGAATCCATTTTATGATTCATATAAAGAGTTATATATTTAAAAATATATCTAGTGTTATATCATTTAAAATTTTATATAACATGACACCGTGTATACAGTCAAATCTATCTATAAAAATTTATTTCTTCTCATTTTCATGCTCACATAAATATCTTTAATTTCTTCTCCTTTTCACTCACTCCTTAAAAAAAAAAATCACCATCAACTCATTTTCTTCTTCCCTAATTCGTTTTCCTTTTATTTTGTTGGTGAGATAACACTTTAGGTAGCCTCGAATTAAGTAGTTAATACAACATATGGAGAAACTACTTAACATAAAAGCTTAAGCTAACAGATAAGCTCTAATTGACAAGTGAATTTTTGAGATTGCAAATCAGGGTGGGATGACTGGTGCTTTAGAGACATTATGCGGACAAGCCTATGGGGCAGAGCAATATCAAAAGCTAGGAATTTATATTTACACTGACATTTTCTCTTATTCTAGTTTGTATCCCAATATCTATCCCATTAATGTTCATAAATAAGCTACTAATACTCATAGGCCAAGATCCTTCAATCTCACTTATAGCACACATGTACTCCATATGCCTCATCCCTAACGTGTTTTCATACGCTATACTTCCATCACTAATTCACTAATCACTACTTCCAAACTCAAGAGTCTGATCCTTCCAAGGCTCTTTAGTTCATGTTCAACTCTTTGATTCCATATTCCCCTTTGTTGGACTATAGGTTCTAAATTAAAGTTAGGAAGTATTGAAGCTACAGCATTCACTGTTTCATCATATTGGTTGAATGTGTGTTCTTGCTTGGGACTCCTAGTCCAAACAAGAGTCAATATCTTATAACACAGATTTGTGCAACCGTTCTCTCACATTGGGTGAGTTCACACTTGTGGTATCCACATATTATGAGGAGGTGTTCTATAAATCCACTTATCCACCTCATAAGATACAAACATCTCTCATAAAGAAAGAGAAAGAACATTCTTATGTCTCATGTGAGTAATTACAAGAATAACAACAAAAATATTAAATTTTTTTACTTGACCCTAAAGCACAAGGGATAAACTATAATATTGAAAAAAGCACTAAAGGTAAAATGGATTAACCAAAATACAAGGAATAAATTGTATTTTATAAAATAATAAAAATAGGACTAAAACTCATTTTACATTCTTAAACCTTGGATTAATTGTCATTTCAATTATTTAAATTGTGGTTTTGCTAATTTAGTCCTTTGAGTTTGCTATCTTTAATTGTTAATGCCATCCTTCTGTGTATTACTATTAGAAAATATATTGTTAGTAACTTTTTTTTTTTTGCTTATTGCTAATTTTTTTTTTTTTTTTGCTTTTGTCTTAGTTTTTTTACTTTTTAAAAATAAACTAACTTTTAGTGTTTTATCACACATTTGACATAAATATTATAAAAAATTATATCTTTTTAAATGAAATATAAGAATCCAGTTTTATTTTGTACTTTAAAAAGTGCAACTTTAAAAGAAAATAAATGAAAAGGTTAAAAAAGAAAAGAAAAAGAAACAAACAGACCTTAAATTTTTTTATTTTTTTTATTTTATAATTTTTATTCGGCACCTTTTTTTTTGAGGAATACACACACACACAAATGACGTAGAGAGACAAAGTGGGAACAAATGACGTGGCGAAGTTCGACCATAAACTCAGTGTTCCCTGCCCTATACCTACAAAGTCGGGGGAATCTTTTGTATTAAATGATATCACATCATTTATAATAAAATTCAATAAACAAAAGACATGTGTGCAAAAATAATTATCCATTAATACATGTATTTTATTTGTTAGTAGGGTAATTATTTTTTGCAGACATGTCTTTTATTTATTGAATTTTGGTATCACTCTAATAATATTATTTGATACCAAATACTTTCTTGGAATGACAAGTGGGTCACAAGTAGAGCTCATGCCTTCTACTAGCTAGCTATCCTTTATATTATAATTATTGTTTATAGTTTTATTTTTAATTTTTTCTTAAGGAATTGGTGTCCTATTTTATTATCTGACTATTTCACTTCATTCTCATGAGATATCCCTAAAACCGTATGGAAAAATAGTATAATGAATTGAACCTATAGCCTTCAAGTCATTTTACGCTATTTCAAAACAATTAACTCACCATTTGGATATTGACACAAGGGATTACTATTAGTATAGTTTTTCATAATGATTTCATTCTTTAAGGAATAATTTCCAAATATATTTCAATTGGAATAATGTAAAATATACTTAATACTAACCACATCACACAAGTTACATGCATTCTCAAGGGTTTTTTTTTTTTTTTTGGTATCTTAATTTAAATTTCAAGAATTTTTATTTATTACAACTATGAGATTATACGTTCACCAATCATCAAAAGAACTGGGAATATGATGAGACTCCGTGCTCAAAAGAAGAAAGAAAAAAAGAACATACCCATACTTGATAATGACTTCAATATTATTTTGGTGTTCATTTTCTTGTGTTAGGACACATCTCACTTCTGACAATTTTCGTAATTGATAAAAGCAGAAAATTCATCAGACAAATATATAAACATTAAATTGGAACAAATGAAAAATTGTGAATTTCAAAATTAAATAATAGAGGCTGGCAATGAGTTCAGTATAAGTACACTGAAAATTCTTATAACAAGCCTTAGCATGGGTACCAGTGCACCGCCCATTATCTTGTTGGAACTGCAAGCGTGTTGTAGGATTTCTGATTGGGACACTGTTTTATTTGATCTATTATGTTGTTCGAACCGCAAATGTAACTGGCGCAATTACTAGCTTTTTAGGCATATGGAATTGGGCAATTGAATTTTTAGGCAAACCATTTGACGTGCTTTTAGGATTGGTCTCCCTTACCAAATTTCAGAGGCTTCTCCCACTTTTTTTTATGCAAAAATTCAAAATTCAAAAAAAAAAAAAAAACACCGCATCACAAACCCATCATTTCCGCCACCTTCTATCATGTCAGTGGACTCTTTGTTCTTGCCACCCTCTTTCTTTGGGCTTGGTCTACTTGGAGTTGGAATTTTCTTATCTTGACCATTGTCTAGCCCAAACTTGAGTAGGTACTCACGATTCTTCAAAAGTGTTATCATTGGGTTTATGAGCTACTTACCTCGTAGGGACTATAAATACCTACTTACCTCAATTTCTTGCTTTACAAACTCCCTCCAGACAATTCGCACAAGCCTTAATGCTAGCTTTCTTGGTTGTAGAGGCTACCAGATTCACCATTAGATTTCCCAATTTCCACACTCCCAAGTATTAGGGTTTGTTGATAGTGGCCTTTGACAGTTAGGGATTCATTATAATGTTACTTTTAATTTCTAGTATATTATTATTATTATTATTATTATTATTATTATTATTAGGGTCGTAGTCTAAATTCTATATGAACCATGCAATTGTCTTCTGTATTTATTTATTTTGTGGTATTGACTTCGTTTTTAGCGGGCTTAGTTTTAGTGGTACTGAAAAGGGCAAACCAGAAAAACTAAGGTGTCATTTCATTTTTGTTATAGAGCTGCCGGTGAGCCCATTTCTAATCGAATTTGGACACATGGTGAATCAACAAAAGATCCCAAATATGAATAAACCATAGACTGAGAGAAGCTTGTTGCATACGTCTGAACACAACAATTTTTCAAGGTAGAGGTCTAGAGAGAGCAGCTTCTTATGCAATATCATCCTTGTGCACTAAATCAACTCAAACCCTGTGTTGCTATTGTGAAGATTAGTTAACCCTTCTAAACTTCAAACATTTGGTAGGAGTATAAAATTGAAGTTTTAAACAGTTTTATTCTGACATGAGTTGGTAGCTTAAACTTCACATAACAAAAACCATGTGTACTATCGCTATACTCTCAGATCTCCAACAAATAAATGCCAGACTGGCTGCTCTCAGAGAAGCTCTATAACCAAGCTAGAAGCCGGGGATTTGATAGAGAAGTAATCCTAGCATACAAGAAGCATGCCAAAGCAATGATAGACTACTAAGCCCATGGACTTGCTTAGCACTAATAATGGCAGACCTGGACTACAATAGAGTAGAGGGGTTCATTTTTCGCGAGTATATGACTAAACATGCATCCAGAACTTTTGTAAACCATTGTGAACATGTTTTATAACTTTTTATCTTTTCTTGGTAGTTAAAAGAAAAAAAATATGTGAGCTAGAGTCCACCTGCCCCCTAAGTTAAGATTCTGAAGGTTACTTCCAAAGCTTCACCACCGTCTTTGATATCCTCTTCGTTCTTAGTCTTGTCCATCTCACAGTTCAGATTTTATTTTTAGGATCTAATAGTGTACAAATTGCCACGTCACTGTAATTTAAGGGGTGGGATATGAGATTGTGTGGCAAGTGTAGATTCTTGTGCTAGGGTGTGGCTCAAGAAACAACTTTTGAGAGATGACAAGTGAGATTGAACATATCCTCGACAGATGACAATAGACAAGGCAGTGTCAAATTCATAAGTAATCTCTTGATAGACCCGTATACCTAAGATCTTTAAAACATTGGAAAATTCCAGTAAACAAAGTAGCTACATTAACAATAATGTGCAGCCACAGCTAAGCATAATGAAAGCGTGAAGAGGATGTCCAAAATGCTTGGAAGCAGCTTTACTATCATCACAATACATTTGTCCTCATTTTCCATCCCAGCTTGATTTATCGAGCAGCAACGGGCATGACATGTCTTTTTCTAGTGGCATTTGGAAATAAAATGATGACAAGTCTTGGATGTTAACAATATCACTGACATGACTCAGGGTTCCTCTATGACTTGAACCATCTAGCAAACTTTCACTCTTGTCTTTGAGTAAAAAGCATGAATATGTTCCTTCATTTCTGGGAGACTGAAAAGCATAGTTAAAAGGTGAATGATGCTTCCTTGAAGAACCATTTAATGATGGGCAATCCCATTCTAAATCAAAGTCAAGTCCAGAGGAAAGGTCCGAAAGGAGGACACCTTCGTAACCAGGATGATGATATCTCTCACTGAAAACCTTGCTCATTATATTGAGATTATGAGGAGAAAAGAAGATGCTGCTATCTTTGCATTTAGTGTCATTCTTGTGATCTTCGGCCAGAGTAAGATAGTCTGGTGCAAGTGTTAGAGCTAGAGGAAAATGGTTAAAGTCAGCATTTATATCTTCCTTGTCTTCTACTTGTTTTCCAAAATCAAGGTCATTATCGCTGGCTGAATAGGACCATGGGAATGAAATAACATTTGGAGAATATGTGGACAGGAAGGATGATTCACTCAACTCTTTTGCACCTATCCTATCATCCAGAATGTGCTGATAATAACCACCCAAGGAACTTGATGAAGGTGAATACACACTCGGCTCTGTATTTTGACAAGTAATATACGAGTTTCTTTCCTCTGTACTCCTGTCAAAGTCCCAACCCAGAAGAAGAGGATGTGACCCACTGTTAATCAAACATTTTTTTGGATAATGTAAGTCATCCAGTTCTTTGAGATGATTATATGCAAGAGATCCATATCTTTTAGATTGAAAGCCATAAGTGGAATCACACTGAGAGCATAGAACTGGACTTCTTCTTCCTACTTCATAACCGGTTTCTCTCATTTCATACTTGAGACATGCTATACTGGCATCGCTAGGGGGAGTGTAAAAAGTTGAGAGAACCCCCTCTGGTGATCTATTCAACCAACAAGATGAAGGACCATCATCCAAGTGTGAAGCATGGTCAGGTTCCATATAGTTACTTGCAGGTATATGACTTAATTTTTTGAGCTGACTATGTGACTCCAAAGAATTGAGAAACTGAGATTTGGTATCAATATCAATGTCCCTTGATTTTGATTTCTTAAAACCCTACCAGAGAAATGATTATTCAGCTTAATCACCAACACCAACAGAATAAGTGACATCCATATGGAAAGCAAAAGGAACATACGCTGTTTTCATTGCTCTCGGGGAACAGGCGACTGAGAAGCAAAGAAACAAAATCATACCTGAGAAAATTTCTACGAGTCCATGACATGAGGCTAAAATAAAATGAGAAAACTTATTAAAAGGTCATGTGTCTAACCCCTTTGAACAGAGTTCTTCAATATGAGGATACGATGTCTCTACAACCCATTTGCGTAATTTCTGTCTCTTCCTAGAAAAAATTTCTCCATGGCTGTGCTGGCCCCCTAAACATAAAGACTTGCAAGCATTTAAGACTATTCAGCAAAGCATTCCACCAGCATCTATGGTTGTAAGATTTGGAAGTGGAAAAAGATTGTTAAAATCTACCTTAAACAAACAATAGAACTCCACGGGCTTGCCAAGGATAAAATAAATTTGGGAATCTAAAAACAAAATGCTTAATAACTTGTAAAAATCCATATTTTTTTTCTTCCTTTCCTTCCACGATATTAGCTACCAAACAAAGCATACATAACCCCAGGATTCAACACATTGCTATATTTCTCAATATTTTCATGTATGCAGGCAGCATATACCTGCTGAGGTTGTACAAGCTTCTGGTGAATTTCCCTCTGCCAACCAATAAAAAAGTCAAAATATCATATCAAAGTTCTGGATTCCAAATCCACAGGATATATTGCAAACTGAGCAAGTTCATTGTGGTTCTAATTTGGCATCGTCATTTACAAAATAAGAACATTAATGAGGATATTAAGACAATGTACAAAAAATCATGATTAAAGATACTGCGAATCATGTAACATTAGATCATGAAGCAGAATACCATACTGGGAATGAGGTTAAATAAAGTGGTGGTGAATATTTTACTTAAGAATTTTGAAGCCTAATAGCGTTCTCTCACCTTTTGGAATACTAAAATCACAAATTATTCTAACCCAAGCCTACTAAAAGAGCTTCCTAGATGGCTTTCTAATTCTATCCATGTCAAATAGCCCCCCAAAAGTGTCATAGTGCATGGGCAGCAACAGATATGAATCACCAGGAATCAACTACCAAGAAGCAAGTGGTCAACAACGAAGGAAGCAGCATTCACCTCCTACAAAGCATTAACATTATTTTAATATTTTTGCTAGGGATTCAGAATACCAAGTGACATCCCTAAAAGTGGTCTCAGGACAGTACAATATAACCTTTTTTTTTTCTTTTTCTTTACGGTTTATACGTCAGTATAACTGCATTTATATCTGCCATTTTTAAAGATGTTAGTAACAATAAGCCAGTGCATTCTGGACATCAGAAGAGGAGCTATTTCACACAATACTAAGAGGTTATAATAATATCACAAAAAGGGTGTAAAAATTAGGTTTCATGTTCAAATAAGAGAGAACAATCTCCATTTATTTACAAGGAAGATTACTGTAACATTATTCAAAAATTAGGAGCAATCATTTGTTGTCATGATTTTCTTCCCTTTTTATTGATAGAATAAACAAGAAAGAAATACTAATCAGAAGCATACCATTGAAAGAAAAAAGAAAATAAAAAGCCACTTTACAGCGCACACCTGATTTCTTTGATGCCCCACCAAGAGGTGACAGGTGTGAGCTAAAGTTACTAGGTGTGACATTTTCAGCAAGCAATGAGGAACTGAAGTCCTTACAGCTAAATTTGACACTGTTTGGGTTTCCTGCATAGTATAGAGAAAGCAAGTAAATAATCATGTCCAGACAAGTGCCTTTAAGACTAGGATAAAAAATAAATAAAAAAAGAATAAACCCAAATTGCGCTTGAGATGCAAATCAACATTTACCTCCGTAACGATCACTGATTTTGAACTTCTTTGACTGGTTTTCTTCTTTATGTAATGTATGGGATTGGTATTTGTGGCCTGCATTTTCCTTCAACTTCTTAAAAAATGCAAATTCGGAAGTTTTGGGGTCATCGACTGCAAGTTACATTCAAATGGAATGATTAATATTTTCAAAACACGAGTTCCAATTACTTTTGATTGGTACCACTAGAAATACAACATAATTATGAAAATAGAGCTTGTATATATTTAAACATTTAGCACAAAGAGAAACAACATATTTACTTGACCAATGTTGATACTTGTAATTCCAATCCCACGGAATCCATTAGCATCATATTCCCACAATGATTTTTCACCCTTCTCCAAGAAGAATTGAGGAAGCACATATGACAGCCAAATATGATTCGATACAGCAACAAATCTATCGGTAATGCGTATGCCTAGACAACAAGGCATATCTTTTCCATTGGCACTCAAATTGTACAAAACTAGTTTGTCACGAATTTGATGATGTGGAAGAGTACAAAATACAATGCAAACAGCAATCCCAATCCAATCATTACACAAATGAGAAAAAGGTTCCATTATATTCACTTCATTCCCCATACATTGATGGCTAAACCACTCTGGAATTTCACTTCCAGGAAAAACAACATCATATCTTTCCCCATGATAGTTAGGAGAGAGTCCCTGAAACATACAAAGCATGACGCTTAGAACTATGTGAGAGAGAGAGAGAGAGAGAGAGAGAGAGAGAGAGAGAGAGAGAGAGAGAGAGAGAGAGAGAGAGAGAGAGACCTGAGTGGACTTTTTAATCACTGAAAAAAACCAGTCAATGAATCCTTGATTGCCAGTCAGTTTGCTACAATCTGAAAGGAAGAGACTTGGCTCAAATGAAGAATTTGGTCTCAATAGATCTGGTACCGTTTCCAATGAGGAGCAACCAAATCCATCAATATAACCTATATTTAAAGGAAGCTTTGGAAAGGATTGAAGACTCGCGCAATTATCCACACTCAAATATTTTAGATTAGATAGTTGGGCGATGCTTTCCGGAAGGCAACTAAAATTATTTCCACTTAGATCTAAGTCTTTTAAAGAGAATAAGCAGGCAATATCATTGGGGATTTCCTTGAGATTGCAATTACTTAAATTCAATTCCCTCAAAGAAGACAAACCAAATAGAGAAGACAATAGCAAGCCCATGGATTCGGAACTTCTCGACATTGGATTAAAAGGGAGAAGCTGGAATCCACCAAAAGCTATTTTTTTTAAAGTTTCAAAAATAGCACTAGAAGAAGGCATCTGTCCGTTCACATCAACACTTTCACCACGCCCCAAGTTCTCTAGTAGTTTTGAGCAGCCGCAAAGATTGAGATGTTTAAGCCACGTCATATTAAAAAATGTGCTAGGAAGAGACATAAGATTTTTACAATCCCTTACATTCAATGAAGCAAGGCCACTCAAATTCCCAATTGATGTGGGTAGTTTTGTAATAGCAGTGCCATCAAAGTGAAGCTCTGTTACACGTCCCATATTCTCTCCAAATTCTGGAATTGTTTTTATTTTTGAGCAATCAGAAAGAATAAGGATCTTTAGAGACTCTATCTCAAATTTTCTTGGAAGACTTTTGAGATTTTTACAACCTTCTAGATTAAGAACAGTAAGCTTTTTCAACATCTCCCAAGACTGCAGAAAGCCATAAACAAAATAATTTTTAGCTTTAAAAATCTTATAGTTTAATGAAACTATTGAAAGAAAAATTGTAGAAGGGTAATTATTACCTTTGTGTCCGTCCAAAGTCGTTCAATGTTGCTAAAACACAAGTGAAGTTCAATCAACTTATTTGGTAGGAAACTTGTTGGCAAATTTTTTGAAGGGTATCCACGCCAATTAAGAAATCTTAAGTCATTAGGAAGATATTTGGGATCATACATGAGGTGAGAATCTTCAATTATGAGGAGTTTCAAACGATTCATCTTTGAAAATGATTCACGATTCCAGTGTGTTCCTTCTGTTCCTAGAAACGTTAAGATGATGCCTTGAATTGCTTCTGTTCCCTAATAATCATGAACAAAGTGGATTAGTGAATTGTAAAATGTATAATTACCAAAACTACTTTATGTTAAACTATGTTGAATTAATTAGGTATATTCTTGGGTTCTTTCAATAAGCTCTTACCGTATTATTTGTGAACACATTGTCAATATCTTTAGACAACCACAATCTACTACGCTTCTCAGGTTGGTCTTTTGGGCACTCTTTACGGACTATATCTCGACCCATTTCTTGGATTAAATCATGCATCCACAATTGATTGTCTTGATACTTAATAAGAGATTTATCAGCAAGAACCCTTAATCCAATTTCGGGGTAAAGCTCAAGACAATCTAATATTGCTATAATAGTTTCTTGATTTCTATAATTCAAGAAACATGCAATATGCAAGAAAATTTCCTTTTCTGTTTGTTGTAGTCCATCAAAACTTATTTGAAGTACATCAAGAATTTTTCTTTCAGGAAATTCTTTAAGCCTATCCAATTCACTTTTCCATTCATACGAACTTCTCTTGTACAAAAAGGAACCTAAAACCTCAATGGCTAAAGGAAGGCCACTAGCATAATGTACAAAGGCTTGAGACAGCTCTAGATAATCTTCAGGTGGATGCTCTTCATTAAAAGCTTTCGAATTAAAAAGAATAAGAGCTTCCTCATTACTCAATCCTTCAACCTCATATGTATCATCTACTTTATATGACATTAGCAAATGCGCATCTCTTGTTGTTATGATAACTCTACTACCTGGGCCTAACCAATCACGCTTTGCACCTAATTTGTTCAACTGGTTTAATTCATTTACATCATCAATAATGAGAAGAATCTTTTTGTGACGTAACCTATTCTTGATCATGTAAACTCCATTATCAACATCTTTCACATTCACGTCTCTTAGAATCAAAAGATCATTCAAAAGTTTTTGTTGTAACTGAAGTATGCCATATTTTTCGCAAACTTCCCTGACATCAGCAACAAAACTACATGCTTCAAATTGATTAGAAATCATACTGTAAACAACTCTTGCTAGAGTTGTTTTACCCATTCCTCCTGTTCCCCTAATTCCTATAATGCGAACACCATTTGACTCTAGAGCTAAATGTGACATCAATTTCTCAACTCTGGAACTTGTTCCTACTAGTCCCTCGGTAGCTACAAAGAATGTATAACTCGGTTTATTTATTATCACTTTCACAATATTGTCAATAACTTCTGCTTCGGGCCTACAATGAGGAGGGAATAATAAATAGTGAGTTTGAACCTCCCATGAAAAAACCCAAATTAGAAAATTTTGCAGATATATAGCATTTAGTATAGTTGATTAATATTGAAATCCCAACAAATAAATGTATATACAACTTAATGCAAAATCTGAATGTATCATTTTAGTTTAGTTTCATTCCTTATGAAACCTAGGTTTAATTTGAGACATATGCACTATATACTCAATATTATAAATCTGAATATTAGCTGGATTAAAAAAAAAAAAAATCTTATTTCATGCTACCTATGTTTCCATGTTCGGATGGGTTTGGAATCTGATAAGTTTTTGACCTAGGATAGTATAAGCAACACCAGGAATTTTCCCCATTGTCAACAGAAAAAAAAAAAAAAAGAAGAAGAAGAAGAAGAAAGAAAGAGAAATTTTGAATGTAAGATTTGCTTTTATAACACAATGTGTTCTCTTAAAACAAAAGTTACTCAGGGTTCTACTTAGTTTAATTGGTAAAGTTTACTATCGTCAAATAAGAGATCTTGGGTTTGCTCCCTGTTTACCCCCAAAACCAAATGGTGTCTTAGTATGATGATAAAAAAAAAATCATTAGGAGCAAATGTCATATATTAAAAATATATACAAATAAATAAATAAATAAAAACAAAGGTCTCTTTGTGTTCCATTGCATTTAATTGAGTTAAATATTGCCCATACGGAAATAATAAATGTCTTATAAAATGTTGAAAAGGTGAAGAACAACTTTGGCTAAAATGATAACTTGTATTTCTTTATCTTTATGACAATTGGGACTTGGGAGTGTAGCTATTTTTTTCTCATAATTGTTAGTGGGATTTTTTGTGAGTAATGCTATGTTCACAATATTTCATAACAAATTTTAGGTGGGAAGTTATTACTCGTTCTAATCTAAGCCCACCACTAAAATAAAGGCAACTAGTTGCAACTTGTTGCCTAGGATATATTGTGAAATTGTTGTTGTGAATGTAACATTTCATTTTCTTTTGGTTAGTATTGCCCTTGAATGTAGGCATAGATTTTATCAAATTATGTTAACATTTGTGTCTAGTATTGCTTACCTTTTTATTTACATGTTTTTCACAACAAATTAGCATTCGAAGTAGAACTTCTACTATTACAACAAGTAACTTATAATGAGTTTACCCAGAATTTTTTTTTGACAGCTCTGTTTCCACATATAAGTTTGACAATATTTTTTCTCTCTCTCTCTCTCTCTGAGAATATGATATTAAGTAGAGCAGCCACAAGAATTTGTAATTGCTTGAGCAACTGTACATTTCAAATTATTCATGCAATAAAAAATTGTACATGAAGCAAGAATTTTGGTTAATCTTTTCATGGTTCATCTTTTCAGGGCTCCACAAAGTCCAAGTGCATCTCAAATTATTGATGCATAAAATATGTTCAGTTTTACATATACTATTGGTGCGCACTAGCAGAAGTTCATTAAAAGTTATAAATGTTATGGAGGAAAATATTTCACTTATGTGTTAAAAGAGTTTTGTAGCTCAATCAACAACTCTTGATGTTTCCAATAAAAACATTTAGGGTTCAAATCTCCTCTCTACCACAGTAACTTTTGAACTATGAAAACACAAACATTTCACTTTTATCATCAAATTGAATAATAAATAGGTAACAAAAATAAGATAAAAGAAATTTAAATTACATTGTGAAAATTGAATGTATTTAAGTAAGAGAAAGGAATGGAAAAAAATGAAATGGAATGGAATTAAGTAACCTTAATTGGATGTTTTAAAATAAAGAAATGGAAAAGAATGAAAATGAATGGAACGTAAGTAATCTTGTTTGGGGGTAACATGAAGGGAATAGAATGAAATCATTTTATGACAATATTACTATTAGACCTCCAATTTTAAAATAAAGGGTTGAATATATAGGGGTATTTTGAGAGTTTTAATAAAAAAATTATTAAATCTAATTCTATTCCCTCCCATTTCTCCCAATTTCGAGGGGAATGAAAATTTGAGGTTTTAAGGAACTAGAGAAGAATGAGTGTTCCCTCCTACTTATTCAATTCCCTCCTATTTATTCTATTCCCTCCTTCTTAAACTTTCAAACAACGGAATGGAAGTTCATTCCCTTTATCAAATTAAAAC
This sequence comes from Castanea sativa, assembly GCF_040712315.1. Classification (NCBI taxonomy): domain Eukaryota; kingdom Viridiplantae; phylum Streptophyta; class Magnoliopsida; order Fagales; family Fagaceae; genus Castanea; species Castanea sativa. Next base: position 40,622,703 of record NC_134024.1, on the reverse strand, counting down.
TCCCAAATAAGGGAATGAAACAATATTCTAAAATTATTTTTTTTCATTCCTTTTCATTTTATTCCCTTCTCCCAAATGAGGCCTTAACGACACAAACTTTTTTTTTGAGAGAAAGTTTACGACATAAACTTAAAAACTATGATATATAGATGATTAAAGTAACTTGAAATTCTTTGAACTTTTAATAGTATAATTTAAAATAGTATTTAAACGTGTTGAAGATTTGATATTAAAGTTTATTTTAAACCAATATTTATGAATAACTTTAATATACTTATTATAGAAAGTCATATAACATAAGCACTTTGTGCGACATATTAGGCTCTTATGTAGTGAGCCACAAGGAACATATACAATGCGTATAATAATTAACACAACTTAAAAAAAAGAAAAAATCTGTGGCTATTTTATTTTTCATAATGTGGCTATTTTATTAAAGAAATTTTATTTGGCTAAATTAAGGCCCTCACAACTATGTTTATAATTTTAATCAATTCAAATTTAAAGCTCTTTTTTAAATAGAATTTTATTTTGACTAATTATAATAACGGAGTTTAATTCTATTGCTACTTTATTTGTAATGGTTAGGTTTTACATTTGTGTTGGCTAATTCCCGTGTTAAGTTTAATAAGTGTTAGAGAGAGTTGTATTTAAATAGTTTGCTTAGTATCAAGTGAAGGAGTAACATAGAAGAAATCAAGCATGAGAAGACTCGTTCGAGTAAACTTCATACAAAAAGTTTACAAACCCTCAGCTTGACATTCTATTGACCCAAACTTAAACAAGTTTTCTCAATTGTGATTTTAGTAAGAAGTTAACTATCTTTTCTAGTCTAACAACTTAACCTAATTTTTCAATATAATGTTACTCCTTGACCTAGAAAACTATTTAAAGGGAGCCTTCTTTCACTAAGCCTATACAAAAAATCCTTCCCCATGCTTTTACAACCTTTAGCCTAATTTGATTTATTGCAAAACCACAAAAGTTGTTAAGCATACTAGTGTGTTCATTAGTTTTTCCATCCAAATGCTTCTTTAGAGCATCAAAGTTCTGATAATTGAAAACAAGTTCATTCGTTGAGAAGTTTTTTAGAGGAATTCTAGAGTTTTGCAGCAACGACAATGGGAGGTGAATTGGCTTTTTATTTATTTTATTTTATTTTTACTTAATCATCAAATTTGTGTGATTTTTACCATTTTCATTGCTTTTAGATTTTGGTGATACTTGTAGCGGTTGAACACAGTAGCAGAGTCAGAAAATTTTTTCAAGGGGGCTAAGCTAAATAATAATAATAATAATAATAATAATAATAATAATAATAATAATAATAATAATAATAATAATAATAAAAAATCCAAATAATAACATACACACACATTTATTTATTTATTGCTTATACATGAAATGTTTGTAATTTTGATTTAACATAAGATATTTTCTTACATTAATAAAAATATTCACATCAAATAAGTGTTTTTACTTTTTACATCTTTGCAACAGATCAATTTTTTAACTGTGAACTTATATGAAATTTGATCACGGTCAACATGTTAATCCATTGTCCATTGTTTACGCTATTGGGTTCTAAAATCATATTGTTTAGTAATTATGTTTAGTATTATTCTATAAATTAAAAAAAAAAAAACTCTTTTATTATTCTTATTTTTTTTCTCCCACCTTCCAAAGATTGAGATTTATTTTGAATCTTCGTATTTAACAATTTTAACCTTATCATATTCTATACTTTAAATTTAAAACTATTTAATGAGATATTTCTTGATAAATTAAAGGATCAAATCATCAAATCTTATTTCCTAAAAAAAAAAAAAAATCAAATCTTACTCTGTTCAAAGTAATATAAATTACCTATCATGTATAATGTGGGCGGATTTAACATAAAATATATTATAGTCAAAACATCATATTGTATGATGTAATTCATGGTATATATATATATAGGAAGAGCTATTTGAAACATTTTTTAAAAAGTCAAACTACTTTACCTATCTTGTGAATGCCACCCGGAGAGATTGGCCACTTCACTCAAAGCGGCTCGCCAAGTTTGCACCCTCTCTGTGTTCCCCTTCAAACGTTTTTCATGCTTAGCAAAAGCTTGTGCAAAAGTTCCCTTCTGATTTCGTACATCAGATGGGTTCACTTTATAAAATATAGGTAAAACGGTCATTTCCATCTCCTTCATGCATCGAATGATTTCTACAAGTTCATCCAAACACCATGTCGAAGATGCATAGTTTCTTGAGAGAATAACAATAGCAAATCTCGATTCTTTCATTGCTTTCAATAGTTCTAGTGCAATAGATTTTCCTCTCTCTAGTTTTTCATTGTCTCTAAAGGTAGAAATACCCGAACGTTGCAAAGAAGCATATAGATGGTCAGTAAAACTATTGCGCGTGTCCTCACCTCTAAAACTAAGGAAAACGTCATATATCCACCGTCTTGAAGAAGAAGATGATGATGACAACAGTGAGGCGCCTTGAGTACTCATTGAATCCAATGGAAATATGTTGGTAAATCTTGAACCACAATAAGGATAAAAAATAAATTAGTAAAAAAACAATTTGAAGGATGTGTGTGGAAAGTAAAATAACTAGCTAGGAAAGAAGAATATGATTTAAAGTGGATTTTTTGAGAAAAGAAAAATAAAAGAGATAGATGTGTCTGAAAAGTGAAAATTTACAAATTTAAGGAGTTGCAGCAGTGGTTATAAAGCTCAAAAGCTAGCTTGAAATAAAGCGGCCTTCTCTAACCTTTTCTTTTTCACTTACTAACTAAATTGATTATTCTTGAAAGCAAGTATTTATTTCCTGAACCCCTTTTTATTTACCTTGGTCTTTTCTTCGAGAAATCTTCCTGGCAAAACAATGACCAAAAAATATTTTTAAATGTAATGATTATTTGTAATATAAATATATACACACAGGATAAACTCAATTATTTTTAACTGAAATGATAAGACTACATCCTTCCTCCACACATCCTGAATAGAATCAGGTAGGGAGTTCTTATTACAACAAACAAATTAAAGGATCTGAGAGAGGCAGCAAATTTAGCAAAAGCATTTGCTTCCCTAAAAATGAGAGTTGGGAGAAAAGAACATTTATAAAAAGAAGCTTTGACATCAATTATAAAATGTTTTTACCAATTCAAACTATCTACCATGTCTCTTTTAACTGTAGGAGTTACCAGATCAAGCATGAGGGGATCAGTCTCAAAACCCCTTTTGTTTTTTGAACTTTAATATGTGAAGAACTTAAGTGTGTTCAGCAAATAGACTCTTAATTAGTGTTGCTACTCCCTTACTCTTAGTACAAGAATGCAGGAAGTTCAATATCCTAATGACCCTAGTGGCTACCATCTGTTTGAAAGGAATAAATCGTAGCATATGTTGATAAATCTTGAACCACTAAGTAGTTCCATTGCAATTTCAAATTGAAGTAAAATAAATTAAAAGGGCAAAAAAAAAAAAAACCTTCGTTGTGAATAATTTTTTTTTCTAGGAGGGAAGTAGAAGACATGGATGTGTGCAAGAAAAGTAATAACTTACAAATTTGGAGAATTGCAGAAATTGGTTGTTGTGAAGTTCTATAATAACCTCTGGAAACAACGCTTTTGGATACAGTTCTAATTTATAGAACAACTTTTTGCTTTATACTAGAATTTGTTTTTGTTCTTAGGCAATGCTCTCAAAAAAATTATTCCAATCTTTTCTTTTATCTTTACTTATGCTCAAAAGTAGCTTTAACCAGAGTAGTTGTGCAAGTGGCCCTTTCTTTCGCGGAATTGTCCTTGCAAAACAACAACGACAACAATTATTTTTAATCTTTCTTTTTCTTTTTCCTTTGTCAAGATGCTCTCTCTTTCCTCTAGGCATCCTCCAGTCAAAAGGATGACTGGAAGTTCTCAACTTGATTAAAAAATAAAAATAAAAAAAGACCCACGAAGACTTCTTTTCTTTTGGCAAAATAGGGTACGCAAGCGGCCATTCCTCTCTTTTAACTGTAGGTATCAGATGAAGCACGAGAGGGGATCAGTTTCCAAACCCACTTTTGTTTTTTAAACATTTGAATATGTCAACTTAATTAAGTGTGCCCAGCAAATTGACTCTTTGTAATTCCAACTTAGTTGTTGTCTTGCCTTCTCAAGAATTAATAAGTTTATGGGTTCCGATTCTTCACCTGTTATCGTTTGTTGATTTCCCAATCTTTAGAGCTAAGCTTCTAGATTTTTAACGGATAGGATTGTATATATTGGATTCGGATCTGTAATCATGGAAGAACTTTGGTAGATGCGCAAGGTAAAAGAAATAACTTGTAGCCAATGGAAAAACAAGGAAGTCATTTAATAGTTCCAAACAAATGAAACCCCTTTGCATGCTTTAAATTAAACCATACCAAATTATATGGGAAGGACATCTAAAGGAAAAATATGAAATTTTGAATAGTTTACTTGCTTTCAAGCAGATGATTTCTTCTGCTTTTTAAAACACCAACAAAGCCTTTTGTTTTTTTTTTTTAATACCCATTCTTTGTCCTTTGAAGTCAAAGTAGGGTGGCAATTTATGTTAGTGGGTCTTGTTTGTGATGCGTCATAATTCAACCCTAACTAGAGACGGAACCATGTGTGGACTAGGGTGAACCTTGTCCCCATTCCTCCTCACTCCCAATTTTTATAAAAAAAAAAATCACTACTATATATAAATACAAACACAAAAGTTTTGCAATTGAGCAGAGAATTTTATTCTGGACCCCTCCTCTCCAAAAAATTTATAAATTGACCTGAGAAACACCAAAACAAAATTTTGATATCCCTTTTGCTTTCTGGATTTGTGATTTTTGTTTGTTTATTTTTTTGGTTTGTCTAAAGGATTCTCTAATTCTTGGGGCTTTAAACAAACCAAAAGGCCAACATAACAAATCAAAAATCCGGCCTATACAAAATTGATATCAAGAAAACAATCATAAATAATTAAATGTAAAGGGTAATGTGTGTTGGGTACTGTAATTGATCAATATTGAAATCATTGAAATTTTCATTGAAAACACCGTAAAATACCAAATACTTAGTTATAAACCCTTGGCTGAGAGGACCTAGCTAGACTAGTTATTTTTGAATGCCTTTCCTCTTACTTTGCTGTTTTAGGTTCTCTAACGTGGCACATGGGATGAACTTACGCAAGTAATTTACTCCTCATTAAGAAAAGAAAAGAGAAGAAAGAGTAATGTTCCTTTTTAAAAAACTTTTTATTTCTTTGAGAATAAGTACTTTAGTTAAAGTTTGATGACAATTATACTTTAGACATTCAGCGTTGAGGAAAAGAAAATAAAGACTAACTTTTTGGTGACCAGCTATTGGTCCTGTTTATATATATATATATATTTTAATGCATGTTTATATTGCTTTTTGATAGACTAAAAAATACAACTTTATATTGCTTTCCTTTTTGTCTATTCAAAATAGAGATGTCACCTTGATGTGTCATGCATAAATTCTTATTAGTGGAATATGCAAACTTTATGAGTAATTCATCCTTTAATTAATTTTGTTTAGGCAATGTGCAAATTAGCTGAAGAAAGGGTACAAGCAGTACATAATTACTCAAAAGCAACTTGAAACAACGGGGCATTCTAATCTGTTATTTTTCTCTTACTAGACTAACTATTTATTTTCCCACTAACAATAGAACCCCTTTTTATTTTCCTTTAAAGTAGGTGTGCAAGTCACCCTTTTCTTCCAGGAATTGTCCTAGCAAAAGCAAAACAACGACAACAATTATTTTTAAATGGTAACGTCTTATAGCCAAGTAATTTACTAAAATATAAAAGAAAAAGAAAAAAAAGAAAGTTCTTGGTAACTGGTATAAAGTTTTTTTTATTAAAATTTACATCCAATAAAAAAATATTGAGTGAAGTTGCAGTTTTAGAATATAAATAAGTTTGTTATGTAATTTTTTTTTATATATAAGATAGAAATTATACTCTAACCTAATCTAAGTGTATATGTATATAAAACTTTCTTTTAGAGACTTGAATCCTAACTTTTACAATACATATAAAGTATTATCTAACTTAATTAGTGCAATACCCAAGTAATTTACTAATATATAAAAGAAAAAGAAAAAAGAGAAAGTTCCTAGTAACCGGTATAAAGTTTTTTTTTTTTTTTTTTGTATATACTTCATTTTGCTTTTTTGAAAAATTTTTTATTTTTTATTTTGGGTAGAAGTACTTTGGTGGAAATTAGATGGAAATCAAATAACACTTTACACATTCTGCGTTCATCAGGAAAAGAGAAAGAAAGATTACTTCTTGTTGGTGGCTTGCAATAAAGTTCCGTTTATATTGCTTTTTGACCGACTTAAAAGTTGTATTCATATGGCTTTCTTTATGTTTTTTTAGAATAGAGACAAGTCAATTTCTCAAAAAAAAAAAAAAAAGAATAGAAACAAGTCATCGTGATCTGTCACGCATAACATTTTCCTCAGATCATAGCAGGTGGGCTGGATATGTGTCACTGGGTCAACACCGAATAGGCCCACCAAAGTGGCACATGAGATGAACTTATGCAAGAAATGAAAAGAGAAGAAATAGTAAGTTCCTTTTTAAAAAACTTTTTATTACTTTGTGGATAAGTACTTTAGTGGAAGTTTGATAACAATTACACATTCTGCATTGAGGAAAAGAAAATAAAGATGAACTTCTTGGTAGGCAGCTATAACTCTTGTTTATATTGTTTTTTTGACAAATTATAAAGTTTTATTCCAATTGTTTTCTTTATGTTTATTCAAAATAGAGATGTCATCATAATGTGTCACACATAAATGCTTATCAGTGAAATTTGCAAAAACTGTGTAATTCATCCTTTAATTAATTTTGTTTAAACAGTGTGTAAATTAGCTAAAGAAAGGGTGCAAACTGTACATAATTAATTACTCAAAAGCAGCTTGAAATAACACAGCATTCCAATCTTTTTTTTTTTTTCCTCTTATAATAGAACCCCTTTTTATTTTCCTTCAAACAGAAGTAGGTGTGCAATTCCCCCTTTTCTTCCAGGAATCGTCCTAACAAAACAACGACAACAATTATTTTTAAATGGTAACGATTTTACTTTAATATACATAGAGGAAATTATTTATAACTGAAAAGATAAACCCATTCCCATGTAATTGGTTGATTAAAGGGTTAAGGATTCACGAATCACACCCTCTAACTGTTCTGGGTCAAGTCAACAAATATTTTTTTTTCATTTTTTTTTTGTGAACATACCATTTCTTTCTTCCAACCATCTTCCAGTCAAGGATGACTGGAGGTTATCAAATTGATGATAATAATAATAATAGTAATAATAATAATAATAATCTATCTATATATATATATATATATATATATATATATATAAAACCGAAGCTTTTGATGCTCTTACAATTTTTCACGTTAGCACAATATTTAAAAGAGAAATGATATTTAAAAACTATTTAAAATAAAACCAAAATCTTTAAAACTCCCACAATTTTCCACGTCAGCACAATATTTAAAAAATTAAAATTAAAATTAAAAACTCTATTTCACTCAAAAACAAAACCCTACCTCTCTAAAACTAACGTGATAGATTCAAAATAAAAATAAAAATTAAAAACTCTATTTCACTCAAAAACAAAACCCTACTTCTCTAAAACTAACGTGACAGACTCTCTAAAACTAATAATTCTCTCTACCTCTCTAAGCTCTTCTTCTCTCTATATCCCCGATAGTGTCTGAAAATACATTCCAAATGCGAAAGTCTACTCAAAGGCACAGAGAGAGGACAAACACCCATGACGGAGCCATAGCTGCTGTTACCCATCAAAGCCATCACAAGATCTCCATTAATTGTCATAACAAGCAGCAGTTTCCAATGTTTCAAACTCTAGCCCCAGTTTACACAGGTGAGATGCTCTGTATCCAATTTCTGTCAGTTCTTTTACCAGTGTTGTTGGCATATAATTGGTATTGTCAGTGCTACTGTTGTTAAGCGTTTTTATTTTTTATTTTTTGGCCTGTTAGGAAGTTTTTTATTGGAAATTTGGGATTTATAGGTAGTGCTACTGTTGTTAGTGTTTTTGAATGTATATTGAAAAGAATTGTGGACACGTGAATATGGGGTCATATGTAGTCAAGCAAGGCACCACAAAATTATGGTGGAGCGACTCAACATCTAAGAGACTATTAATAAAATAAAACCAACCAAATTTGGGCTGGTAGTGGCGGAGATGATTTGTACTCCTGTCTACTTTCAAAGAATAGTTGGTTGAATCAAAATCCAAATAATTGGTGTTGGCTAAATTACCAACCCATGAGTTGTATTGAAATTATATATAAACAAACAAAAGAAAACTATTAAATTATTAGATAGAAGCTAAGGATAAAACATAATGATGAGACATTTGAATTTAAATAAAATACAATAGTTGGAACCAAATCCATTGCAAGTTTATCTGAAAGTTGTAGTAGCATTTGAATTGGAATTTTGATTTGCAACATGATCTGTAGAGGCAACGTGAGCTGTAGATCAATTATCAAAGACATTTATCTTAACAACGTCTAGAGCTTACAAGTAAATAATTAATCAAATTCAAATAGCACATTATGCATTTCTGTATAAATAGAGAAATTGTATCCTTGAATCATGTACCCGTAAGCTGATCATACTCCACACAGATTGAGTAATGAATTTCGCTTTTGATTTTGGTGAGTGAGTGATTCTACTCTAGGTTCTGATTTTTAGTTTTCTGAAATTTAGCCGCTGTTAATTATTAAACAAAGAGTTAGAGATGGAATTTGAGAAGTATCTTAATTAATGCTTTGTTAGTGCTCTTTGATTCATCTTTTCTTTTTCTGCTCACAATTTGTATATGGTTTTTTTCCCTAATGAATTTGTATAGCTATTTAATTGATTGGTTTAGAATTGTTATGGTTTCAATGATGTCCAATCGTTATTTGACTTATTTCTAACTATGATGTTGCTAACTAATTGACATATATATATATATATATATATATATATAATCGAAGCCTTTGAAACTTCTACAATTTTTCACGTTAGCACAATATTTAAATAAAATTATTATTTTATTTAAATAAAATTATTTTTGTTTAGTCCAAACTTAACAAGGAGTAAAACTCTATCTCTTGAACAAGTCGATCTTAAACTCAAACTTATCATTATCAATTTTTAAATAAAATTATTTTTGTTTAGTCCAAACTTAATAAAGAGTAAAACTCTATCTCTCTAACAAGTTTTTCTTAAACTCAAACTCTTCATTATCATTTTTTTAAACCAAAATTATTTTTTTTTAATCTAAATTTAATAAGGAGTAAAACTCTACCGAAGCCTCTAAAGCTCTCACAATTTTTCACCTCAGCACAATTTAAATAAAATTATTTTTTAAAACAAAATTACTTTTTTTAATATAAATTTAACAAGGATTAAAACTCTATCTCTCTAACAAGTCCATCTTAAACTCAAACTCATCATTATCAATTTTTTAAATAAAATTATTTTTGTTTAGTTCAAACTTAACAAGGAGTAAAACTCTATCTCTCTAACAAGTCCATCTTAAACTCAAACTCATCATTATCATTTTAAAAAAAAAAATTTATTTTTGTTTAATCTAAACTTAACAAGGAGTGAAATTTTGTCTCTCAAACAAATTCAACTTAAACTCAATTTAAGTTATTTTTTTGCAGTATCTGAAACTGTCTAACAAATTTTTTGTAAGCAATTACAAGTTCAAGTAATGACTTCTTCATCAAATTGTAACACAAATGGAAGTCATGCAAGAGCAAATCATGTAATAGTGCAGTTTTTTAATCAATTTAAGATTTTATAAAATTATTTTAGTTAATCTCACAAATAAGTAAGTTCCCGTGCATAGCACGGGTTAGTGACTAGTAATATATATAAAACCGAAACCTCTGAAACTCTTACAATTTTTTACATCAGCACAATATTTAAATAAAATTATTATTTAATTTAAATAAAATTATTTTTGTTTAGTTCAAATTTAACAAGGGGTGAAACTCTATCTCTCTAACAAGTCCAAATTCAACTCAAACTCATTATTATCACACACACACACATACTAAAATTTCATTACTTACTAAAATCCTTTTGAATCAAAGTTACAAGAAAACCTCATAAAATACTTTTGCCGACTTAAGCAATCCAACTCCTACTTGGATGCTTATCAAAAGAGTCCTACTTATGCTCCACAGCACAAACTAGCCTTTGCTATATATATATATATATATATATATATATATATATATATATATATATATATATATATATAGACATGCATGTTTTGTGCCTCAACATTGGTTTTGTAATAGAGTTCAAGCTGAGGCAATTTACTTCGAGGAAATTAAGGTTTCTCCTTGTGGTGAGAGAGCTCTTTTGGGTGTGTATTTGGACTTTGGGTTTTGTGAGAATATTTTGATACTTCATTTGTAATTTACATCATTTCCCTGAATTATACAAATTTGTGTATTTGTTTACACACAAATACATAGGTTAATCTTGAACACTATAAAAGCAGTGCAAACCCTATGAACTCTTCTTCTGTTATTTTCTTCTCCTCTACTTTGTTAAAAAAGATTTATTTTATGGTTTTTCATATATTTTTAAAAAGTAATTTTCGTACATGAACCACCAAACCCTACGCCTATAACTGTATATAATTTTTTTTTTATTGTTTAAAGTTTAGACCCGTTAAAATCTAAAACTTATTCCTTTATGGGTTTGTGTACTTTTTTATTTTTCTTATATTTCTCTTTTGAATAGTCCTATATTTTTTTGAATTGTTTCAATAACTTATTCTTTAATTATATATCTTTTTTGGTATTTTGAAAGTTCTGAATTTGTGTATATTTGAACATCTTTAACAGATTTCAATGACTATACCATGTATTATTCTTTTGAAGGTAATCAATTTTTCTTTTATATTTCTCTACTGTGTAACCATTTACATTTTGTTTTGTTTAAAAAATTTATAGGAAAGCAAATCTTATGATTATTTAATATTTTTTGGTCTTTTAAAAGTTTTAACATCTGAATTATTCTTTTGATGGTAACACATATTTCTCTTATATTTCTTTGTTGTGTGTGTGTGTGTGTATATATATATATTATCCATAATTTGTAGGCTTTAAATCTTTTGATTCCTTTCGATAGTTATAACCATGGATTATTCTTTTGAATGTAACTCATATTTTTCTTATATTTCTCTATTGTTTAGTTATATATATATTGTTTTATTTCAATAATTTCTAAGTAATGAATCATCTAATTCTTTAATATTTTTTTGTCTTTCAGAAGTTTTAATATTTGAATTTTTAAGTTATTTTTTTGCAGTATCTAAAACTGTCAGATAAATTTTTTGTAAGCTATTGCACGTTCAAGTAATGACTTCTTCATCAAATTGTAACACAAATTGAAGTCATACAAAAACAGATCATGCAATGGTGTAGTTTCTCAATCAATTTAAAATTTTATAAAATTATTTTAATCTACCTCACAAATAGGTAGGTTCCTGTGCATAGCACGAGTTAGTGACTAGTAATAAATAAAGACAAAACTTCTTTACACATTTTGCGTACACGAAGAGAAAATAAAAAGAAATATCATTTTTACAATAATTTCACAATATTTTAATAATAAATTTTAAGTGGTAAGTTGTTAAGGGTTGTAATTGGTTGGGTAAAAAAATAATTTTAGTAGTAGATTTAAATTGGAACTAATAAAAATTAACCACCTATAATTTATTGTTAATTAAAATACTAAGAAATAGTGAAAATATTATAGACATAATACTTCTCATAAAATAAAAATAACTTCTGGGTTGGAATGAGCATCCACTTGCAATTATATATACTTTTATTTTTGCCATTCGCTTTCTTTGCAGATCATTTTCAATCAGTTTATAAAATAAATTAGATTCAATAATGTAAGCAAGTAGTTAAATTATATATCTGTTTTTTTAATATACAATAACTATCACCTTGAGGTGTCCTAGTTGCATTGGACAGACCTCCAACTGCCATTACTAGTTTATAAAATATATTGTTCATCATCTTTAAGCGTGTCAATTCATCTAAGCATAAAAAATAATCCTAGCATGCACAACCAAAGTCACCCACACAGCAATAATGTCCCATCTGCAAAAGGGTATGAACCAAACCTAAAAACAAGGACTATGTCTACTTATATATGGCAATAAACTCTTTTAACTCGAAGTTAATGGACTGACATTTTTTTATATTTTTAATTAAAATATTGAGGATTAAAATCCTTCCTCCGCCAATTATTGATTTATAAAAAGAAATATTAGAAAGAAATCAATTTTCATCCATGTTGCCTCTCCTTCTAGGAATCTACCAGTCAAAAGGAAGACCGAAAGTTATCAAATTGATTAAAAAAATAATAATCATACTAAATAAAACAGAAAGTTATCAAATTGATTTAAAAATAATAATAATAATACTAAATAAAAGAGACCTACAAAGATTTTTAGGGACGTATGGTTCGTTGTGATATGTCCTTGATGTGATATATATTACTTTTTTTTTTTTTTAGAATCGGATACATATTACCTTAATGTTAAGGTGTTTGGTTTATTTAATTTTTTCTAACATTATCGTAATCTAAGATTACAAAATATATCGTATTACCATAATTATATCACCTTTTTAAATGGGGTGATCTTATATTACTTATTGGTGGGATGTAATAATTTATTGAATTCACAAAATTTATTCAAGAATCACACCCTCTAGGCTCTAACTATTGTGAGTCAAGTCAACAAAAAGTGGTAAGTTTAAATTACAACCAATAACAACTAATTGCCTATAATTTGTTGTTGAAATACTATGAAATAATGAAAATATTATAGAAGTAGCACTTCTCATAAAATATAGCTTCTTGGTGGCCAACTATAAATTAAAGTCTTGTTATATTGCTTTTTGACAAAATTATAAAGTTCTTGTAAGTGCACAATTGCACCTGGACCCAAGAACAGTTATGGGCTCAGGCCCAATGAGCCTTAAACAATACGAATTTGTAGAGTGTGGGCTTGAAACCTAGGTTAGAAGTGTGTGGGAATTAAATGACAAACCAAAGATTGCCAGTACTTGGAAACAACAAGGAATATTGTAAATAGGCCTCCTCGGACGTAAGCCGAGAGCTGTTCTTATATTATATCTTTCTCTTTGTCTTTTTTCCTTTTTTAGGTTACAAAAAGTCCGTCCCGTTTCTGTTCTAGGTCCCTCCTTAAATACTCCTCTTTTTAATACTTTATACACGTGTTGCCCCAATTCCTCCCTTAGCCTAGATATTTATTTTCTTAGTGCCTTTGAACAGTAACTAGAAGTTTCCCTTCCACTGTTCAAGTGTCACTTCCCCATTAATGCGGCCAGGGTGGTAGGTGCAGGGTCTTTAATGTGGAGGTAGTAGCCTTTACCTTTGACATTTTTCCAACATCAGTGCTTCTAGGACATTCAAGGGTTCACCCCCTTTAACCATTGGTCTTGACCGTGTCATTCCCTAACCTTTACCATGAAGTCCTGGGTTCTCTGGTGTCAGTCCGAGGGGAAAAACATCCTCGGCTGGATCTTCGGATCCTCGGCTTATGGGCCGACCCGTAGTACTAACAAGCCCTAAACCCAAGAGCAGGTCGGCCTTCCTTAGCATGACCCAACGGCCCATATTCCCATCAAGGTATCTTTACTCCCCACAATAGCCCCTCAAAACTCTAATTTTCGACATCCAAGGAGAAAAATAGGGTTTTGATCTAACGAGGATCCACTCTCACTACTTTATAAGTGATGGCACGTGCGGAAATCGTTTCGCGTCCCAGAAAATGCCACTTGGTGGGTTTATTTTCAAAAACGCGCGCATTTATTACTGTAAGTTACTCTTTGTCTCCCATGTTCAACGGTGAGATGGGCATCCAACGGTCCTCGTTACTCCACGAAATTTTAGGCGGGACAAATATAATTTCGAGGCCGCCCTTTCGCACGTCGTGACGCTTCGGGAACCTGCGCCTTCATTTAATTCATCAGGGATCAATCCCATCAAAACACCTACAATCATTCTTTACCAGCAGAAAACCGTGGAAACTTGTACCTTCAACTTTTGTAAGTTCTTGCTCTCTCTATTCTTAGCCTTTTCTCCTCGGATACAGTCCTCGGCTGTCTTCGTAAATATTCTCCCTTCTAGAGTTTAGCCTTTCGTTCCTTTCTAATGGGTAGGCTTAAGTGTCTAGTGGATACCGCCGCTGGGATGGAAGGCTTTAGGGCCAAATACCGTATTCCCAGCGATGTAGGACTAAAATACTGCCCGGCAGAAGCCGTGGCCGGTTCTAGAAAAGAGGGAGAGGTTATCATCCCAATGATAGCCTTTATAGAGGGTGGGATGACCCTCCCAATGAGACCTGTAACTAGGGAGTACCTTCGCAACCACCGGTTGTGTCCCGATCAGTGCCTCCCAAACGTTTTTAGAGTTTTGGGTAGTGTAGATGCTCTAAACGAGCAGATGGGTTTAAACCTCACATGGCACGATGTCGTGTTCCTATATGAGTCCCATAAACTTTCTAAGGTAGGTTGTTATATTAAGTCTCGGTCCAGCACCGTTAGGCTAATCTCCTGTCTGCCCAAATCCAACAAAGGCATGAAGGACGACTACTTGATCGTGTCTGGGAACTGGCACGACGGCCTCCACTGCCCAGTTGAGTGGGGGGATCCAGGTGCGATGCCGTAGGATTAATCTCCCCACAACACAACTTCTTCTAACACACACAGAAATGCGTATTTATACTTACTGAAACTTGTTAAATATCTGTATGAATCTAACCAAGTCTGTTTGTTTTGATGTCTTTTTTGCAGATAAGAGACAAGTGCGTCCTCGTTTGAGTCACTGTAACGTTGCGGATTTAAACCGAGTACTTCGCTCCGAGGTGTTCGTCAGCGAGGACCTACAACTTAGAGCCGCTCACCTGATTTTAGGATACGATCCCATCTCTTCAGACTTCCAAGAAATAGAAAACGCCATAATCGCGGGTGACCGGAGACGAAGAAAAATAAACGTAGCCCGGCCCAATTTTTTAGACGACCGCGACCTCCCGGACGCTCCTAACACCGTTTTATACAACCAGCCTATAGCAGCAATTCCCCTTGCTGTGCATTCACAAGCAACTGTTATTCCAGAAGAGCAGGTGTCTTCTTCGCACACACTTGACGACGAGATAGATCAATTCCGTCTCGAAGACACCGAGAGACCTCGCGGGAACCAATTTGTGGTACTTTCCGACGAGGAGGAAGAAGCCGCCGAAACCTCTGGAATTGCAGGGTTTGTGGTTGCCTTACCCGAGGACGGATTCGAAGAAGACATGGGAAGAATGGCGGGTCTCCTCACTAACAGAGCTGCCAAGGTGGCAGAGAAAAAGACGGGGACGTCCCAAGTTCCCCCAGCTCTACCACCTCCTCCTCCTCCAGCTGAGCCAAAACTGCCAGCCGAGGATCCCAAGAAGAAGAGGAAGGGGGATAACGAGGGGACGATTAATAAAGACCCCAAGAAACCACGACAACAACTCCCACCAGCCCAGCAGCAGAAGCTGGACAAGGGCAAGGGTAGGGCCCGCTCGATTGAAATCGGGGAATTCAGGGACGAGGCTAAAGTGCGCCGAGCACCGACCACCTGGTCCCCCGATCTAAGGCTGGACGGCGCACCCATCTCCTGCCAGTCCAGTATAAGGGCGGTTCAACAAGGCCACGCCCATCACCTGGCCGAGGTCTTGGAACGCCCTCTCCTGCTGCCCAAGGACATGGAGACCTTGGAAAAAATGGGCCAGCCACAACTATTCCTCTCACTAAAAAGAGACTTAGTGCTGGTAAGTTTTTCTCCCTTTTTAGGAAGATTCCACTTTTAACAATATTTATAGGCAAGTTTGTTTTTTATTATTCCTAACTCCATCATACTTTGTTACAGGCTATTCAGGAGGTCTTTGTAGCTGAAAAGTTTATTGAAGACACTCGGAAAGTAGCCAGAACTGAGCTCGAAATTAGGCTGGAGACTGAGAAGTCCTTGGGTACAGCCCTTGCTGAGAACGAGAAGCTGACCTCGGAGGTGGCAGATCTGAGGAGAGAGAAAAATGGGGTCGAGTCAAACTTGAAGACTATGAAGACCCAGATAGAAGGACAGCGCAAGCTCCTTCGTGAAAGAGATGAAGAGCTCTCCCAAGCTCAAAGGGAGTGCTCGGATCCGAAGAAGCAACGGCGGCGATGAAGGAAGAAGCCGGCTCCTTCCAACTCTCTCTTCAAGCCGCCAAGCGGGCAAGTTTCGATGAAGGGGTAGCAACCACCGAGGAGCGGTGACAGAGGAGTTCGCGGCTTTATGCCGCGAATACCGTCAAAAAGTATGGGGGAAGCTTTAAACGTAGCAGGAGTTCCCCAATCTTCGGATTTGAGGAAGTCCGAGAACGTTTGGCTTCCCCTAGAAATACGAGGAGATTGAAGAGGCTCCTGCTGCTACTCCTACCCCCGAGACAACTCTTCCCGCCCTACCTCCGATGGTCCCACGGCAAATTCCTGATCCTACGAACCTTCTGGTTCCAACAAAGAGAAGGAAGGAGGAGGGGATGCAGAGAAGGACTTAAGCCAAACAGTTGAACCCAACGTCCCTCCAACGAAGACAGCAGATAAGGGAAAGCAGATCTTGACTCCCTTTGAGCTGGAGTTGAGAAAGACCGAGGGCACCAGTACCTCTCAGCAAGAGCCTCCTCCAAAAGCTTAGGACTTAGCTTAGGGCTTCTCTTTTTCCATTTTTGAATTATCTATGTAATGCATATTTAACTGATTAATGAAGAACAATTTCATTTGCTTTTCACTTGGGTTGTATCTGTTATACTTTACTTTATTTTTTTTTTGTATTTGTTATAAAGATTGCCATTAGCACATAACCAAAATTTCTCAGAGTAAACAAATCTAACTCCAAGGATTGCACAATCATAACTTTCACCTAATCTTATTCACATTATTAAAGATTTAATAAAAGGTGACATGGTTAATATATTTAAACAATGCCTTGATTAAAAAGAAAAGAGGACTTCATATAACGATTAAACCCTTATAATGCATAACACTGTTTCTAGTAGGATGTAAGATCCGAGGACCATTCCTTACACAAAATTGCTTAACACTTAAAGATATGAAACTTAAGGTCCGAGTTTAATAAACAGTAACGCATTAACATCCAGACATAATAAGGAGATAACCTTGATCAAAATTGTGGTCCGAAGATAAGACTTAACCAATTTTTCGTTTGATTCTTAAAAATTATAACTTCAAATGTTAATTTTTCCAAAGTAGGAGGTCCAAGGACCCGACATAACTAAGGTTCTGTTTAACAAATGACAAGACATCAATTTCCACAAGGTTTATGGTCCGAGGACTGCACTTAACCAAGTTTCTGTTTGATTCTTAAAAATTATAACTTCAAATGTTAATTTTCCCAAAGTAGGAGGTCCGAAGACCCGGCATAACTAAGGTTCTGTTTAACAAATGACAAGACATCAATTTCCACAAGGTTTGTGGTCCGAGGACTGCACTTAACCAAGTTTCTGTTTGATTCTTAAAAATTATAACTTCAAATGTTAATTTTCCCAAAGTAGGAGGTCCGAAGACCCGGCATAACTAAGGTTCTGTTTAACAAATGACAAGACATCAATTTCCACAAGGTTTATGGTCCGAGGACTGCACTTAACCAAGTTTCTGTTTGATTCTTAAAAATTATAACTTCAAATGTTAATTTTCCCAAAGTAGGAGGTCCGAAGACCCGGCATAACTAAGGTTCTGTTTAACAAATGACAAGACATCAATTTTCACAAGGTTTGTGGTCCGAGGACTGCACTTAACCAAGTTTCTGTTTGATTCTTAAAAATTATAACTTCAAATGTTAATTTTTCCAAAGTAGGAGGTCCGAAGACCCGGCATAACTAAGGTTCTGTTTAACAAATGACAAGACATCAATTTCCACAAGGTTTATGGTCCGAGGACTGCACTTAACCAAGTTTCTGTTTGATTCTTAAAAATTATAACTTCAAATGTTAATTTTCCCAAAGTAGGAGGTCCGAAGACCCGGCATAACTAAGGTTCTGTTTAACAAATGACAAAACATCAATTTCCACAAGGTTTATGGTCCGAGGACTGCACTTAACCAAGTTTCTGTTTGATTCTTAAAAATTATAACTTCAAATGTTAATTTTCCCAAAGTAGGAGGTCCGAAGACCCGGCATAACTAAGGTTCTGTTTAACAAATGACAAGACATCAATTTCCACAAGGTTTGTGGTCCGAGGACTGCACTTAACCAAGTTTCTGTTTGATTCTTAAAAATTATAACTTCAAATGTTAATTTTTCCAAAGTAGGAGGTCCGAAGACCCGGCATAACTAAGGTTCAGTTTAACAAATGACAAGACATCAATTTCCACAAGGTTTGTGGTCCGAGGACTACACTTAACCACGTTTCTGTTTGATTCTTAAAAATGATAACTTCAAAAATCAGAGCTACTCATAACTTTGAAATATTAATTGACAAAAGCTCATTTTCATTAATAATAATACCTTCTAAGATTATTTACATTCCATGGACGTGGTACAATTCGTTCGTCTAGGTCAACTAGCCTATACGACCCTATGCCTGCTATTGAAACAATGCGATAGGGGCCTTCCCAGTTAGGTCCTAGCTTACCCCAAGCTGGGTTCTTAGAAGTGCCTACAACTTTCCTTAATACAAGATCACCAGGCGCAAGTGGCCTTAGCTTCACATGGGCATCATATCCTTGTTTTAGCTTCTGCTGATAATAAGCCATTTGGACCATAGCTGCCTCACGCCGTTCCTCAAGTAAATCAAGATCTCTCTCTAAAAGTTCCTTGTTATTCTCTGGGCTAAAAGAACTTGTCTTTAGAGTAGGAAAACCAGATTCCAATGGTATCACCGCCTCGGCTCCATAAGTCATAGAGAATGGCGTTTCTCCAGTGGACCTGCGCGGAGTGGTCCGATACGTCCACAGGACATGAGGGAGCTCTTCTACCCATCTGCCTTTCGCATCATCCAACCTCTTCTTGAGCCCGTTGACTATGACCTTGTTAACGGCCTCGGCCTGCCCATTCCCTCGAGGATAAGCTGGGGTAGAATATCTATTTGTGATACCCATGTCACCACAATATTGCCTAAAGGCGTTGCTGTCAAATTGAACGCCATTGTCTGAGATAAGTGTATGCGGTATACCAAATCTAGTAACAATATTTTTCCATATAAATTTCTTGGAATCAACATCTCGGATATTGGCTAAAGGCTCAGCTTCAACCCATTTAGTGAAGTAGTCTGTTCCCACGAGCAGCCATCTTTTGTTGCCAGCAGCTCTCGGAAATGGCCCTACAATGTCCAGGCCCCATTGTGTGAAAGGCCAAGGGCTGGAGAGAGGGTTAAGAACACCTCCAGGTTGGTGGATATTAGGGGCGAACCTCTGACATTGATCACATTTTCTGGCATAGTCCTGAGCCTCCCTCTGCATATTGGGCCACCAATAACCCTGAGTCAGGGCTCTATGGGCTAGGGACCTTCCCCCAGTGTGACTCCCACAAATTCCCTCATGCAATTCCTCCAGTAATGATTCTGTTGATTCAGGGTGTACACACAACAAATACGGTCCTGAAAAGGATCGTTTGTATAGCTTCTGGTCCTCGGACAACCAGAAACGCGGCGCCTTTCGACGTACCTTTTCTGCTTCAATCTTGTCTTCGGGAAGGATGTCATTTTAAAGAAAAGATATGATCGAATCCATCCAACTAGGACCAGGCCTTATTAGATGGATGCGAGGTGCGTTAGCAGTTACAAGAGAAGGTTCTACCAGATCCTCAACGAGAATAACCCTTGGTAGACCTTGAGCCGAGGATGTCGCCAACGTAGCCAAAGAATCTGCATGAGTGTTTCCACTCCTAGAGACATGAGCTAAAGCAAAGGAGTCGAATTCAGCCTGCTGATGCTTGACCTGGGCCAAATATTCCTGCATTCTGGGGTCTCTAGCTTCCATGGTCCCCATGACTTGGCCGACCACTAACTGAGAGTCCGAGAACACATGGATTTCCTTGCCACCCATCTTATGTACCATTTGCATGCCTACCAAGACTGCTTCATACTCAGCCTCATTATTAGTAGCCGAGAAGGCCAATCTCAAAGATTTTTCAAAGACAATTCCTTCAGGGGACATTAGAACAAGTCCAACACCAGACCCTTTTTGATTAGCAGCCCCATCTACATAAACTCTCCAAGCCGAGGGCGATATGGCTGTGATCACACCAACTGATTTTTCACCCATGTGTGCTTCTTTTGAAGTTTCTTCTAACAATGGTTCAGTAAACTCTGCCACCAAATCAGCGAGGACCTGTCCCTTTACCGAAGTGCGAGGCTTGTATTTAACATCAAAGGCTCCCAAAATGGTTCCCCATTTTGCCACCCTGCCAGAATAATCAGCACTACGCAACACAGCCTTGAGAGGCAACTGGGTCAAAACAACCACAGTATGAGATTGGAAATAATGAGGAAGTTTGCGCGTGGCGTGGACTACAGCCAGAAGCGCTTTTTCCAAGGGCAAATAGCGCACCTCGGCCTCATTCAAGGACTTACTAACGTAGTAGATCGGTCTCTGCACTCCATTTTCATTCCTTATAAGGACTAGGCTCATCGCGTGAATAGCCACGGCCAGATAAGCGAATAAAACCTCGTCCACCTCAGGGCAAGATAAAATGGGTGGCCGAGAAAGATATTGCTTAAGCTGTTGGAAAGCTGACTCACAGTCCTCGGTCCATTGAAACCCTTTCCACTTGTTCAACAACTGAAAGAAAGGACGGCATCGGTCAGCTGACCGAGAAATAAATCTGTTCAACGCAGCAATCATTCCGGTCAATTTCTGAATCTCTTTTAGGTTCCGAGGCGGCTGCAAATTTTGAATAGCCTTAACCTGCACTGGGTTTACCTCTATGCCCCTATGAGTGATCATATATCCTAAGAACTTTCCAGATCCCACGCCAAAAGAACACTTGGAGGCGTTAAGGCGCAACTTATACTTCCTCAGCATCTGGAAGGTGTCGGCCAAATCTGTCATGTGCGAAGGTACCGTCTTACTCTTTACCACCATATCATCCACGTATACTTCTATGGTTTTCCCCAGTTGCTGTTCAAACATTCGGGTCATCATTCTTTGGTAAGTAGCCCCAACATTTTTTAACCCAAATGGCATGACCTTATAATGATAGTTCCCGGTTGGAGTAATGAAAGCAGTCTTCTCCTGATCTTCTAACGCCAAGGGAATTTGGTGGTAACCCTGGAAGGCGTCCAAAAAACTCATCCGAGGATGTCCGACAGTAGCATCTACCAGTTGATCAATCCGTGGCATTGGGAACAAATCTTTAGGACAGGCCTTGTTCAGATCAGTAAAGTCCACACATACTCTCCACTTGCCGTTCTTCTTCTTAACAACAACAGTATGAGCCAACCATTCAGGGTAGAAAACTTCTTTGATAGCCCCCGCCCTTTTGAGTTTAAGAACCTCTTCCTTCACAGCCTCAGAATGTTCTCGGGAAGATCGCCGAGGTGGCTGCCTCCTCAGAACAATGGCAGGATTCACGTTTAAACGATGACACATGAAGTTCGGATCTACACCTGGAGCCTCATAGGGGTCCCACGCAAAGACATCTAAATTATCCTTCAGAAATTTCAACAACTCCATCTTCTCTTGGTGTGGCAATCGTATGCCAACTTGGAAGAACCTCTCTGGATCATCTGTTATTACAAACTTCTCTAACTCCTCACAAACAGCCTCATCTTCTGTCATCGCTCCAGGTGCCTCCGGAGCCGTTAATTGCTATGACCCCTGGATGGGCAAGGTTGATGACTCAATTTCGGCGACGAATCACCGCAGCCTATATGCATTGCCTAGCCACTACCTGGCTGCCGAGGATTTCCTCAACATGCTCCCCCGAGGGGAATTTCACTTTAACATGTAAGGTAGAAGAGATAGCTCCCAAAGCGTGCAGCCATGGCCTGGCGAGGATGGCTGTATATGGAGAGTACGCGTCAACCACAATGAAATCTACCTCAACCATTTCTGTGCCGGATTGAACGGGTAAACGGATCTGTCCCTTCGGCACAACGGCCCTTCCTTCGAAGCTTATAAGTGGGGAGTCGTAAGGAGTTAGATCTTCCAACTCCAACCTCAGCCCTTTAAATAGATCAGGGTACATGATATCTGCACCGCTGCCCTGATCTATCATCACCCTTCTCACATCATAATTCCCTATCCTGAGGGTAACCACAAGAGCATCGTCATGGGGCTGGATAGTCCCTACTTTATCCTCCTCGGAGAAACCCAAGACAGGTAAAGTGCTCTTTAATCTCTTCGGCCTGCTACCCACATCCTCGGCCTGCGGATGGGAAACCGCCATAACCCTAGTGGGACCTGAGCCGGTCCTACCAGGTGCAGCGAAGATAACATTAATTGTTCCCAATGCTGGCCGAGATGAACTGTTCTTCTGGTTGTTTGAACCAACTTGACTGACTTGCCCAGTGGGTTGACACAAGTGCTGCTTTAACTTTCCCTCACCGACGAGCTGCTCTAGATGGTTCCACAGGGTCCGACAGTTCTCAGTAGTATGGCCCACATCCTGATGGTACTGACAGAAAAGGTTTTGATTTCTTATCGCAGGGTCCCCTGCCATCTTGCCGGGCCATCTGAAGAAGGGCTCTTTACGAACTTTTTCTAATAACTGATGCACTGGTTCTCGGAACACAGTATTTACAGCCTGGGGTGCTGCCGAGACGGATTGTCCGAAGTAATCCCTCCTCGGCTTGTTGTTGTGATATCTGTCCGACCTGAAATCCCTTCTCTCCTGCGGGATAACCTTCTCCTTTCCTTTCCCCTGCTGCTGGTCTTCCTCTACCCTTTTGTATTCATCAATACGATCCATAAGACGGCGTACGCTGCGGACGGGCTTTTTCGTCAAAGACTTTCTTAGGTCGTGATCTGTAGGAAGACCCACCTTAAAGGTATTAAGCGCCACCTCATCAAAGTCGCCGTCTATTTCATTAAACATCTCCCAGTATCGGTCAGAGTATGCTTTCAGTGTCTCCCCTTCCTTCATGACCATGGATAGCAACGAGTCCAATGGCCGAGGGACTCTGCTACACGTAATGAACCGCGAAGCAAAGGCCCTAGTTAGCTCCCCAAAGGAGCCTACAGATCCTGATTTGAGACCGTTAAACCATCTCATAGCCACAGGTCCCAAGCTGGAGGGGAAAACTTTACACATCAGAGTCTCGTTGTGAGAGTGCACTGCCATCCTTTGGTTAAAGTGACTCACGTGCTCCACCGGATCAGTCCGGCCATTATAGATGGTAAAGGTGGGCTGGGTGAACCTCCTGGGAAGCCTCCCCCTCTCAATCCTCCGTGAAAACGGAGATTTAGAGAGTTGGTGCAACGCCCTACTCATGGTATCGTTGCCTAAGCCCCTAGAACGAAGCTTCTTACGTCTACGGGTTGGCTGGTCGTCCTCCTCACCAGAGGATGTTGCGCTGGTGGGGGAACATGACATTGAACTGTAGCCAAGTCCCCTATCCTTCTCTGAGGAAGAACTAGACGAGGACGGGGAAACCTTACGTTTAGCACGGCGTAACTTCCTCTTCAAACGATTGATTTCCTTCTGCATGGATTTAGAACCCTCATCGTGGGTAGTGCTACCCCCTCCATGAGTATGGCTAGCCCCTGGGTATTATGTATGGACGCTTCCCTCACGATCCCTACGATGTTCAAGACGTTCGAAATGATCTTCCGGTTGTGATCCTTGTGACTCTGCATGGTGAGAGCCCAAGCCTGCCATAATATCCCTACCTCTTCTAGACTAGATTCCCACAGACGGCGCCAATTGTAAGTGCACAAGTGCACCTGGTCCCAAGAACAGTTATGGGTCCAGGCCCAATGAGCCTTAAACAATACGAATTTGTAGAGTGTGGGCTTGAAACCTAGGTTAGAAGTGTGTGGGGATTAAATGACAAACTAAAGATTGCAAGTACTTGGAAACAACAAGAAATATTGTAAATAGGCCTCCTCGGATGTAAGCCGAGAGCTGTTCTTATATTATACCTTTTTCTTAGTCTTTTCTCTTTTTAGGTTTCAAAAAGTCCGTCCCGTTTCTGTTCTAGGTTCCTCTTTAAATACTTCTCTTTTTAATACTTTGTACACGCGTTGCCCCAACTCCTCCCTTAGCCTAGATATTTCTTTTCTTAGTGCCTTTGAACAGTAACTAGAAGTTTCCCGTCCACTGTTCAAGTGTCACTTCCCCATTAATGCGGCCAGGGTGGTAGGTGCAGGGTCTTTAATGTGGAGGTAGCAGCCTTTACCTTTGACATTTTTCCAACATCGGTGCTTCTAGGACATTCAAGGGTTCACCCCCTTTAACCATTGGTCTTGACCGTGTCATTCCCTAACCTTTACCGTGAAGTCCCGGGTTCTCTGTTGTTAGTCCGAGGGGAAAAACATCCTCGGCTGGATCTTCGGATCCTCGGCTTATGGGCCGACCCGTAGTACTAACAAGCCCTAAACCCAAGAGCAGGTCGGCCTTCCTTAGCATGACCCAACGGCCCATATTCCCATCAAGGTATCTTTACTCCCCACAGTTCTCTTCGTATTGTTTTCTTTATGTCTATTTAAAATCGAGATATCATCGTAAGGTATCACGCATAAATGCTTAGTGGAATCTGCAAACTTTATGAGTAATTCATCCTCTAATTAATTTTGTATAAGTAGTGGGTGAATTAGCTAAAAGCAGTACATAATAATTACTTTAGCTTTCATTGGTTCCAATCCTTCTCATTGAATTGTTGGTTGATTTTCCAATTTTTAGAGCAAAGCTTTTACATTTTTACTAGTCGCAGACTTATGCGACATGTGGAAATAACTAATTATTTTATAATTGTAATATAATGTATAATTTGTTGAACATAATTTTTTTTCCCCTAAAAAATAAACAACTGCTATTCGGTCTAATTAGGTCTACTTTGTTCCCATACAGTCCAATTAGGTCTACTTCAGTCTACTTTGGTCCACTCAGTCAATTTCAGTCCCCTTCGGCCTATTTTGGATAAATTGGACCTTAAATTGATTCTTTTTATAGGTTAACTTTTCAGGTTTAGCTCAAAAAATTTTTTTTTTTAATTTTTGGGTTGAAAAGTATAAAATTTTATTATATTTGGGTTAAGCTATTTAGTTTTGGGTTTAAAAAAAATAGACATTATAAATTAGAAATATGAGCCCTATGATAAATATTCAAAAGTCCTATTTGGTCTACTTCGGTCCTAATTAGTCTATTTTGTCCTCTTTGGTCCACTTGGGTTCTATTTGGTTTACATTGGTCCTATTGGGTCCATTCGTTTACATTGGTCATATTCTATCTACTTTAGTCCTATTTGGTCCACATTGGTCATATTCAGTCCATTCCACATTGGTTCTATTCAGTTCAAATTTGTCCTATTCGGTCTACTCTGTCAACTTAGGTCCTATTCAATCAACATTGGTCCTAATCTGTCCACTATGGTCCTATTCAGCCCACTTTGGTCATATTCAGTCCTATTTGTTCCTATTCAGTCCATATGTTCACTTCGGTCCTAATCTGTCCATTTGTTCTTATTCAGTCCACTTCGGTCCTAATCTGTCCATTTGTTCTTATTCGGTCAACTTCAGTCTATTTGGTCCATTTGTGTCCACTTCCGTCCATTTTATGCACTTACATATAAGGAAAAGATATGTTTGGGTTGAAACTACCTATTCTAAATTCATATATATATATATATATATATATATATATATATATATATATATATATATATATATATATATATATATATATCTCAAACTCGTAATATCTAAAATTTTAAGCATAAGATTTATTGTTGTTATATTTTTGTTGAGCCACATTAACATAATATTTTAGTTCACTCCGGTCCAATTAAATTTAAGTAAAAGTCTCTCTAAACCTTAAGGCAATAAATGTACAAATTTAATCTTTAGGGCAGTTACTCATTTATTTTAACGTCATTACTTTTAAATGAATTGCATGAGATTAGTTATACCTTCAAGCAAAATGAATATATAAATATATATATATATATATATATATATATATATATATATATATATATATTTGTGTGTGTATGTATTTTTAATTAAATAAATCATTCAAATTCTCCACTCTCTTAAAAGAGATAATTATGTTAATCAAAATTTATAACAAACTTATATGGAATATGTATAATTTATTCTCTAAATTTTATTGTAAATAATTTGTTCTCCCTAAAAATTAAAATTTTTCAAAAGATAATCTCCATCATTTTTACAAATATATAATTTTATCATTTTTGATGTTTTTCATTGATATTATTCTTTTATGAAATGGTCATATTCTTCTAACTATTTTTATTATGCATTATATTTCTCTAATATCTTTTGGTACACTTAAAATTTGTAATTTTCAAAGTTATTATTCAAATCTCGTTCTCTTAAGAAGTTTATTATGATAACAAAAATTTATCGTATAATTATTGTAGATGACTAAATTTTTAGTTTGAAATAAATTAAACAAGTAAAATAGTTTTACAAATATGGATTTGTATTGATGAATATGTGATACAATTCTTTGAAATTACAAAAGAGTGATCCTTTGATTCGATCTCCTTGAAAGACTTGTTGATTGGAATTGTAATAATGTGATTTTGACTTGAACACCAAATATCTTTCAATTTGGTTGAAGGATGGATCAAACACCCTTGAAATAGAATTACAATGGATCTCTAGCTATGAGCTTGTTATAGATTCTTTGTTCTTCGTGTTCTTCATATGTTCTTCGTGTTCTTCCCATGTTCTTCGTCTTCAAAGGTTTTGTGGTGGAAGTTTTTCAGGGCTTTTGAGGCTTAAATCCGTAAAGCTTCATTGATTTACAGTTTCTTAAAGTTTTTCGAGGCTTTTGAGCTTGATTCTAGCAAACTTTAAGATCTAGGAAGGTAGTTTGATGGTTTTGCTTTGAATGTTCTTCGATTTTGAGGTTGAAGTTTTTGAAGGCTTTAAAGGCTTGATTCCTTTAGACCTTATATACTTCTGAGTGATTTTGAATCTTCTTTGATGGTGCTCGTGCTCTGAATGTCTTGGTGTGTACAAATGCCTTAGAAAGGCTTATATTTATAGGAGTTTGGAGGTGGGTGAGTGACATGTGGCGAAATTTAATTGGTAACATGTGTCACAGTCTGATTGGAGGAGCTTTAAGATTTTTTCTCCAAGACATGTGGCATCTTTTGATTGGCCGAAATGTTTTGATTTTCAAGGTGACACATGTCAGCACCCGATTGGACTGCCTGTGTCATTGCTTACACGAACCGGGCTGCTTATATCATTGCTTACTTGCACTGATGCGTGATTGGTTTTTGCATGCATTTTATGTCTCTATTTCAATGACACTTGGCAAATTTCTGTTGGTTTCTGAATAGTGATAGCAAAACCTAGTAGTAGTACGTAGCACTTTGTAATTGGCCGTACTTTGTGGACTTAGTAGTATGATGTGTCAGCTTGTGATAGGTCGGGAATTTTTCCTCTCTACAATTACAATTAATATTACTCAAATAATTAATAGTACTCTTAACCCAACTTGTATTTTTCCATTCTTAAGCAGATACATCAAATTGGACTGAAGTGATCTGAAATGGACCAAATGGACCAAGATCGAAGTGGACCAAATTAGACTAAATATACCTAAGTGTACTATATGGATCAAATTAGGCAGAATAGATCGAAGCGGACGGAATTGACTAAATGAACCAAATTGGACCACAGTAGAATGAATGGACCTAATTGAATTGAAGTGGACCGAATTGGACCAAAATTGACCGAAGTGGACTAAAGCAAACTGAACTAGACCAAATTGATGAAGTGGGTTGAAATAGAATGGACTGAATGTCATTTTGTGATTAGTATAGCGAAGATTGTGTTTTGATATAAACTCAAATTCTCACTTCCAAAACAATCAAGTATTAATTCAAACAAAATAAAACCAACCAAAACTATAAGAGAGAGACATATACTACTTGTAATGAGGAACTAAAAAATACAACACTAAAATGTATGAACCCAAAATAAAGTTTTAAAAATCACAATGATTCATCAATATAAAGTAGAGTTGCAAGAAAGAGTAAAAAAAGAAGAGAGAGAGACAGAGAGAGAGAATAACCAATTTTGTAGAGATTCATTAACCCAAAGTAAAGTTCCAAATAATAATGATAATAAT
This sequence comes from Castanea sativa, assembly GCF_040712315.1. NCBI lineage: Eukaryota > Viridiplantae > Streptophyta > Magnoliopsida > Fagales > Fagaceae > Castanea > Castanea sativa. The sequence continues at coordinate 40,594,271 of NC_134024.1, read as the reverse complement.
AAATTTCATCGACTTAAAGTATAGATGCAAGAAAAAAAAAATCCACTAAAAATGGAAATTCTTTTTTAGAGAGATTGAGAGAGAGAAAAATAATTTTTTGTGTGTAGGAAAACTATGTATAAAATGAAATAGAGAATTGTAAATTTATAGTAAGAGGAGGGGAATTAGAAAAGCCAAAAACAAAAGAAGATAAAAGGTTAAAGGAAAAGTGATATTAAGATAGATAGTAGTAAGGAGATGAAAAGGTAAAATGAAAGGGAAAAGTTGGAGAAAGTATAATATTAAGTTGGGAAATTAATAAGAAAAATGAGAGTTAAATAAAAGAGAGTGAATGTTGAAAAAGAGTGGATGATGTTGTTGCTAATGTGGCCTAACATGAACAAAGCAATAATAAACGATACGCTTTAACTTTTATATATAGACGAGACAAGTAAAAATGTTACCAGATGGGATAATATTGGGCGATTCTCTGCAGAGTATGTATGTAACGGCATTGTTTGTTGATTTTTGACCTTTGTGAGTGATGTTTTCATTAATCTTTGCCCTTTTGAACAAAGGTAGGGCCTTTCACTATGACAGACTATGATGAAGATATATTTCTTCTCCGCTTTATGTGCAAGGCAATGTTCTAGATTCGTTAAAAATCACCTTACATTTTTCTCCTGTATACGTTAACCAAATTTGCCTAGCCTTGTTAATTGACGTTCCAAGCCAACTCTCAGAGGCTCGTGAGCAGGGCAAGCCTTGTGATTTGAAAAATGCCATTTGAGCTACACAGCTCATTTGCAAATCTGTCTCTAGGAACATGTGGTGAATATCTACTAAACATGAACAGTTATTGCTGGAAGTAAAAGTATTGGCTCTGTTATCTAGAGTGCTAAAATTAACTCCTAGAGCTTTGCTTCACTGTTTTTTAGTGTAGTACAAGTACTTCTTTTGTGTATGCAGTTTCTTCAACAAGTATTTGGCATTGATACCATGAAACAATGGATGGGAGTATAAAATTGACCCCTTGTGTATTTGTGTGCTTCACAAAATAAAAACCATGTGTACTATACTATCACTACACTCTCAGATCTCCACCAAATAAATGCCACACTGGCTGCTGTCAGAGAAGTTTTACACCAAGCTAGAAGCATGCCAAAGCCATTAAAGACAAGACTACTAACAACCCCAAGACTTGCTCAGCACTAATAACAGCAGACCTAGACTACAAGACAGAAGAGGGGTTCATTTTTTCTTGTCTGTTAGCTGATCATAGGGTGTTAACTGTCAAGTTTGATTTTGAAATTTTTCTAAACCATTATGAACGTGTTGTTTTGTAACTTTTTCTCTTTTCTTGGTGGTAAAAAACGAAAAACACTAGAGCCAAAAAGCCCAAAACAGGAGAAAAAACACCCAGCACGAATATAAGCTTTTTTTTTTTTTTTCAACTCAAGATACGAGAAAGTATTTAAGTATCCTATTTCACTTATGTAGTAATTTTTATTTTATATTGTTTTCATCGGTGAAGTTTTTATTTATTTATTTAAATAAAAAAGATAATGCTTTCAATTTATTTTCAGCCTCTTGTCATTTATCTCATAAGATAGGGAAACGGTTTTGGATTTGAACAGGTTATCGGGTTCAGGTCCACTTTTCTCAGTTCAGTTGTCTCCAATGTCTTTTTAGTGAACATTTTGAATTGCAAACAATGTCAAGTAGCGGTACATAGTCTAAAAGTAGAAAAATCAAGACCCTTTTTCAATTTGCATGTTAGTATGTTGCTAATAATTTTTTGTTTACTAAATTCTTTCACCTTGCCCTTGCTTCAATGCAGTGGCGGTAGCAGAATCAAAATCTGAGTTTTCCTTCCTTAGTTTTTCCCCCTTTAAACAGTAAGAAATATCATATCTCCCACGAGTATAAACAGTCAATTTCAAAAGTGATCTATTGATTGACCGTAGACACCATCTAACTCGCCACCATACATCCAAGTATTCCTTATACCTAAAACTTTTAAGACATAGAAAAATTCCAGCAAACAAAGTAGCCACATTAACAATAACGTGCAGCCACAGATAAGCATAATGAAATCATGAAGAGCATGTCCAAAGTGCTTGGAAGCATCTTCACTATCATCATAATACATTTTCCTCAAGTTCCAACCCAGCTTGATTTATCGAGCAGCAAAGGGCAGGTCTTGGATGTTAACAATATCATTGGCAAGACTAAAGGTTCTTCTATGACTTGAACCATCCAGGCAACTTCCATTTTTGTCTTTAAGTAGAAAGCATGAAGATGTTCGTTCATTTCCGGGAGATTGAAGAGCATAATTGAAAGGTGAATGATGCTTCCTGGAGGAACCACTTAATGATGGACAATCCCATTCTAAATCAATATTGAGTCCAGAGTGAAGGAGGGAACCTTCTAAACCAGGATGATGATATCTCTCACAGAAAACCTTGCTCATTATAGGAGATTATGAGGAGAAAGGAACATGCTGCTATCTTTGCATTTAGTGTCATTTCTGCAATCTTCAGCCAGAGTAAGTACGCTGGTGCAAGTGTTAGAGCTAAAGGAAAATGGTTAAAATCAGCATTTATATCTTTCTTGACTTCAACTTGGTTTCCAAAATCAAGGTCATTATAGCTGGCTAAATGGGACCATGGTAATGAAAAACATTTGGAGAATTTGTGGACAGGAAGGAAAATTCACTCAAGTCTTTTCCACCTATCCTGTCATCCAGAGTGTGCTGATAATAATCATCCCAGGAACTTAATGAAGGTGAATACACACTCAGCTCTATATTTTGACAAGTAATAGACAAGGTTCTTTCCTCTGTATTCCTGTCAAAGTCCCAACCCAGAAGAAGAGGATGTGACTCACTTTCAATCAATTATTTTTTTGGATGCAAGTCATCCAGTTCTTTGAGATGATTATATTCAAGAGGTCCCATATCTTTTAGATTGAAAACAGAAGTGGAATCACACTGAGTACTGATGTAGGACTTCTTCCTCCTACTTCAAATCTGGGTTTCATCATTTCATACTTGAGACATGCTATACTAGTATTGCTTGGGGGAGTGTAAAATTTTGAGAGAACCACCTCTGGCTATCTATTCAACCAACAAGATAAAAGTGTGAACCATAATCAAGTTCCATATAGTTCCTTGCAGGCATATGAATTAATTTTTTGAGCTGACTATGCTAGTCCAAAAAAGCAAGAAACTGAGATTTGGTATCAATATCTACTTCCCTTAAATCCTGCCAGAGACATGTAATTTCAGCTTAATCACCAACACCAACAGAATAAGTCACATCCATATGGAAAGCAAAAGGAGCCTACACTGTTTTTTTTGGTCTCGGGGAACAGGCGACTGAGAAGCAAAGAAACAAAGTCATACCTGAGAAATTTCTAAAGGTCCATGATACGAGGCTAAAAAAAAAGAAAGAGAACTTATTAATGTTATGTGTCTAACCCCTTTGAACAGAGTTCTTCAATATGAGGATAAGAGGTCTCCAAAACCCATTCACATAGTACAGAGAAAGCACACAAATAATCATGTCCAGACCAGTGCATTGCTTTTAAATATTTTGAGTATGGCTAATTCATATCCATAAAACTTGACTTAAAAAAAAAAAATATATATATATATATATATATATATATATATATATATATATATATATATATATATATATATATATACCAGCCTTTAGGACCAAGAGAAAAAAATATACAAATAGACCCATATTGTAGTTGAGATGCATTTCTGAACACTTACCTACGGAACAGTCACTAATTTTGAATTTTTGACTGGTTTTCTTGTTTATGCAATGTCTAGGATTTGTATTTGCAGTCTACATTTTCCTTCAATTTCTTAAAAATGCAAATTTGGAAGTTTTGTAGTCATCGGCTGCATTTACATTCAAATGGAATGATTAAAATTTTCAAACACAAGTTGCAATTACTTATGATTGTTCCCACTAGAAATACAACATAATTATGATAATAGAGCTTGCATATAATTAAACATTTAGCACAAAGAGAAACAATATTTTTACTTTATGAAAAGGAAAATAAGAAGTTAAACTGACAACCCAAAGAATATGCAGCTCCAGAAGAGCAAAGCAATGTATGGGCAACAATAGAAACTTACATCTTGGACTCTGTCTTCCTTCTAAAGCTGTGGAAGAAGCATTTATTCTGCAACTTAAGGGAATATTGACATGAAGATCTGTAAGCTTTATTCTTTTCCTGCAGCTGGTATCTATATGGAAATGAAAAATGAAACAAATTAGTAGGAAATGGCAATTTAATTTAAATGATTTTGTTCTGTAGCAGTATGCCATAGTAAATTGTACAAGGGATGACTATAATGACAATTTAGTAAGTGCACTGGAAAAATTTAGGGAAATAGACCCAACTATTTGCCTAATAACAACCGCTACTATAGTTTTTATTTTATAGGAGTACTATATTTTATTCAAACAAATAAATTGTACAAGGGATGACTATAACACATCCATAAAAATTCATACAAGCAATAAAATCCAAAAAAGAAAAAGAAAAAGAAAAGGAATCATGATATATATGCCAAAGAGCCCATGTCAAATCTGTTAAGTAGCAAGAGAATGCGTTTCAATGACACCCTTTCCATAACTGTTCTTTGTGATAGACTGTGACTGATTGCTTTTTACAGTCCTATGAACTCACCACCTTTTCTTCTCTACTCACAGCCTGCCACATCAAAGTTGTGACAAAGTTGTGGCACAAAAATGTGTGGTGCTAGATTTTTTCAGGCATAAAAGTCAAGCCTTGGTTCGTAGCACATGCCTTCCACCTAAACCGATAGGTCACAGTTTCAAGTAACATTAGATTATGAAGCAGAACACGATACTGAGAATAAGGTTAATTAAAGTGGTGGCGAATACTTTACTTAAGAATGTTGAAGCCTGAAAACTCTATCACCTTTTGGAATACTAAAATCACAAATTAGTCTAACCCAAGCCTACAAAAAGAGCATTCCTAGATGCCTCTCTAATTCTATCCGTGTCAAATAGCCCCCAACAAGTGTCATAGTGCATGGGCAGCAACAGATATGTATCACAAGGAATCAATTATCAAGAAACAAGTGGTCAACAATGAAGGAAGCAGCATTCACCTCCTACACAGCATTAGCATAATTTTTGCTAGGGATTCAGAATACCAAGAGATATCCCTAAAATTGGTCTCAGGACAGTACAATCTCACCTTTTTTTTTCCCTTCAGTTTATAAGTCAGTATAACTGCATTTATATCCGCCATTTTTAAAGATGTTAGAAATGATAAGCCAGTGCATTCTGGAGAACAGAAGAGGAGCTTTCACACAATATTAAAAAGTTATAATAAAATCACAAAAAGGAAAAACTAGATTGCACGTGCAAATTAGAGTGAACAAACTCCATTTATTTACAAGGAAGATTACCATAACATTATTCCAAAATTGGGAGCAATAATTTGTCGTCATGATTTTCTTCCCTTTTTATTGATAGAATAAACAACTAAGAATCAGAAACATACCCTTAAAAGAAAGAAAGAAAAAAAAAGGCCACTTTATAGCACACGCCTGATTTCTTTGATGCTTTACCAAGAGGTGACAGGAGTGAGGTAAAGTTACTAGGTGTAAGATTTTCAGCAAGCAATAAGGAACCAAAGTCCTTACAGCTAAATTTGACACTGCTGGTGTTTTCTGCATAGTACAGAGAAAGCATGTAAATAATCATGTCCAGGAAAGTGCATTTCCTTTAAATATTTTGAGTATGGCTGATTCATATCCATAGAACTTTTCTAGAAAAAAAAAATAATAAATAAAAAAACGAATAAACCCAAATTGCAGTTGAGATGCATTTCTGAACATTTACCTCCAGAACAGTCATTTGCCTAATAATAATGACTACTAGGATTTTATTTTTAAATTTTATAAGAGTAATATATTTTATTCAAACAAATCAATTGTACAAGCGATGACTAAAACACATCCATAAAAAAAATTCATACAAGCAATAAAATCGAAAAAAGAAAAAGAATCACGATGTATATGCCAAAATGCCCATGTCAAATCTGTAAAGTATGCACAGTATTTCAAGGCGAAAAGAGTAATTCTAGCTTAAATTAGTATTCTAACTAAGGTATGAATAACAACAACTATTATTTTGGTGAGTCATATTGGCTATGCATCAGTATCACATGCAAGCAAGAACATGAAATGGCCTAGTTAGTACTTAGTAGTTAGTGTCTTAGTGATAGGCATTTGTCTTTGTTTCTTAACGTACCAACATTCTAGTTTCCTAATTTTTCTCTACGAAATTTCTAATCCCTAAATATATAAAAATCCATTTTCCGATTCCAAAGATTAAAACGTGTTAAAAGTTTTTCGTAAAAAAGAAAAAAAACAAAAGGATTAGAACCTGTTAATTAATCTACTACAATTGATAATACGATTGCCATTATTATTAGTACCTTTTCTTATTGGAACAAATTTGAAGCAAAAGGAACATAAATGAAAAACCAATTTGAGTTAGTTGAAACAAACAGAAAAATGAATGAAATAGGAGAAAAACCTATGGTTGGTTAGGAAGTTGGATTTGGAATGCGGAAATCGGAGCTCCGAACTCCACGGTGCCGTTGTTTATGGAAGAGTTGCTCCGATGATCGGTGATGGATCTTTATGGGTAGTTTTGGAAATTCGTCATTTCATTGATACGTAAATGAAAACGCCCTTTATATATATAGATGGGTTTGGGGTTTTTCTTTCCGAGAAATTGAAGATTTTTTTTTTGGTCTGGAAATTTGGTATGAGGGGGAAATTTTGGGCGCCAAAATGGCACGTGGCTGAGAGGATGTACTACTCTCTATCTCTCTAAAATGGCACGTGATTGAGATAATATCATGAGTTTACGTCTGATACATTTATTTGAAAGGAGATCCTCCAACCAAACCGAAACTCCTTCATGGGTCTCAAAAAACAAAGCTAATTGATTAGCTATGCAATTTGAAGCAATACAACCAACTTAAAAACAACAATTATGAAAACGAAAAAGTTTGGTCCTAAACATGTTTACTTACTGTGGGGAGTAAAAGGACCCAAGTGAGCATATGGGCCTTTGAACTGTAGCATGAAGGGCCGATCTGCTCCAGAATTAAACTCTACGAATTGGCCCATACGCCGAGGATCTGAGGATACAGCCGAGGGCGAGCTTCTCCTCGGACAGATCCAAGAGAACTCAAAACTTCATTATGAAGGTCAAGGCACAACTCTGGAAAGACTAATGGTTAAAGGGGGACACCCTGAACCTTCTAGATGCACCAGTGTTAAAGAAAATATCAAGAGCAAAGGCTGCCACCTCCGCATTAAAGGCTCTGCACCTACCTCCCTGGCCGTATTAATGGGGAAGTGACCCCTGAACAGTAGGGTTGAAACTTCTAGTCACTGTCCAAAAAGTATCAGGGAAGGAAGTATTTAAGGGGGGTGAAGGCCAAAGAGAGGAGAGATCTCTGGAACGAAAAAAGAAACTAAGAATTGTAACTTTTAAGTAAGAAATAGAAATAATACAGAAGTAGTCCTCAGCTTACGTCCGAGGAGGCCTATTTACAATTATCTTTTGTTATTTACATGTGTTTGTAACTCATAGCTTGTTATCAAGTTCTCAGTACTTCTAACCTAGGTTTCACGCCCACACTCTACAAATTTTATTGTTTAAGGCTCATTGGGCCTGAGCCCGTAATTGTCTTTGGGTCCAGGTGCAATTGTGCGCTTACAATTGGCGCCGTCTGTGGGAAATCTAGTCTAGAAGGAGTTGGGACACTATGGCAGGCCTGGGTTCTCATCATGCAGAGTCACAGGGATCACAACCGGAGGATCTTTTCGAGCGTCTTGAGCGTCGAAGGGATTGTGAGGGAAGTGTCCATACAGAATACCCAGGGGCTAGCCATACTCATGGTGGGGGTGGCACCACCCATGAGGATGGTGCTAAAGCCATGCAGAAGGAGATTAATCATTTGAAGAGGAAGCTACGCCGCGCCAGACGTAGGTCTTCGCCGTCTTCATCTAATCCTTCCTCAGAGGAGGTCCGGGGAAGTAGCTACAGCTCAAGGTCATGCTCACCCCCCAGTGCAATGTCCTCTGGTGAGGAGGACGACCAGCCATCTCGCAGACGCAAGAAGCTTCCTTCTAGGGGCTTAGGGAACGATGTTATGAGTTGGGCGTTGCATCAACTCTCCAAATCTCCGTTTTCACGGAGGATTGAGAAAGGGAGGCTTCCCAGGAGGTTTACCCAGCCCACCTTTACCATCTACAATGGCCGGACTGATCTGGTGGAGCACGTGAGTCACTTTAACCAGAGGATGGCGGTGCACTCTCACAACGAGACCTTGATGTGTAAAGTTTTACCCTCTAGCTTGGGACCTGTTGCTATGAGGTGGTTTAACGGCCTTAAATCGGGATCTATAGGTTCGTTTGGGGAGCTCACTAGAGCATTCGCTTCACGGTTCATTACGTGTAGCAGAGTACCTCGGCCATTGGACTCGCTGCTATCCATGACCATGAGGGAAGGGGAGACGTTGAAAGCATATTCTGATCGGTACTGGAAAATGTTTAATGAAATAGATGGTGACTTTGATGAGGTGGCGCTCAATACTTTTAAGGTAGGCCTTCCTACTGATCATGACTTGAGAAAGTCTTTGACTAAAAAGCCCGTCCGCAGCGTACGTCGCCTTATGGACCGCATTGACGAGTACAAGAGAGTGGAGGAAGACCAGCAGCAAGGAAAGGGTAAGGAGAAGGTTATCCCGCAGGAGAGAAGGGATTTCAGGTCGGACAGGTACCACAACAACAAGCCGAGGAGAGATTATGTTGGGCAGTCCGGCTTGGCAGCACCTCAGGCCGTGAACACTGTGTTCCGAGAACCAGTACATTAGTTGCTGGAGAAAGTTCGTAAGGAGCCCTTCTTCAGATGGCCTGGTAAGATGGCAGGAGACCCTGCGAAGAGGAATCAGAACCTCTTTTGTCAGTACCACCAGGATGTGGGCCACACTACTAAGAACTGTCGGACCCTTTGGAACCACTTGGAGCAGCTGGTCAGTGAAGGGAAACTAAAGCAGCACTTATGTCAATCTGGTGGACAGGGCAGTCAATCTGGCTCGAACAATCAGAAGAATAATCCATCTCGGCCCGCATTGGGAACGATTAATGTTATCTTCGTTGCACCTGGCAGGACTGGCTTAAGTCCCACTAGGGTGATGGCGGTTTCCCATTCTCAGGCCGAGGAACCAGGCTTCAGGCCGAAGAGGTTGAAGGTGACCTTACCCGTCTTGGGATTTTCGGAGGAAGATAAGGTTGGTACCATTCAACCCCATGACGATGCTCTTGTGGTCACTCTCAGGATAGGGAGTTATGATGTCAAGAGAGTTATGATTGATCAGGGCAGCGGTGCAGATATCATGTACCCTGATTTATTTAAAGGGCTAAGGTTGAAGTTGGAAGATCTTACTCCTTATGACTTGCCACTCATAAGCTTCGAAGGAAGGGCCGTTATGCCGAAGGGACAGATTCGTTTGCCCGTCCAATCCGGCTCAGAAACGGTTGAGGTGGACTTCATTGTGGTCGACGCGTACTCCCCATATACAGCTATCCTCGCCAGGCCATGGCTGCACGCTCTGGGAGCTGTCTCCTCTACCTTTCATGTTAAGGTTAAGTTTCCCTCAGGGGAGTATGTTGAGGAAATCCTCGGCAGCCAATCAGTGGCTAGGCAATGCATATCGGCCGCAATACTTCATCAGTCAGAAGCCGAGTCATCAGCTTTGCCCATCTAAGAGTCATAGCAGTTAACAGCTCCGGATGCACCTGGAGCGGTGACAGGAGATGAGGCTGTTTATGAGGAGTTAGAGAAGTTTTTAATAGCAGATGACCCAGAGAGGTTCTTCCAGGTCGGCATACGCTTGCCGCACCAGGAGAAGATGGAGTTGTTGGAATTTCTGAAAGACAATATCGATGTTTTTGCGTGGGATCCTTATGAGGCTCCAGGTGTAGATCCGAGCTTCATTTGTCATCGTTTAAACGTCAACCCTGCCATTGTCCCGAGAAGGCAGCCACCTCGGCGTTCCTCCAAAGAACATTCTGAGGCTGTGAAGGAAGAGGTGCTTAAACTCAAGAGGGCCGGGGCTATTAAAGAAGTTTTCTACCCCGAGTGGTTGGCGCATACGGTTGTGGTTAAAAAGAAGAATGGAACGTGGAGAGTATGTGTGGACTTTACGGATTTAAACAAGGCCTGCCCCAAGGATTCATTCTCAATGCCGCGTATTGACCAGCTTGTGGACGCCACTGTCGGGCATCCTCGTATGAGTTTTTTGGATGCCTTCCAGGGTTACCATCAGATTCCATTAGCATTGGAGGATCAAGAGAAGACTGCTTTTATTACTCCAACAGGGAACTACCACTATAAGGTCATGCCATTTGGGTTGAAGAATGCTGGGGCTACCTACCAAAGAATGATGACCAGAATATTTGAACAGCAACTAGGGAAGACCATTGAGGTATATGTGGATGATATGGTGGTGAAGAGTAAAACAATACCTTCACACGTGAAAGATCTGGCCGACACCTTTCAGGTGCTAAGAAAGTACAAGCTACGCCTTAACGCCTTAAAGTGCTCTTTTGGCGTGGGGTCCGGAAAGTTCTTGGGATACATGATTACTCACAGAGGCATAGAGGTGAACCCAACGCAGGTCAAGGCTATTCAGGATTTGCAGCCGCCTCGGAACCCAAAAGAGATCCAGAAATTGACTGGAATGATTGCTGCATTGAATAGGTTTATCTCTCGTTCAGCTGACCGATGCCGTCCTTTCTTCCAATTGTTGAATAAGTGGAAAGGGTTTCAATGGACCAAGGACTGCGTGTTAGCTTTCCAACAGCTTAAGCAATATCTTTCTCGGCCACCCATTTTGTCTCGCCCCGAGGTGGACGAGGTCTTGTTCGCTTATCTCGCAGTGGCCGTCCACGCGGTCAGCCTGGTCCTTATAAGGAATGAAAGCGGGGTGCAAAGACCGATCTACTACGTTAGTAAGTCTTTGAATGAGGCTGAGATACGCTATCAGCTCTTGGAGAAAGCGCTTCTGGCCATAGTTCACGCCACGCGCAAGCTTCCTCATTATTTCCAGTCTCACACTGTGGTGGTCCTGACCCAATTGCCTCTTAAGGCGGTGTTACGCAGTGCCGATTACTCTGGCAGGGTGGCAAAATGGGGAACCATTTTGGGAGCCTTTGATGTTAAATACAAGCCTCGCACCTCGGTGAAGGGCCAGGTCCTCGCTGACTTGGTGGCAGAGTTTACCGAACCATTGCTAGAAGAAACCTTGAAAGAGGCACACATGGATGAAAAACTAGTTGGTGTGATCACAGCTGCAGTACCTCCGACTTGGAAAGTGTATGTGGATGGGGCAGCTAATCAGAGAGGGTCTGGTGTTGGACTTGTCCTAATGTCCCCTGAGGGGATTGTCTTCGAAAAATCTTTGCGATTGGCATTCTCGGCTACTAATAATGAGGCCGAGTATGAAGCAGTCTTGGTGGGCATGAAGATGGTGCATAGGATGGGTGGAAAGGTAGTCCAGGCGTTCTCGGACTCTCAGTTAGTGGTCGGCCAAGTCACGGGCACCATGGAGGCTAGAGACCCCAGAATGCAGGAATATTTGGCCCAGGTCAAGCGTCAGCAAGCCGAATTTGACTCTTTCGTCTTAGCTCACATTTCTAGGAGTGGAAATACTCATGCAGATTCTTTGGCTACGTTGGCAACGTCTTCGGCTCAAGGTTTACCCAGGATTATCCTCGTGGAGGATTTGTTAGAGCCAACTCTTACCATTGTCAGCGCAGTTCACATTCATCTGATAAGGCCTGGACCTAGTTGGATCGACCCGATTATATTTTTTCTTAAGAATGACACCCTTCCTGAGGACAAATTTGAAGCAGATAAGATACGTCAAAAGGCGCCACGTTTCTGGTTGTCCGAGGACTAGAAACTGTACAAACGATCCTTCTTAGGACCGTACTTGTTGTGTGTGTACCCTGAATCAACGGAAGCACTTCTGGAGGAACTGCATGAGGGGATTTGTGGAAGCCACACTAGGGGAAGGTCCTTAGCCCATAGAGATCTGACTCAGGGTTATTGGTGGCCTAATATGTAGAGGGAGGCCCAGGATTATGCTCGAAAGTGTGATCAATGCCAGAGGTTCACCCCTAATATTCATCAGCCTGGAGGGGCTCTCAACCCTCTTTCCAGTCCTTGGCCTTTTGTACAATGGAGATTAGACATAGTGGGGCTATTTTCGAAAGCTGTAGGAAACAAAAGATGGCTTCTTGTGGGGATAGACTATTTCACTAAATGGGTTGAGGCCGAGCCCTTAGCAAATATCAGAGACGTTGACTCCAAGAAATTTGTCTAGAAAAACATCGCCACTAGATTTGGTATTCCACACACACTTATCTCAGATAATGGCGTTCAATTCGACAGCAAGGCTTTTAGGAAGTACTGTGGTGATATGGGCATCATAAATAGATACTCAACCCCAGCTTATCCTCAGGGAAATGGGCAAGCCGAGGTTGTTAACAAGGTCATAGTTAGTGGGCTCAAGAAAAGGTTGGACGATGTGAAAGGCAGATGGGTAGAAGAACTCCCACATGTTCTGTGGACGTATCGGACTACGCCGCGCAGGTCAACGGGAGAAACACCATTCTCTATGACTTATGGAGCCGAGGCGGTTATACTCCTGGAATCTGGTTTTCCCACCCTGAAGACAAGTTCTTTTAGCTCGGAGAATAACAATGGACTCCTAGAGAAAGGTCTCGATTTACTTGAGGAACGACGCGAGGCAGCTATGGTCCAAATGGCTTATTATCAACAGAAGCTAAAACGGGGATATGATGCCCACATGAAGCTAAGGCTACTCGCACCTGGTGATCTTGTACTAAGAAAAGTTGTGGGCACTTCTAAGAACCCAGCTTGGGGTAAGCTAGGACCCAACTGGGAAGGCCCCTATCGCATTGTTTCAGTAGCAGGCATAGGGTCATATCGGCTAGCTGACCTAGATGAAAGAATTGTACCACGCCCATGGAATGTAAATAACCTTAGAAGGTATTATTATTAATAAAATGTGCTTTTGTTAGTTAACATTTCAAAGTTATAAGTACCTCTGGCATTTGAAGCTACTATTCTTAAGAATCAAACAGAAACTTGGTTAAGTGTAGTCCTCGGACCACAAACCTCGTGGAAATTGATATCTTGTCATCTGTTAAACAGAACCTTAGTTATGCCGGGTCCTCGGACCTCCTACTTTGGGGAAATTAACATTTGGAGCTACTATTCTTAAGAATCAAACAGAAACTTGGTTAAGTGTAGTCCTCGGACCACAAACCTAGTGGAAATTGATATCTTGTCATCTGTTAAACAGAATCTTAGTTATGCCGGGTCCTCGGACCTCCTACTTTGGGAAAATTAACATTTGGAGCTGCTATTCTTAAGAATCAAACAGAAACTTGGTTAAGTGTAGTCCTCGGACCACAAACCTCGTGGAAATTGATATCTTGTCATCTGTTAAACAGAACCTTAGTTATGACGGGTCCTCGGACCTTCTACTTTGGGGCAATTAACATTTGGAGCTACTATTCTTAAGAATCAAACAGAAACTTGGTTAAGTGTAGTCCTTGGACCACAAACCTCGTGAAAATTGATATCTTGTCATCTGTTAAACAGAACCTTAGTTATGCCGGGTCCTCGGACCTTCTACTTTGGGGAAATTAACATTTGGAGCTACTATTCTTAAGAATCAAACAGAAACTTGGTTAAGTGTAGTCCTTGGACCACAAACCTCGTGAAAATTGATATCTTGTCATCTGTTAAACAGAACCTTAGTTATGCCGGGTCCTCGGACCTCTTACTTTGGGGAAATTAACATTTGGAGTTACTATTCTTAAGAATCAAACAGAAACTTGGTTAAGTGTAGTCCTCAGACCACAAACCTCGTGAAAATTGATATCTTGTCATCTGTTAAATAGAACCTTAGTTATGCCGGGTCCTCGGACCTCCTACTTTGGGGAAATTAACATTTGGAGTTACTATTCTTAAGAGTTAAACAGAAACTTGGTTAAGTGTAGTCCTCAGACCACAAACCTCGTGGAAATTGATATCTTGTCATCTGTTAAACAGAACCTTAGTTATGTCGGGTCCTTGGACCTCCTACTTTGGGAAAATTAACATTTGGAGTTACTATTCTTAAGAGTCAAACAGAAACTTGGTTAAGTATAGTCCTCGGACCACAAACCTTGTCACTGTTCTTAATGCCTTGTCACTATTCTTATTCTTATCACACGTTTTGTGGAAATCAGTATTTCACCATTCATTAATTTGGATCTCAAGTTCTACATTTTTAAGTGTTAAACGAATTTTTATAAGGAATGGTCTTTGGACCTTACATCCTACTGAAAGCAATACGTCAGATTACAAAGGTTTAACCATCATGTGAGTTGTCTAACTATGGCATCATTTAATATCTAAACTAAGTTATGTGGCTGTTTTGAAGTCATAGTTGTTTGTATGGTGGAGTTAGACTTATTTATTCTGTTTTCCCTTTAACTATTTGTTATTGAAAACTTTCATGGCAAGCACAAAAAGAATAAGGTAAAACAAAGACAACATGAACGAAAGTTGAATAAAAATATTCTTCATTAATTATATACAAAAAAGGGGGAGGAGTACAAAAGGTTCTATCCTAGGCCTTAAGCTTGTGCAGGGGGGTCTTGGAGGGAGCTGCTGCCAGCCTCGGTACTCTTCAGCTCCAGTTCAAAGGTGGCCAAAACTTGCTTCCCTTTGTCTGTTGAAAGGACGAGGGGCTCCATGTCTTGAACTTGCTCCTTCTCGGCGCCATCACACTTGTCCTTCTCTTTATAGGAACCTTCCGGTTCTGTAGGATCAGGAACAAGTTCTTGCACCACAGGAGGAAAGGCAGGAGAGGCAGCAACAGGAGGGTCTTCAATTTCCTGTATGTCTAGGGGAAGCCAAATGTTCTCGGGCTTCCTCAGCTCGGAAGCTTGAGGAACCCCTGCTGCATTCATGGCCTCTCCCCAGACCTGCTGACAGTACTCTCGGCACAAGGCCGCAAAAGCCTCTGTCAGCTGTTCTTGCGTTCTGGTCACCCCCTCCTGATAGCTGGCCCTCTTCTCGGCCTCCAGTGCGTGCTTGTGGGCGCGAGCCTCCTCCTTCGCCCGCGTAAGCTCCTTTTCCAAGTCAGAGCGTGCCTGTTGGACTTGGGCAAGCTCGTCATCCTTTTGGCGGAGAAGCTTACGCTGCCCCTCCACTTGGCCCTCCATCGTCTTCAAGCTGGCCTTGTCACCATCTCTCTCTCTTTTCAAGTTGGCCAGCTGTGACGTGATCTTCCCGTTCTCTGCTAGGGCCTGGCCTAGGGACCTTTCTGCCTCTTGCCTTAGCTCTTGCTCCATCCCAGCGCGCTTCCGAGAATCCTCCACGAACTTCTCGGCCGCGAAAACTTCTTGGATGGACTGCAAAAAAGTCAGGAGGTTAAATACGGTAAAGTGTTTACAAATAAATATAAAGTACGAGTGTGAGGTGGAACTTACCAGAGCTAAACCCCTTTTTAATGAGAGGAACAACTGCGGCTAGCCCATCTTCTCCAAAGTTTCCATGTCCTTGGGCAGCAGAAGAGGACGCTCCAACACCTCGGCCAAATGGTGGGCGTGGCCTTGTTGGACTGCCCTAATGCTGGAGTGACAGGGAATGGGTGCGCCGTCCAGTCTCAAGTCAGGAGACCAGGCAGCTGGTGCTCGGCGCACCTCGGCCACGTCTCTGATCTCCCCGCTTTCAACTGAGCGGGCGCGCCCTTTGCCCTTGTCCAATTTCTGCTGCTGGGCCGGCGCGGGCTGTTTCATCTTCTTTTGTTTTTCACCACCAGCCCCCTCGGCCTCCGCTTTCCTTTTCTTCTTGGGATCTTCGGCTGGAGGCTTGGGGTCGGCTGGAGGAGGAGGAGGTGGTGGTAAAGCCGGGGGAACCTGGAACCCCCTCGTCCCTTTCTTCGCCACTCGTGCGCCTCTCGCGGTCATAAGGCCCTTCAGCTCGTCCATTTCTTCTTCAATGGAGCTGTCGTCTGGACGCGCTATCACTAGACCTTCGATCCCAGAGGCCTCGGCTGCTTCTTCTTCCTCATCGGAAAGAACAACGAACGGGTTTCCGCGAGGTCATGGGGAGTCCTCGAACTGAAATTGTTCTATCTCCTCGTCCAACGTGTTCGAAGAAGACACTCGTTCCTCTGGGACAGCAATTGCCTGAGAGTGCACAGCGAGGGGAACTGCCGCTATGGGTTGTGTGTACAACACTGTGTGTGGGGCGTCAGGGATGTCGTGGTCGGCCAAAAAGTGGGGTCTGGCTACGTGAATTCTCCTACGCCTTTGGTCACCCGCGATTATTGCGTTCTCGATCTCCTGGAAGTCCAAGAAGATGGGATCGTACCCCAGAATCAAGTGGGCCGCCCTAAGTTGTAAGTCTCTGCTGACGAACACCTCGGAGCGTAGCACTCTATTCAAATCTGCAACGTTGCAGTGGCTTAAGCGTGGGCGCACGTTTTGCTTATCTGTAAAGAAAAACAACCAAATAAACAAACATGGTCAGATTCGTAGAACATATAATAAATTAAAGTTAGACGCTCAAGTAAATGCGAATGCACATGCCTAGATGATTTAGGGAGTTATGGAGTGGGAAGTTAAATCCTAAGGTGTCGCACCTGGATCTCCCCACTCAATTGGGTAGTGGGGGCCGTCGTGCCAGTTGCCAGAGACGATGAGGTAGTCATCCTTCATGCCTTTATTGGACTTGGGCAAACAGGAGATCAATCTAACTACGCTAGAGCGGGATTTGATGTAATAACCTACTCCAGTGAGTTTGTGGCATTCGTACATAAAGACGACATCATGCCACGTGAGGTTCAGACCCATTTGCTCGTTTAGATCATCAACGCTTCCTAAGACCCTAAAAACGTTGGGAACGCACTGATCGGGGCACAATCGGTGGTTGCGGAGATACTCCCTGGTAACGGGTTTCATTGGGAGGGTCATCCCACCTTCTACGAAGGCAACCATTGGGATGATGACCTCTCCGGCTTTCCTAGAACCGACCACGGCTTCCGCCGAGCAGTATCTTAAACCTACATCGCTGGGAATGAGGTACTTAGCTCTAAAACCCTCCATCCCAGCAGCGGTATCTACTAAACACTTAAACTTTCTCATCAGAAAGAAACGAAAGACTAAGTTCTAAGAGAAGGAACAGTTAAAAGGGGGGCCGAGGACAGGATCCGAGGAGAAAGGGTTAAGGAAAAGGAATAAGAACTTACAAATTTCAAGTTGTGCGAATTTCCACGGACTTCTGCAGACAAAAGGTGATTACTGATGTTTTGATGGGATTAGCCTCTGGGGAAATAAATGAAGGCGCAGGTTCCCGAAGCGTCACGACGTGCGGGAAGCGGCCTCGAAATCACATTTGTCCCGCCCAAATTTTCATGGAGTAACAAGGGCCGTTGGATGCTCATCTCACCGTTGAACGTGGGGGACAAGGTGTAACTTACGGTAATAAATGCGCGCGTTTTTGAAAATAAAACCGCCAAGTGGCATCCTCTGGAACGCGAAACGATTTCCACACGTGCAGTTATTTACAAAACATGTGGGGTAAGTCCTCGTTGAATCAAAACCCTATTTTTTCTCCTCGGATGATGAAAAATAGAGTTTTGAGGGGCTATTGTGGGGAGTAAAAGGACCCAAATGGGCATATGGGCCTTTGAACTGTAGCATGAAGGGCCGACCTGCTCCAGAATTAAACTCTACAAGTTGGCTCATACGCCGAGGATCTGAGGATACAACCGAGGGCGAGTTTCTCCTCGGACTGATCCAAGAGAACTCAAAGCTTCATTATGGAGGTCAAGGCACAACTCTGGAAAGACTAATGGTTAAAGAGGGACACCCTGAACCTTCTAGATGCACCAGTGTTGAAGAAAATATCAAGAGCAAAGGCTGCCACCTCCGCATTAAAGACTCTGCATCTATCTCCCTAGCCGCATTAATGGGGAAGTGACCCCTGAACAGTAGGGCTGAAACTTCTAGTCACTATCCAAAAAGTATCAGGGAAGGAAGTATTTAAGGGGGGGTGAAGGCCAAAGAGAGGAGAGATCTCTGGAACGAAAAAAGAAACTAAGAATTGTAACTTTTAAGTAAGAAATAGAAATAATACAGAAGTAGTCCTCGGCTTACGTCCGAGGAGGCCTATTTACAATTATCTTTTGTTATTTACATGTGTTTGTAACTCATAGCTTGTTATCAAGTTCTCAGTACTTCTAACCTAGGTTTCACGCCCACACTCTACAAATTTTATTGTTTAAGGCTCATTGGGCCTGAGCCCGTAATTGTCTTTGGGTCCAGGTGCAATTGTGCGCTTACACTTACCATGTGACAATTGAAAAAATCATTTATATATAGTTTCAATCATATAATTTTTTTAATGGGTAATGTGACTTATTTAAAACTTTAAATGAGACACATGAAAGCTAGTTTTTTAAGAGTCTTGAAGAGGGTATTGGAAGAAGGCATCAGTCTAATAGTTCCACTCATATCAAGTTTTTCTACGTTGGGTTACACATGTGAGTAAAGTCTCACATTGAATAATAATGAGAAAAACTGAGCACATAGTCATTAAGTTTAGGTATTTTGGGTTAAAGTGTGTCTCTATATATTATATTAACTATTCAAAAAAGCTCTCCAAGATGTTTATCTCCCAAACACTCTATATATACTTTTCAACCGTCCCAATGTTCTCTAGTAGTTTTGAGCATCCCAAAAGATTGAGATTTTTAAGTGATTTTATATTAAGTGTGCATTTTGCAATCGCTTATTTGGCTTGTTATTGAATGCTTTTTGTTGAAAATGTGTCAAAGTATATTTATACTTAGAAAAAAATAATAATAATCAGGGCTTAAAAATTATACATAAAAGTTAAAAGTTAAAAGTTGAACAAAAAAGTTGAAGCCAAACAGACACTAAAAAAAGTCATAGGAAGAGACATGAGATTTTCACAATCTCTTAAGCTCAATGAAACAAGGCAAGTCAAGCATGCAATTGATGTGAGCATTTTTGTAATAGTAGTGTCATCCAATAAAAACTTTGATACACGTTCCATGTTTTCCTTACAACTCTGGAATTTTTTTTTTTTTTTTATTAACTTTCAAGCAAGTAGGAAAATTATGAATTTCAAGAGAAACATTTCAAACTTGCTTGGAAGAGTTATAAGGTTTTTCTAGCCTTTTAAACTAAGAAATTTAAGATTTTTATGAACTCGATCCGATTGATGGGTGCACCTAGATAAATTTATACATTCTCCAAAAACCAATTTCTCAAGAACTAGGATTCCAGTGGAGTTTGGGAGTTTCAATAAGTTTTTGAGACTTGCTTAATCGAATGGATTTTAGCCTATCAAATGACTGTTAAAAGCAACCCAAAAAAAAAAAAATCAATTAGCTACTACAAAACCTCGTAGTTTAAGGAAACTTAAGAATAAAGTTGTATAAGGCTACCTAAACTACTTTGGTTGGAAACTTGATGGAAAAGATTTTGAAGAGTATCCACTCCAATTGAGAAATCTTACGATATTTGGAATATGTTTGGGGATCATGCAAAAGGTGAATTTTATCAATTTTGAGCAATTTAAGATGATGCATATTTCCAAAGGATTTAGGATTCCAATAAGACTGTTTTGGTTCAAGCAGCTTTAAGACTATCCTTGAATTGCTTATGTTCATAATCATGAACTAAAGGGATTGGCGGGTTGCAAAGTGTAGGATTACCAAAATCATTCCAAGTCTATTGAATAATATAAAAGGGCATGTGCTCAAGTTTTCAAAATAACATCTTACCATATTTTTTTGTAAGAATTTTGTTAATGTCCTCAAACAACAGTAAACTATGCTTTCTAGGTTCTTATAGCGCACTCTTGATATATTATGTTCTTGCTCATTTTTTGTAATAAATCATGCATCCACAAACTATTGTCACTAACTTCTATGAGAGTTTTATCAATAAGAACCCTGCATGATAAAGACCAAGATAATCTAGTATTTCTACATGATTTTAATGAATATTTTCATTGATCCCGATAATCATGATCATGTTAGAGCCAAGCATTCAGTTGTTAATATTAGCATAGTGTTTCCAGTAAAGTCAACAACTCAATTATTTAAACAAAGTAGGGGTACAAAGTGTGTAAAGTGTAAACAACGACAGAAAGTTATTCAACTACATAAGAATCTTAAAAGAAGAAAAGAGAAAAAAGAAAAAAAGAGGAAGACAACCTTGAGGGACTAAAATGACAGCTGGGAGCAAAGTTCTAAAGGATGCATGGGACTAACTGCTAGTTGCTACATGGGACTAGCTCTCTCCAAACAGCTTGATTTTTTTTTTTTTTTAAATTTTAATACCAATTTGAACATGACAACTAATTTTCATTGTGCAATATAGTTTATGTAAGTCGGATTTTTTCTCCATCAAAAGCACTCAATTCATATGATTAAACTTTTTTTTTGGGTATATTGATAAAAAGGAACAAGAAACAACACTAGAATAAAAGAGTAGAAGGTTAGGAGTCCACTGTCTGCTATCCAAGCAAATGTTCATAAAGAAGTTAGGAGCAATGGTTGCTAGAGATTGAGGCTCTGCCAGAAGAGATCTGTCTACCTATCCGAATCCAAACATTTATAAATTGCTGAATGTCCTTCATCAGCTCTACATGTCTTTGTTACTTCTAAGAATCCTACACAGGTTTGGACTTATTTTTCTGCTGTTGAGGCTTTCCTTTATTCTGAACTGTTAGCTACCTTGCACACAGAAATCAAACTTTTACTATACATTACCACATTAGTGGTAGGGAAAGGATCTCCCTTCATTGTTGCCATGTTCCTACAAGTCCAAATAGACCATAAAATAGAGACTTGCATCAGTGAGAAGTACATTTAGGTTTTATAAATTGCCACTGATACCCTTCCGCCAGCTCTTGATTCATGCCTGAATCGAGTAAGGCTGAATGAAATCAATTCTAACGGACAGATCTAATCAAACTAGATTTCTAGATGCCAAGAAGAAACAAGAAAGCCAATTTAATAGTTCCAAACAAGTAAAACCCCATTTTCATACTTTAAATTAAAGCAAATCAAAATATATGTAAACGAGACAAGAAGGAAAAATATAAGAACTAGAATTATAGTTTATTCATTTTAAATTACCTGTCAATCTGTCATGCCTTAACTAATCAGCTTGCGCTTATGGACTTCTAAAATGAGGACAAACCAGAAGCACAATTTTAAATGGAAACATAGGAAAAGACAATAAATTTTTTTGCCATTCTTTTTTTGGTACATTGAAACAAAGGAACCAAAACAGCGGAAGAAGAAAAGATTACAAGATTAGGAGTTATGTCTATTATCCAAGCTAATGTTCATAAAGACTTAGGGGCAATGGTTACTAGAGATCAAGGCTTTGCCAAAAAGTGCGTCTACCTGTCAATCCCAAAAAATTGTAAACTGCTGAATGTCCTTCACCATCGTCTCTCTATTAGGTAACTCTGCCACCTCTTTGTTGCTTCTAAGAATACTGACAGAGAGAAACCCCAAAGCTAGAATCTTCAACAATCCTTCATAGAAAGCCAATAAAGTTGTTGTCAAAGAATCTTTGAATACTCGAATTTGTGTTAAAAACACAAGAGCTATTTAGACCCCAAATTAATAAATTAAGGCTCGATTGATTTTACTCTAACTTAAACTAAGTACGGAATAGAGTAAATGCGAGCGAACGAACAAAACAACTACTCTAAGCCATATTCAACAAATCATAACAGTAAAATGAAAGCTAAAAGAGTAGGGAAGAGAGATGCAAACACAAGATAACACGTCGATATGTTATTGAAGAGGAAACCGAAGAACTCGACAAAAAACCTCTCTGCCGCCCTCCAAGCGGTAAATCAATCCACTAGACAATAAGTTAGAATACACGAATAGCATGAAACCCTCCAAGCCTAGTCTACCCAGTGTACCTAAGCCCTCCAAGCTCCTACTCCAACAAGGTTTCTCGGAACCATGTCTTGTCTAGCTTTCCGGATCCCGCAATGTGCCCGACTGCATCCACCAAAGTTGGCTTCTTCCAATACTTCCTAGCAGCACCAAAACCTCACTAGACACTCAGTATGAGTGTGGTAAGTATTTGGGCTGTCAACCTCTCAAGAATTTAGAAATGGAGAGGTAGGAGTAGAGGAAAACCACAATGGATGGTGTAGAGAATTGTGGGTATAACAATCTCACACTCTCAAGGGTTTGAGGCTAGGGTTTTCTCTCTAAAAAGCTCTCTACGCAATATGTGGTTAATGATGGTATATATAGTGTGTATGAGGATGTAGTGGAGCAGATAGAATAGAATAGCAAAACAGACTGTTTCGCAGGTATCTCGTGGGAAGGCCTTACCCGCGAGACACTCGCAAAAACCAGCTGTCACCATCTGTCATGACCCTTCGCATTCCAGTCATGTGCTGGGCACATGCATCACTTCGTGGGATGGCTAGTCGCGAGTTACCCGCGAAAACTCCTTTTGTCTTCAATAGATGCCTTGAGTCTTCACACTCTCTCTCTCACACACAACCCTTACAAATAAATCCCACAAAAAATACATGGTACAAAAGATTGAGAAAAATTACAATCAAATTTGGCACGAAATTAAAGTCAACACAAAATAGTTGTAAATTACAACTTTATAATCTTTAACAGCCCAGCTGAAACAACCAGCCACGGACATGGACCTCTATTTTTACAAAAAGAAACTGGATCCCATACCTAGAGCATCAAAGAGATCAAAGACTAGCAAATATAGTTAACTTCTTATTGAAATCACAATTGAGCAAATTTGTTTAAAATTGGGTCAAAAGAATGTCAAGTGAGGGTTTGCCTGTAAGAATTTCGCTCGAGTGAGTCTTCTCAAGCTTGATTTCTCTAATGTTACTTCTTGACCTAATACTAAGCAAACTATTTAAAGAGAGACTTATTTGATTGAGCCTATACAAAAAACCCTTCCCTATGCTTTTACAACCTTGATCCTAATTTAGAGTTGGAACGAGGTGTGTGTACTTGAAGTCCTTTCGCAAATGGACTAGGCCGGGTATATTGCACCAAGCAAGCCCATAAAGACCACACAAACGATCTTTAAAAAAACCCAACAAATGAGTATTATTTCCAATTGTGCTAAACAACGATAAGGTGCGAGGTTCCTATGGAGGATAAAAGACGTGTGGCGTTGACATATGAAGGCCCATGGATGATGCACTAGTGAAGGAAAAAGCTCATTAGGTAAGGGGGAGCGAGTAGGACTTTTTCATGACCCATGGAGAGGTCTTGAAGCCTACAGAGAGGTAGAGACTCACAGAGGGGGGGATTGTTGGGTATACAAGTGTGAGTAAAGTCCCACATTGAATAATGATGAGAAGAATGAGTGCTTAATATAATATAATAAGCACATACTCATTTGGGCTTAGGCCTTTTGGGTTAAAGTGTGTCTTATATATTATATTAATTATTCAAGTAGTCTCCCTAAGATGTTTATCTCTCCAAAATAAACTTATTGTAATTATTGATGATGCAAAGAAGATCAGTAGGCTGGATGCTTCGGACTTGAAAGGACCACTGGCTCTCTCTGCGGCCTGAAAAAAAGGAAAAGCGAATCAAAGGTGACCGGGGTTGCCGGCCAAAACCCCTCCGATGGTAAAGTTAGTTTTTCTCTCTATATTTTTTTGGAGTTCCAACTTTTTGGGAGTAAAATTCACATACCTTTGCCTTGTCTGAATCAGTCTTTATATAGTGCCTTCATAGACGGTTATCGAAACTGGAACCTCCCCTGGATTCAAGGAGGCGCAAGGGTCAAATGTAACTCCCATAACCGTTTAGGAGTTATCGCTTCTATTTCACAACGGACACCTGACAGTTATGCGTGGGATAAGGAATTATCACATTATATTCGGAGATTTTCCTAAGTATCTTACTCTCGTCCTGGCATTCCTTAGTTGAGTACACTTTGGCACTTGCGCAGGGGCTATCTCGTCTGACAAACAAACTCCTTCAAGACGAGGTTGTCTGCGCTCTGGACGAGCGCCTGTTCCCTGGTGGTGCCTATCTCGTCCAGAGCTCTTCTTGCTTGGACGAGATAGCTGCAGGTAGGTTCTAATGGGTGCTTACGATTCCAGACGGGTTACGGACGACCATTATGGACGACTTGGAGATGGGCAAAATCCGTACCCTATCAATTATGTTTGGTATTATTCTTTTTAAAAAAAACATCTATCATCCCTTTTTTTTACCTACTTCGCTGCACTTGAGATTTCTTTTTAATCTTCTTATTTTAACAATTTTAACCTTATCATCATATTCTCTACTTTAAATTCTATAATTTTATTTTAACCCATTTAATAAGGTATTCCTTAATAAATTAAAGATGAAACCATGGAATCTTACTCTGTTTATAGTATCATAAATTACCTATCATTATATGGGTAATTTATGATGTGGGCGGGTTTAACACAACATATGTTATAGTCAAAACATTGTATTGTTGATAATGTAATTCATGGTATATATAGGAGCTATTCGAAACATTAATAAAAAAAGAAAGAGTCAAATTACATTACCTATCTTCTCATTGATAGCAAATATATAATAGAGCTATTATTGGACTTTGATATCGTTGACATAATATTATTTGATACCAAATACTTTCTCGGAATGAGGAGTGGGTCACGAGCAGAGCTCATGCCTCCTACTAGCTAGCTATCCTTTATATTATAATTATTGTTTTTTATTTTTATTTTTATTTTTTATTAAGGAACTGGTGACCTATTTTTTTATCTGACTATTTCCCTTCATTCTCATGAGATATTCCTAACACCCTATGGAAAAATAGTATAATGAATTGAACCTATAGCCTTCAAGTTTAGAACAATTAACTCACCACTTGAATATTGACACAAGGGTTTACTATTAATATAGTTTTTTGTAATGATTTCAGTCTTTAAGGATAATTTTCAAATATATTTCAATTGGAATAATATAAAATATACTTAATACTAACCTCATCACACATGTTACATGCATTCTCAAGGGGGTTTTTTTTGGTATTTTAATTTAAATTTCACAAATTTTCATTTATCACAACTATGAGGTTTATACATTCGGCAATTATCAAAAGATCTGGGAGTGTAGTGAGACTTCATGCCCAAAAAAGAAGAAGGAAAAAAGAAAAGAAAAGAACTTTTTTTTTTTAGGTAAAGAGGATATTGCATTAACAACTAAAAGCCCTCTGCAACAGAGGAAACAAAACGATCATACAAAGTTCCAGCAGAATCTAAGCTAAGCAAAAAAACAACATCAGATGGGGGTTCCATAAAAATAGTAAAATCTTGAGCCATAATCGCTCCCCTACGCGCTAGAGCATTAGCACACGTATTTGTCTCCCTATAGCAATGTTGGATTCGCACCAAAGGAATTTGTTTAAGCTCTTCTCCGCAATTAGCTACCAGCACATCAATGCCATTAGTTTTCTCCAAGTCTTTCTTCAGAAGATCAACAACCAGCTTTGCATCAAGCTCAAAAACCACCGCTAGGATTTTAAGGGAGATACATAGGCGAATTCCATCTCTTAAAGCCCATAATTCAACCGCAACACTAGTGGCACAACCTATAGCTCTTGCATATCCTTTATCTTCATTTCTAAGCAAACCACCTCCTCCAGCCAGGCCGGGATTGCCTATGGACGAACCATCAGAATTTAACTTAAACCAATTGAGGGGTGGAGGCAGCCACCTAACTTGAATCTTTGTTTTTGTTTGATTATACTTCTCGGTGATGCCCAGGTAGGCCATCTTAGTAGCTTTGGCTAAGGTCTCAGCCTTTAAGTCTTTGCAAATGTTTGGTTTCCCAAAAACAACACTGTTCCGATGCAACCATAAACACCAGACAGCTACGGGGAAAACAATGGCCCAATCTATCTCAGAAACACCACACTGCTCCTTAGACTTACAGTTTATCCTCAACTAGTCCAGAAAATGGGTGCCATAAAAACTAGAACTAGAAAACGGGGGAGAGAAATAATTCTAGAAAATTTGTACCTTTGAGCAGTCCCTAAGAGCATGGCTGACCGTCTCAAGGGCTAAATTACATAGGGGGCACAACAGAGAGATATTCATACCTCTTTCGGCAAGAAGGCCACACATTGGAATACTTTTATGACAACATTGCCAAAGGAAGCACTTGATTTTAGGAATACTTGGAATTTTCCACACCCACACTCCATTGAATGGACGATCCATTAGCTAATTATCACAGGCATTGGCTAACCGATATGCATCCTTAATTTGGAATTCGCCGCTGGGAGATAAGCTCCATGATAAACTATCCTCTCTTGACTTAGAATAGGGAATAGGAGTGGCTTTCATTTCCATAAGAATATCCTTAGGGAAGGAGACGGAGATCCCATCCAAATTCCATCCATGGAAGCTAGCTATATCCTTCAATCTGAATTCTTCCTCTCCTCTATTAAGCGGGCCATGGATGCGGCTTCTAAGGGTACCCATGCTCAGCCATTTGTCAAACCAAAGCGATAGTTCACTGTCTTTCCCAGCTACCCACTTAGCACCCTTACTAACAATGATTTCTCCCTTTTTGGTACCAGACCAGGTGGAAGAGCAGGAAGTGGGTTTGAGAAGATTGGTGGTTCTTCTCCTCAATCCTCAGTATTTATGGGATAGGACACGAACCCATAAAGAAGATTTTTTTAGTTTTGAACCTCCAATATAGCTTAGCCAACAATGCATCATTCTTTGGTTTAGCTGCTTGAATACTTAGGCCTCCAGCCTCCTTCTCTCTCGTGACTTTCTACCATCTTATAAGGTGAAGCTTTTTCCTCCTATCCGATGAGCCTCACAAAAAGTTTCTATTCACTCTATCCACACCTTCAAGAATTTTAGGAGGAAAGGCCACACATTGCATCGTGTAATTAGGAATGGTAGAGGTCACTGTTTGGGTCAAAACAACTCTGCCCGCAAAAGATAGCAAGTTTGCCTTCTAACCAGCTAGTTTGCTCTAAATGTGATCAAATAGAAAACTAAAATCTTGAGGGGTACCCTTGTGTTCAATGGGAAAACCCAAGTACTTTCCGAGGGAGGGGGTGGACCGGAAACCCAACACCTCACAAAGCTCTTCCCTCATGTTCTGATCTACATTTGGAGAAAAATAGACCCGAGATTTCTCCTCGCTAATTTTTTGCCCTGATAAGGTACAAAAGGAGTCAAGAACCTCTCTTATTGCAACACAATTTTTCCGGTCAGCCTTAGCAAAGAGCATAAAGTCGTCCGCAAAAAATAAGTGCGAAAAGGCGAGGCCTCCCTGAGATGATTTAACCGGGTTCCAAAGCTTCTCATGGCATTTATCCTCAATAAGAGCTCCCAAAACCTCCATGCAAAGGATGAAAATATAAGGCGAGTCGGTCATAAGAGTGTCTCTAATGAAGCTCCACTCAAGTCGGTCGTAAGCCTTTTCAAGGTCCAACTTGATTGCCATTAGCCCCTCTTCCTTTCTTCTTGGCCATAGAATGAATAATTTCCTGAACAATGATTGCAACATACCCATACTTAATAATGACTTCAATATTATTTAGGTGTTCATTTTCTTGTGTTAGGACTCATCTCACTTCTTACTATTTTCATGATTGTCAAAAGCAGAAAATTCATCAGATAAATGTATAAACATTAAATTGGGATGAATGAAAAATTGTGAATTTCAAAAATAAAAAAATAGAGGCATGGCAATGAGTTTAGTATGAGTACACTGAAAGTTCTTATAACAAGCCTTAGCATGGGCACCAGTGCACCGCCCATTATATTGTTCGAACTGCAAGTGTGTTGTAGGATTTCTGATTGGGACACTGTTTTATTTGATCTATTATGTTGTTCGAACCGCAAATGTAATTGACACAATTACTAGTTTTTTAAGCATATGGAATTGGGCAATTGAATTTTTAGGCAAACCAAATTTCTATTATGTGCTTTTAGCCTTTAGGACCGGTCTCCCTTACCAAATTTCAGAGGCCTCTCCCACTTTTTTATGCAAAAATTCCAAAAAAAAAAAAACACCACATTTTCATTTCCATTAACAAACCCATCATCTCCGCCACCTTCTATCATGTCAGTGGACTCTTTGTTCTTGCCACCCTCTTTCTTTAGGCTTGGTCTACTTGGAGTTGGAATTTTCTTATCTTGACCATTGTCTAGCCCAAACTTGAGTAGGTCCTCACGAGTTTTCAAACGTGTTATCATTGGGTTTATGAGCTACTTACCTCGTAGGGACTAAATACCCA
This sequence comes from Castanea sativa, assembly GCF_040712315.1. NCBI lineage: Eukaryota > Viridiplantae > Streptophyta > Magnoliopsida > Fagales > Fagaceae > Castanea > Castanea sativa. The sequence continues at coordinate 40,565,779 of NC_134024.1, read as the reverse complement.
CAACCCATGTCACTTTCTTGCTTTACAAACTCCCTCCACACAATTCTCACAAGCCTTAACGCTAGCTTTCTTGGTTGTTGAGGCTACCGGATTCACCATTAGATTTCCCAGCTTCCACACTCAAGTATTAGGGTTTGTTGATAGTTAGGGAATCATAATAATGTTACTTTTAAATTTATAGTATATTATTATTATTAGGGTCGTAGTCTAAGTCCATATAAACCATGCAATTGTCTTCTGTATTTATTTATTTTGTGGTATTGACTTCGTTTTTAGCGGCTTAATTTTAGTGGTACTGCAAAGGGCAAACCAGAAAAACCAAGGTGTCAATTCATTTTTGTTATAGAGCTGCCGGTGAGCCCATTTCTAATCGAATTTGGACACATGGTGAATCAACACAAGATCCCAAACATGAACAAACCATAGACTGTGAGAAGCTTGTTGCATACATCTTAAAACAATATAATTTTTCAAGGTAGAGGTCTAGAGAGAGCAGCTTCTTATGCAATATCATCCTTGTGCACTAAATCAACTCAAACCCTGTGTTGCTATTGTGAAGATTAGTTAACCCTTCTAAACTGCAAACATTTTGTAGGAGTATAAAATTGAAGTTTTAAACAGTTTTATTCTGACATTAGTTGGTAGCTTAAACTTCACATAACAAAAACCATGTGTACTATCGCTATACTCTCAGATCTCCAACAAATAAATGCCAAACTGGCTGCTGTCAGAGAAGCTCTATAACCAAGCTAGAAGCCGGGGATTTGATAGAGTAGTAATCCTAGCAAACAAGAAGCATGCCAAAGCAATAGTTGACTAGACTACAAACAACCCCATGGACTGGCTTGGCACTAATAATAGCAGACATGGACTACAAGAGAGTAGAGGGCTTCCTTTTTTGTAACTATATGACTAAACATGCATCAGGAACTTTTGTAAACCATTGTGAGCATGTTTTATAACTTTTTTTTTTTATCTTTTCTTGGTAGTTCAAAGAAAAAAAAATGTGAGCTAGAGTCCACCTGCCCCCTAAGTTAAGATTCTAAAGGTTACTTCAAAAGCTTCACCACCCTCTTTGATATCCTCTTCATACCTAGTCTTGTCCATCTCACAGTTCAGATTTTATTTAACAGTGTACAAACTGCCACGTCACTGCAATTTAAGGGGTGGGACTCTTTGAGATTGTGTGGCAAGTGTAGCTTCTTGTGCCAGGGTGTGGCTCAAGAAACAACTTTTGAGAGATAACAAGAGAGATTGAACTTGCCCCCAACATATGACAATAGACAAGGCAGTGTCAAATTCACAAGTAATCTCTTACTAGACCCGTATACTTAAAATCTTTAAAACATTGGAAAATTCCAGTAAACAAAGTAGCTACATTAACAATAATGTGCAGCTACAACTAAGTATATTGAAAGCATGAAGAGCATGTCCAAAATGCTTGGAAGTATCTTTACTATCATCATAATAAATTTGTCCTCAAGTTCCATCCCAGCTTGATTTATCAAGCAGCAAAGGGCATGACCTGTCTTTTTCTAGCGGCATTTGGAAATAAAATTATGACAAGTCTTGGATGTTAACAATATCATTGACATGACTCAGGGTTCCTCTATAGCTTGAACCATCTAGGAAACTTTCACTCTTGTCTTTGAGTAAAAAGCATGAATATGTTCCTTCATTTCTGGGAGATTGAAAAGCATAATTGACAGGTGGATGATGCCTCCTTGAGGAACCACTCAATGACAGGCAATCCCATTCTAAATCAAAATCAAGTCCAGAGGAAAGGAGGACACCTTCAAAACCAGTATGATGATATCTCTCACCAAAAACCTTGCTCATTATATTGAGATTATGAGGAGAAAAGAAGATGCTGCTATCTTTGCATTTAGTGTCATTCTTGTGATCTTCAGCCAGAGTAAGATAGTCTGGTGCAAGTGTTAGAGCTAGAGGAAAATGGTTAAAGTCAGCATTTATATCTTCCTTGTCTTTAACTTGTTTTCCAAAATCAAGGTCATTATAGTTGACCGAATAGGACCATGGGAATGAAATAACATTTGGAGAATATGTTGACAGGAAGGATGATTCACTCAACTCTTTTGTGCCTATCCTATCATCCAGAATGTGCTGATGATAATCACCCAAGGAACTTGATGAAGGTGAATACACACTCAGCTCTGTATTTTGACAAGTATTAGAAGAGTTTCTTTCCTCTGTACTCCTGCCAAAGTCCCAACCCAGAAGAAGAGGATTTGACCCACTTTTAATCAAACATTTTTTTGGATAATGTAAGTCATCCAGTTCTTTGAGATGATTATATGCAAGAGATCCATATCTTTTAGATTGAAAGCCATAAGTGGAATCACACTGAGTGCATAGAACTGGACTTCTTCCTCCTACTTCATAATCGGTTTCTCTCATTTCATACTCGAGACATGCTATACTGGCATCGATTGGGGGAGTGTAAAAATTTGAGAGAACCCACTCTGGTGATCTATTCAACCAACAAGATGAAGGACCATCATCCAAGTGTGAAACAAGGTCAAGTTCCATATAGTTCTTCACAGGCATATGACTTAATTTTTTGAGCTGACTATGCAATTCCAAAGAAGTGAGAAATTGAGATTTGGTATCAATATCAACTTCCCTTGATTTTGATTTCTTAAAACCCTGCCAGAGAAATAATTATTCAGCTTAATCACCAACACCAACACCCACACCCACACCCAACACTAACGCCAACACCAACAGAAGAAGTGACATCCATATGGAAAGCAAAAGGAACATACGCTTTTTTTGTTGCTCTCAGGGAACAGGCGACTGAGAAGCAAAGAAACAAAATCATACCTGAGAAAATTTCTACAAGTCCATGAAATGAGGCTAAAATAAAATGAGAAAACTTATTAAATGGTCATGTGTCTAACCCCTTGGAACAGAGTTCTTCAATATGAGGATATGATGTCTCTACAACCCATTTGCGTAATTTATGTCTCTTTTTAGAAAAGATTTCTCCATGCCCATGCTGGCCCCCTAAATATAAAGACTCGCAAGCATTTAAGACTATACAGCAAAGCATTGCACCAGCATCTCTAGTTGTGAGATTTGGAAGTGGAAAAAGATTGTTATAATCTACCTTAAACAAGCAATAGAACTCCATGGGATTGCCAAGGATAAAATAAATTTTGGAATTTAAAAAAAAAATGCTTAATAAGTTGAAAAAATCTATATTTTTTTCATCCTTTCCTTCCATGATATTAGCTAACAAATAAAGCATACATAACCCCAGTATTCAACACATTGCTATATTTCTCAATATTTTCATGTATGCAGGCAGCATATACCTGCTGAGGTTGTATAAGCTTCCGGTGAATTTCCCTCTGCCAACCAATAAAAAAGTCAAAATATCATTTCAAAGTTCCGGATTCCAAATGCACGGGATATATTGCAAACTGAGCAAGTTCATTAGTGGTTCTAATTTGGCATCGTCATTTACAAAATGAGAACATTAATGAGGATATTATGACAATGTACAAAAAATCATGATTAAAGATACTACGAATCATGTAACATTAGATTATGAAGCAGAACACTATAAAGCGGTGGTGAATATTTTACTTAAGAATGTTGAAGCCTAATAGTGTTCTCTCACCTTTTAAAATACTAAAATCACAAATTCGTCTAACCCAAGCCTACTAAAATAGCATTCCTAGATGGCTTTCTAATTCTATCCATGTCAAATAGCCCCCCATAATTGTCATAGTGCATGGGCAGCAACAGATATGAATCACCAGGAATCAACTACCAAGAAGCAAGTGGTCAACAATGAAGGAAGCAGCATTCAACTCCTACAAAGCATTAGCATTATTTTAATATTTTTGCTAGGGTTTCAGAATACCAAGTGATTTCCCTAAAAGTGGTCTCAGGACAGTACAATATAACCTTTTTTTTTTCTTTTTTTCTTTTTTCAGTTTATAAGTCAGTATAACTGCATTTATATCTGCCATTTTTAAAGATGTTAGAAACGATAAGCTAGTGCATTTTGGACATCAGAAGAGGAGCTATTTCACACAACACTAAGAGGTTATAATAAAATCACAACAAGGGTGTAAAGTTTAGATTTCACATTCAAATAAGAGAGAACAATCTCCATTTATTTACAAGGAAGATTACTGTAATATTATTCAAAAATTAGGAGCAATAATTTGTTGTCATAATTTTCTTCCCTTTTTATTGATAGAATAAACAAGAAAGAAATACCAATCAGAAGCATACCACTTTACAGCACACACCTGCTTTCTTTGATGCCCCACCAAGAGGTGACAGGTGTGAGCTAAAGTTACTAGGTGTGACATTTTCAGCAAGCAATGAGGAATTGAAGTCCTTACAGCTAAATTTGACACTGTTTGGGATTCCTGCATAGTATAGAGAAAGCAAGTAAATAATCATGTCCAGACAAGTGCCTTTAAGAATGGGATAAAAAATAAATAAAAAATAAAAAAACGAATAAACCCAAATTGCAGTTGAGATGCATTTCTGAACATTTACCTCCAGAACAGTCACTAATTTTGAACTTCTTTGACTGGTTTTCTTCTTTATGTAATGTATGGGATTGGTATTTGTGGCCTGCATTTTCCTTCAATTTCTTAAAAAATGCAAATTCGGAAGTTTTGGGGTCATCGGCTGCATGTCACATTCAAATGGAATGGTTAATATTTTCAAAACACGAGTTCCAATTACTTTTGATTGGTACCACTAGAAATACAACAGAATTATGAAAATAGAGCTTGTATATATTTAAACATTTAGCACAAAGAGAAACAACATTTTTACTTCAAGAAAAGGAAAACAACAAGTTATACCAAGAACCCAAGGAATATGCAGCTCCAGAAAAGCAAAGCAATGTATGGGCAGCGGTAGAAACTTACATCTCGGACTCAGTCTTCCTTCCAATGGAGTAGAAGAAGCATTTCTTCTGCAACTTAAGGGAATATTGACATCAAGATCTGTAAGCTTTACTCTTTTCCTGCAGCTGATATCTACATGGAAATGAAAAATGAAACAAATTATTAGGAAACAACAATTTAATTTAAATGATTTTGTCGTGAAGCAGTATGCCATAGTGCATAATGGTAAGAGCAGTGGAAAAAAATTAGAGAAATAGGCCCAAGCATTTGCCTAATAACATTCAAACAAATAAATTGTACAAGGAATAACTATAACACACCCATAAAAATTCATACAAGAAATAAAATCCAAAAAAAGAATCATGATGTATATGCCAAAGAGCCCATGTCAAATCTGTTGATTAGCGTAAGAGAATGCATTTCAATAACTAATATGAAAATAATACTATGCATAAGTATTCAAGGCATAAAGAGTAATTCTAAGACTGTGATTGATTACCTATCACTTTCATATGGATCCATCACTTTTTCACTACTCACATCCTGCTACATTAGAATTATGGCAAAGTTCTAGCACAAAAGGGTGTGGTACTAGATTTTTTCAGGCATAAAGTTCAAGCCTTGGTGCATACATGCTTTCCACCAAAATTGACAAGTCACAGTTTCAAGTTTAGGAATCTACCTCGGGATACACCTTTTTTATTTATTTATTTAAACTAGTATTCTAGGGCATGAACAACAACAATCTTCATTTTGGTGAGTCATTTAAGCCATGCATCAATATCAATGCAAGCAAGAACATGAAATGGGCCAGTTAGTGATACGCATTTTTGTCTTTGTTTCTTAGTGCACCTCATTCTACACTAGTTTCCTAATTTTTCTCTATGAAATTTCTAAACCCTATTTATATATAAATCCATTTTCCGTGCCAAAAAACTTACCTAATTGAAACTTAGAACTTGTTAATTAATCTCAACTGGAACAAATTTGAACCAATTACACGAAGAAAAAAAAGAAATAGAAAAATGAATGATTTAGGAGAAGAACCTTTGGTTGATTGGGAAGTTGGACTTGGAATGCGGAAATCGGAGCTCCGAACTCCACGGAGACGACGCGGTTGTTGTGGTAAAGCTGCTCCGATGATTGGTGACGGATCTTTACGAGTAGTTTTGGAAATGCGTCGCTTCATTGTGTTTCAGATACGTAAAGATTAGTTGTTGTCTATTTGGGATTAAAATCCCTAAAATCTGAGCAGCTAGCACTTGGTCCAGAAAGAAAGGATGAGGCTATGAGGTTTCTGTGGCAAGGAGCAATGACAAGGTCCGACGGCGAGGTCCAGCTCTGTTCCGGTCAGTTTTGGACCTCTCTATCTCGTGATCTCTCTCTTGCGATCTCTCTCTCTCTGTCTCAGCTGAACTAAAATGGATCAGAGACTTTAATTTCATGGTTTAATTTCTTGGGTTTTGCTTGTTTTGGATGTTGCTCTGTTCCGGTCACTATTCCCCTTAATGTTTTCCTCCTTCTTCTTCTTTTTTATTTATTTATTTATTTTTTTCCAAATTTTTCTTATTTTCTTTTAATTCCGAATTAAAAAAAGAGGGTCATTTTAGAAGCTCTAAAGGCAGCTACTAACTAAGTTGTAACAGAGTTCTGCACTGACAAAAACTGAAAGTTAGAGGACTGAAACGACAAAACTCAAAGTTGGAGGATTGAAATGAAAAAAAATATGAAAGTTAGAAGGTCAATTTTACATTTTGTTATTAGAATTTTTTTTGTGAAGAGTTTAGAAATTTTATTGTGATAATATCGAGAGTTTACAACTAGGAAATTTAAGTTTTTTTTTAATTATTTTTTTTTGTATTTTTTTATGAGCTCCAATTGATGTGTGCATCTGGGTAAATTTATACAATCTTTAAGGACCAATTTCTTAGGACTAGGATTCCAATGAAGTTTCGAATTTCAATAAGTTTTTCAAAATTGCTTAATCGGATTGAAACTTGGTACGGGAAAATCCACATTACTCTTGGCATCCAGATTAGTAAGAATGTAGCTATTCCTATGTTTGATTTAATTGGAAATCTCTTAAAATTCATAGGAATATGAGATCATAATATTTTGTTTATTCTGAGGAATCTTAAATGAATTATTTATTTTTCTCATTCTATCCTTAGATTTGAATGTTAACTACCAAGTCTTTAAAAAAAAAAATTCCTCTAAATAAATAATGAAAAACCAAATATAAACTATTAATTATGGCAAATTCATTAAAATTATAGTTTAACATTTCAAAATGACAAATATAATACAAAAATAACTATTTAAATTCTCAAATGTTTTTATTCTTAATAATAATTTTTAAAAGAGTTTAATCCATAATAATTTGCTTTATATTGTATCTTAATTGCTTAAATAATAGGGAAAAATGGTTAGAATTGTCAATTTATAAAAAATACAATTTCCTTTAAACTTGAGAATCTGAATTCCCACCTGTTTTAAAGAGAATCCACATTCCTATTGAGAGGGGTTTAAGGGGGGAATCCAGATTCCGTTGGCATCTGATTCCCTAGCGTGATTTGCAACCAAATATGAGAATCTTTAAACATTTCTAAGAATCCTAAAACATTATTCCGTACCAAACGCCACATAAGTGAACATTACCAATTATGAGCAATTTAAGATGATATTTTTTTTAAAAGAACTCTCAGGATTCTAATATGCCTATTTTAGTTCAAGCAACTTTATGGCTATATCTTTAATTTCTTTTGTTCATAGTCGTGAATAAAAGGATTAATGAATTGCAAAATTTAAGATTACCAAAACCGTTCCAAGTCTATTGAACTATATAAAATGGTACGTTGCTCAAGTTTTGAAGATAACCTCTAAGTATATTTTTTGTAAGAACATTATTAATGTCTACAAATATATAACCACAATCTACTATGCTTTCCAAATTCTTTAGGGTAGGATCAAAAAAAAAAAAAAAAACTCTTTAGGGAACTCTTGATAAACTATGTTCTTGCCATTTCATGTTGTAAATCATGCATCCACTAACCATCGTCATTAACTTTTACAAGAGATTTATCAATAAGAACCCCTAATGGTAAGGGCCAAGATAATCCAGTATTTCTACATGATTTTCATGTATTCTTCCATTGTTTTCTATAATCATGATCATGTTAGAGGCAAGCATTCAGTTGTTCATTATAACTTAGTGTTTTCAATAAAGTTCATAACTCAATTATTATATAAATAAAGTAGGAGTTCAAGTGTTCAAATTTTGGCCGAAAATTATTCAACTAGATAAGAATTTTTAATTTTTTTTAGAAAGGTAGATAATCTTGATTGACTAATATGACATCTGCAAGCAAAGTTCTAAAAGATACATGGAACTAATTCTCTCCAAAAAACTTCGATTTTTTTATTTTTATTTTTATATCAATTTGAACATGACAACTAATTTTTGTAGTGTAATATAGTTTATGAGAAGACATTACTTCTAAGAATACTAACAGAGAGAAATCCCAAGGCTTGCAGGCTTGTCTTGCAGCTTCAACAATCCTTGCTCCTTCACACAAATGCAAAACAGCTGCTTTCATAGAAATATAGAATCCTTAACGGCCCAGCTGAAACAACAGCCATGACCATACATCTATCTCTATTTTTACAAAAAAAAAAAATTGAATCCCCTCTCCATTTCAGGATTGGTTGCCATTTGGAAGACTCCTCTATAAACGTCTGGACTTATTTTTCCACTGTCAAGGCTTTAATCTGAACTGTTAGCTAACCTGCACATAGAAACCAAACGATTACTTTTTTTTTTTTTTGATAAATAAAGGCAGCAATGCTGCTCCACAAAGCAATGGAATATGAGACCACTCGTCGACGGAGGAGCTCCACCAATGAAGGAAGAGGACCATCAACATCAACAAGCATTTATATGTGACATTAACAGAAATCAAACTATTACTATACACGACCACATTAGTTATGGACAGATCTAACCAAACTAGATTTCTAGATGACAAGAAGAAATAAGAAAGCATTTTAATAGTTCCAAACAAATAATACCCCTTTTTCATACTTCAAATTAAAGCAAGCCAAATTATACGTAAAGGAAAACAAGGAAAAATATAAGAATTAGAATTCTAGTTTATTCATTTTGAATTACCTGTCAATTTGTCATACCTTTTCTTACCAATCAGCTTGTGCTTATGGAATTCTAAATTAAGGACAACCCATATGCATAATTTTGAATTGAAAACATGGGACAAAACAATAAATTAATAATACCTTAGGCAGTAAAAGCTTTCCAGTTTTGATCTTTACTTGCTTTCCAGCACATGATTTCTACTGCCTTTAAAACACCAACAAAAACCTTTTCTTGCCATTCCTTTTTTGGTAAATTGAAACAAAGGTGTCAAAATAGCACAATAAGAAAAGAGTAGGAGTTCTCTGTTTGTTATCCAAACTAATGTTCATAAAGACTTAGGGGCAATGGTTGCTAGAGATCAAGGCTCTGCCAAAACGTCCGTCTACCTGTCAATCCCAAACATTTGCAAATTGCTGAATGTCCATCACCACAGCCTCTCTATCAGGTAACTCTGCCACCTCTTTGTTGCTTCTAAGAATACTAACAAAGAGAAATCCCAAAGCTGAATCTTCAACAATCCTTCATAAAAAAAGCCAATAAAGCTGTTGTCACAATAGAATCTTTAACAACCCAGCTAAAACAACCAGCCACAGATATGGACCTCTATTTTTACAAAAAAAAAACTGGATTGCCTTTCCTTCTCTTACCCTTGTAGCTCTCATCCAACATGGTTGGTTGCCAGTTGGAACACTCTCTAAAGGTGTGGACTTGCTTATCCTGCTGCTGTGGAGGCTTTTCTTTGTTTTTGAACTGTTAGTTACCAATGACAACAAAAAGTAATTTTACAATACTTTGACCACAATAGTGGCAGACAAAGGTTCTTTATTCACTGTTGCCTCGCTCCTATAAGTCCAAATAGACCATAAATTAGAGACAAAAGACAAAAAAAAGTACTTTAAGTTCCAACAATGGCCCCTGATGCCCTTCATACAGCTCTTCATCCAAGCCTGAATCAAGTAATGCTGAATGAAATCCGTTCTAATGGACAGATCAAAAAGCTAGATTTCTCTACATGACAAGGGGGAGGAAAATCTGGTCTAAGCTTTCAGCTTCTTGGACACAAAGGACATAAGTCCTCGGATGCCTTCTCAATTAAGGTTGTGCCAATAAGATCAATAAAAGACCTACCAGCTTGGTTTCTACAATTCCTGGTATGCAACATCCATTTTCCTTTTTCAACAAAATAAGACCCATACTTATGGAATGAGGCTTTATGAGCTTGTGAGCAACACAAACAGGAATTAGGAAAATTCTCTCAGCATCATTATGGCTATAGAGTTTTCAAATGAATATAGAATTCCCTCCGAAAGTATCTTTGACTAGGACAATTGCCACAACTTTTAGAGAACCTAAGCAATTTCATTGAACATCCCTTTGGGGAAATCTAATAAAATTGGAACCATATGCATATAATTGGATATTTATAAAGGTGTAGCATCAATTCAATAAAAATGTAACAGGGGGAAACACAAAAGAAAAGAAAGAAAAATATAACCAACAAAATACAGAGGAAAAAGATTTGTCAAATTTAGATGAGATTCAGATAATATGCAGGTCTCACCCATGCCTTTGCAGAAGCGTCACATGGGATGATCAGGTGTAAGATGTTTTTTCTAAGGTCGTTTAGAAATATTACTATTCAATACTATCTATTATTCAGTATTTGTTTTTTGGAAGAAAACAACATGAGATAGAACAATAAAGTAGTATGTTTGGCAACCAAAACCTACCAATTTTGATGTTTACTTGTTTTAAGCAGATATATTCTTCTGCATTTAAAAGGAATTTCTTGCCATTCTTTGTTCATTATAGTCAAACAGCTAGGAGTCTCATTGACAACTCTAATCAAACATAAGGTGGGCAATCCATTAATAAATGTACACTGAAGAGAAAATGATAATGCAATGACTTACATGTAATTGCTTAGCTCTTCACCACATTCCTTGTACTGACTTCACTCCTCACAATATTTAACATGGGCCATAAATTCAGGGACTCTTTCAAGCCCTCATAAGGAATGATGCTGTTGTTGCTACACTGAACTACATTACGGTTGAGATCTTCAATGTCTTTCTTGTATACCATACGCAACCCGCATTTCTGCACCAAGCTTAAATCACAGTTGCTAATTTTAATTCCAATCTCACGGAATCCATTAGCATCATATTCCCACAATGATTTTTCATCCTTCTCCAAGAAGAATTGAGGAAGCACATACGACAGCCAAATATGATTCGATAAAGCAACAAATCTATCGCTAATGCCTACTCTCAAAATATCATTTCTTTTCCTTACAGCCATATATTTTCCATTGGCACTCAAGTTGTAGCAAACTAGGTTGTGACGAATTTGATGATGTGGAAGAGGGCAAAATACAATGCAAACAGCAATCCCAATCCAATCATTACACAAATGAGAAAAAGGTTCCATTATATTCACTTCATTCCCCATACATTGATGGCTAAACCACTCTGGAATTTCACTTCCAGGAAAAACAACATCATATTTTTCCTCAAGATAGTTAGGAGAGAGTCCCTGAAACATACAAAGCATGACCCTTAGAACTATGAGAGTGAGAGAGAGAGAGAGAGAGAGAGAGAGAGAGAGAGAGAGAGAGAGACCTGAGTGGACTTTTTAATCACTGAAAAAAACAAGTCAATGAATCGTTGATTGCCAGTCAGTTTGCTGCAATTTGAAAGTAAGAGTTTTGCCTCAAATGAAGAATTTGGTCTCAACAGATCTGGTACCGTTTCCAATGAGGAGCAACCAATTCCAAAAATATAACCTATATTTAAAGGAAGCTTTGGAAAGGATTGAAGACTTGTGCAATTATTTACGAACAAATCTTTCAGAATAGATAGTTGAGCGATGCTTTCTGGAAGGCAACCAAAATTATTTCCACTTAGATCTAACTGTTGTAAAGAGAATAAGCAGGCAATATCATTGGGGATTTCCTTGAGATTGCAATTACTTAAATTCAATTTCCTCAAAGAAGACAAACCAAATAGAGAAGACAATAGCAAGCCCATGGATTCGGAACTTCTCGACATTGGATTAAAAGGGAGAAGCTGAAATCCACCAAAAGCTATTTTTTTAAAAGTTTCAAAAATAGCACTAGAAGAAGGCATCTGTCCGTTCACATCAATACTTTCACCACGCCCCAAGTTCTCTAGTAGTTTTGAGCAGCCGCAAAGATTGAGATCTTTAAGCCACGTCATATTAAAAAATGTGCTAGGAAGAGACATAAGATTTTTACAATCCCTTACATTCAATGAAGCAAGGCCACTCAAATTCCCAATTGATGTGGGTAGTTTTGTAATAGCAGTGCCATCAAAGTGAAGCTCTGTTACACGTCCCATATTCTCTCCAAATTCTGGAATTGTTTTTATTTTTGAGCAATCAGAAAGAATAAGGATCTTTAGAGACTCTATCTCAAATTTTCTTGGAAGACTTTTGAGATTTTTACAACCTTTTAGATTAAGAACAGTAAGCTTTTTCAACATCTCCCAAGACTGCAAAAAGCCATAAACAAAATAATTTTTAGCTTCAAAAATCTTATAGTTTAATGAAACTATTGAAAGAAAAATTGTAGAAGGGTAATTATTACCTTTGTGTCTGTCCAAAGTCGTTCAATGTTGCTAAAACACAGGTGAAGTTCAATCAACTTATTTGGTAGGAAACTTGTTGGCAAATTTTTTGAAGGGTATCCATGCCAATTAAGAAATCTTAAGTCATTAGGAAGATATTTGGGATCATACATGAGGTGAGAATCTTCAATTATGAGGAGTTTCAAACGATTCATCTTTGAAAATGATTCACGATTCCAGTGTGCCCCTCCTGTTCCTAGAAACGTTAAGACGATGCCTTGAATTGCTTCTGTTCCCTAATAATCATGAACAAAGTGGATTAGTGAATTGTAAAATGTATAATTACCAAAACTACTTTATGTTAAACTATGTTGAATTAATTAGGTATATTCTTGGGTTCTTTCAATAAGCTCTTACCGTATTATTTGTGAACACATTGTCAATATCTTTAGACAACCACAATCTACTACGCTTCTCAGGTTGGTCTTTTGGGCACTCTTTACGGACTATATCTCGACCCATTTCTTGGATTAAATCATGCATCCACAATTGATTGCCATGATTCTTAATAAGAGATTTATCAGCAAGAACCCTTAATCCAATTTCGGGGTAAAGCTCAAGACAATCTAATATTGCTATAATAGTTTCTTGATTTCTATAATTCAAGAAACATGCAATATGCAAGAAAATTTCCTTTTCTGTTTGTTGTAGTCCATCAAAACTTATTTGAAGTACATCAAGAATTTTTCTTTCAGGAAATTCTTTAAGCCTATCCAATTCACTTTTCCATTCATACGAACTTCTCTTGTACAAAAAGGAACCTAAAACCTCAATGGCTATAGGAAGACCATTAGCGTAATCTACAAAGGCTTGGCACAGCTCTAGATAATCTTCAGGTGGATGCTCTTCATTAAAAGCTTTCAAATTAAAAAGAATAAGAGCTTCCTCATTACTCAATCCTTCAACCTCATATGTATCATCTACTTTATATGACATTAGCAAATGCGCATCTCTTGTTGTTATGATAACTCTACTACCTGGGCCTAACCAATCATGCTTCGCAACTAATTTATTCAACTGGTCTAATTCATTTACATCATCAAGAACAAGAAGAATCTTTTTGTGAAGTAACCTATTCTTGATCATGAAAACTCCATCATCAACATCTTTTACTTTTATGTCTCCAAGATTTAAAAGATCATTCAAAAGTGTTTGTTGTAACTGAAGTATGCCACCTTTTTCATAAACTTCTCTGACATTAGAAATAAAGCTACATGCTTCAAATTGATTGGAAATCATTTTGTAAACAACTCTTGCTAGAGTTGTTTTACCCATTCCTCCTATCCCCCTAATTCCTATAATGCGAACACCATTTGACTCTATAGCTAAATGTGACATTAATTTCTCAACTTTGGAAGTTATTCCTACTAGTTCCTTGGTATCTATGAAAAGTGTATAACTTAGTTTATTTAATATCACTTTTACAACGTCTTCAATAACTTCTGCCTCCAGCCTGCAATGAAGAGAGAATAATAAGCAGTGAGTTTGAACCTTCCATGAAGGGACCCAAAGTAGAAACTTTTGCAGATATATAGCAATTTAGTTATTAAAACTGAAATCTGAACAAATAAATGTATATACAACCTATAATATAAAATCTGAATGTATCATTTAATTTAGTTTCATTCTTTAAGAAACCTAGGTTTAATTTGTGACATATACAATATATACTCTATATTAAAATATGAATATTAGCTAGATTAAAATAAAATTAATCTAATTTCATGCTACCTATGCTTCCTTGTTTGGGTGGGTTTTGAATCTGATAAGTTTTCAACCTAGATAGTACAAGCAAGTAGCAACACCAGGATTTTTTTCCCTTCTGTTAACAAAAAATAAAATAAATAAATAACGATATTTTGAATGCAAGGTTTGCTTTTATAGCACAATATGTTATCTTAAAACAAAAGTTACTTGGAGTTCCACGTAACTTAATTGGTAAAGTATTTTATCGTCGAATAAGAGATTAAGAGCTCGAACTCCATCTATCCCAAAAACCAATTTTTTTTAGAAGATACTTCAAAAATTAATTGATATCTTGGTTTGATGATTGAAAAAAAAATCATTAGAAATAGATGTCATATGTTAAAATTATATAAAACTAAATAAATAAAAACAAATGTCACATTGTGTTCCGTTGCATTTAATTGAGTTAAACATTGTCCATAAGGAATAATCAATGTCTTATAAAATGATGAAAAGTCCAACCCACGAATAGTTTAAAGGTTCCTAGTTTAACATGATTGCTTTTTTGAATTTTATTGGAATAGAATAAAAGTTTATTATTTGTCAACAAGAATAATTTTATGTTTTTCTTTCACCAAAGAATAGGTATTAAAGTTTTATATATAAGCAGCACTGCGAAGAGTTTGAACCTATAATTTTTGGTGAATTTGAGAGTTAAATGACAAATTTTTGTCTAATTTGTCTAGCGTGTTATTGATTTATTGTAAGAATAGTTTGGCTGAAATGATAACTTGTATTACATTATCTTTATGAGAGTTGGGAGTGCAGTTTTTTTTTTTTTCTCATAATTGTTAGTGAGATTTTTTGTAAATAATGTTTTGTTCACAATATTTTTACAACAAATTCTAAGTGAGAAATTATTATTGGTTCCAATTTGTGTCCACCACTAAAATAAGGCAACCAGTTATAACTTGTTACCTAGAATTTATTGTGAAATTATTGTTGTGGATGCAGCCTTTCATTTTTTTTATTAGTGTTGCCCTTGAATGTAAGCATAGAGTTTGTCAAATTATGTTAACATTTGTGTCTAGTATTGCTTTGCTTAATTTTTCTAGAGCGGCCACAAGAATTTGTAATTGCTTGAGCTACTGTACATTTCAAATTAATCACGCAATAAAAAATTGTACATGAAGCAAATATTTTGGTTGATCTTTTCATGGTTAATCTTTTCAGGGCTCCACAAAGTCCAAGTGCATCTCAAACTATTGATGCGTAAACTATGTTCTATTTTATATGTACTATTGGTGCGCATTGATTGAAGTTCATTAAAAGTAATAAATGTTATCAAAGAAAATATTTCACTTATATATTAAAGAGGTTTGTAGTTCAATTAGCATCTCTTGATATTTTTAATAGAGATGTTTACAATTCAAAATAATATTCAAATCTCCTCTCCCATAAATATTTCACTTTTATCATTAAATTGAATAAGAAAATAGGTAATAGAAATAAAATGAAAAGTAATTTAAGTTACATTGTGATAATTGATTATTCAAGACTAAGTTTACTACATAGCTTAAAAACTATGATAGATGATTAAAGTAACTTGAAAATTGTTTATCAAAAAAAAAAAAATTAACTAGAAATTCTTTTAAATTTTAAAGTAATTTAAGCTCTTATGTAGTGAACAACAAGATACATATACAGCGTGTATAACATGACTTTTATTTTTATTTTTATAAATCTTAGAGGCTATTTTCTTTTTAAAAAAAGAAATTTTATTTGGCTAAATTAAGGCCCTCACCACTATGTTTGTAATTTTACATAATTCAATTTTAAAGCTATTTTTTAAATAGAATTTTATTTTGCCTAATTATAATAAGTAATAATGGGTTTTAATTCTATTGCTACTTTATTTGTAACTAGCTGAGTTCACGCACAATGTGCGGTGTAACTCATTATTAGTTTTCTCCAATATTTCAATAAGATTTAATTTAATTGGTTGGCATCTCAATTTCTAATAGAGATATTTATATTCAAATCCCTCACTCTCAACTATCGATGTATATAAAAATAATTTCAATAACTTTCCTTGTAAAAAAAAAAAAGGTAATCTTTAGTTTTTTTATACACAAATTATAAAGACACTAAGAATAGTGTAGTGATTTGATCATAGTATATATATGTGTTTTTAAATTTAAAATTGCATGATATATTGGGTTATAAAAATAGGCATGTTTCATGCCTACAAAAAATGCAAATATCCTTCAATTATGTTTTTTACATTCTAGATTTTGTGTTAGTAAAGTTATTTATTTTTTTTCCCCTTTTTTTGGACATGGTTTCAATAGTTGCAAAGACAACTAAAATTTTAGTAAGAATACCATATTTCAAATCAATTGTTCCTCACATAAAAAAAAAAAAAAAAAATCAATGTTATCTTTCTAATTACAAAAATAAATACTACAATGTCAGCTACACACACACACACGTGTGTGTGTGTGTGTGTGTGTGTGTGTGTGTGTGTGTGTGTGTGTGTATATCACATGTCACTGAAAGGAATTAGGAAATTTAAAGGGTTAAGATTAATTTTTAATGAATTCACAAATATTTAATTTTTTTTAAATTTTTGTCAAAGCACTTTCTCAAAAAAAAAAAATGTCAAATCAACTAAACATGAGGAATAATGTCATATTGTAAATCTAATATTCTTATTCCAACTAAAAATTATTTCTTAAATAAAGTTTATAAAAATAATCTTATAAATTCATTTAAAATAAATAATTAATACACAACTACAGATAATAAGTATATACATTTACTCTATTAGCTAATTCAATGAACTAATAATTTGATATAAATGTAATCTCTTTGAAGTAGAAGCCTAAATAAAAAGAATTTTAAGGAATGCGCCACTTGGCACAACCCAATGCTCTCCTACATGAGGTCTCTACTTTTATATATATATTGATTGTTAGGTTCTACATTTGTGTTGGCTAATTCCTGTGTTAAGTTTTGATAAGTGTCAGAGAGGGTTGTATTTAAATAGTTTTCTTAGTATCAAGCCAAGGAGTAACGTTGAAGAAATCAAGTTTGAGAAGACTCACTCGAGCGAACTTCATACAAAAGTTTACGAACTCTCGCCTGACATTCTATCGGCCCAAACTTAAGTAAGTTTGCTCAATTGTGATTTCAGTAAGAAGTCAACTTTCTTTTCTAGTCTAGCAACTTAAAATTTTCAATGTTACTACTCCCTGACTTGATACTGGGAAAACTATTTAAAGAGAGCCTTCTTGCATTAAGCCTAAATAAAAAATCCCTCCCTATGCTTTTACAATCTTGATCCTAATTTGATTTATTGCAAAACCACAAAAGTTGTTAACCAAACTAGTGTGTTCATCAGTTTTTCCATCCAAAAAGTTCTTTAGACTTTAGACCATCAAAGTTTTGATAATTTGAAACAAGTTCGCTTGTTGAATTGGCTGGTTTGTTTTTTATTTATTTATTATTTTTTAACCAAATCTGTATGCTCTTTACCGTTTTCATTGCTTTTAGATTTTGGTGATACTTGTAGTGGCTGTACAATAGATCAAATTATTAACTCTGAACTTATATGAAATTTGATTACGGTCAACATATTAATCCATTGTTCACGCTATTTGGTTCCAAATCATATTTTTAGTAATTATGTTTGGTATTATTCTAAAAATTTTTAAAAATTAAAAAACGATACCCTCTTTATCATTCTTATTTTTTCTCCCACTTTCCAACACTTGAGATTTATTGTGAATCTTCTTATTTAACAATTTTAACCTTATCATATTCTATACTTCAAATTCTATCATTTTATTTCAAACTATGTAATGAGGTATTTCTTGGTAAAGTAAAGGATGAAACCATCGAATCTTACTCTGTTTATACTTTATAGTAATAAAAATTACCTATCACATTGTAAGGGTGGATTTAACACAACATATATTATAGTCAAAATATTGTATTGTTGATGATGTAATTCATGGTATATATAGCAAAAGTCATTTGAAACATTCCAAAAATTTCAAATTCCATTACCTATCTTGTAAATGCCATCCGGAGAAATTGGCCACTTCACTCAACATAGCCCTCCAAGTTTGCACCTTTTCCATGTTGTCCTTCAAACATTCTTCATGCTCAGCAAAGGCTTGTGCAATAGTTCCAATCTGTTTGCGTACATCAGATGGATCCACATCATAAAATATAGGTAAAACTATCATTCCCATCACTTTCATACATTGAATGATCTTTGTAAGTTCATCCAAGCACCATGTCGAAGATGCATAGTTTTTTGAGAGAACAACAATAGAAATTCTCGATTCTTCTATTGCTTTCAAGAGCTCTACTGAAATAAATTTTCCTCTCTCAAGCCTTTCATTATCTCTAAAGGTGAAAATACCCGAGCGTTGCAAAGCAGCATATAGATGATCTGTAAAATTATTACGTGTGTCCATGCCTCTGAAACTAAGGAAAACGTCATATATCCACCGTCTTGAAGAAGAAGATGATGAGGTCAACGGTGAGGCTCCTTGGGTACTCATTGAAGCTAATGGAAATATGTTGGTAAATTCTTGAGCCACAATAAGGATAAAAAAAAAAAAAAAAAAGTTAAAAAAACAATTTGAAGGATGTGTGTAGAAAGTAAAATTACTAGGGAAGAAGAATATGATTTAACGTGGATTTTTTGAGAAAAGATAAATAAAAGAGATAAGATGTGTCTGAAAACTTACAGATTTAAGGAATTGCAGCAGTAGGTGTAAAGCTCAAAAGCAGCTTGAAACAACGCGGCCTTCTCCAACCTTTTCTTTTTCCCTTACTAAGTACTAACTAAACCAGTTGTTCTTGAAAGCAAGTATTTATTTCCCACTAACATGTAACAATTGAACCCCTTTTCATTTTCCTTTCCCACTAACATGTAACAATTGAACCCCTTTTCATTTCCTTTAAACAAAGTAGGTGCGCAAGTGGTCCTTTGCTTCCAGGAATCTTCCTGTCAAAACAATGATCAAAAATTATTTTTAAATGTAGTGATTCTTTTATTATAAATATATACACCGGGGATTAACTCAATTATTTTTAATTGAAATGATATTCTCCATGTAATTGGTTCATTAAAGGGCTGATCATTCACATCCTCTAACTGTTATGGGTTAAATCAACAAATTCTTTATATTTTTTTAATTTTTTGTTAAAAGCATTGTAGCTCAACTAATTAAAATTTTTTTATAAGATCTAACTTACTTCCAGTACTTTTTTAATTAAAATCTCATTTTTTTTAATAAAAAATTATCACATCACCCACTAACTACATAAAAAATGAAGATTAAAACCTATTACTACTTGTCATTGTTATTTAAAATAAAAAAAATATCATTTAAAAAAAATACTAAAGGTAAATCAGATCCTAATAAATATTTTCAATTAAAATATTAAGATATAAATCCTTTCTCACCTAATTATTGATTTATGAAAAGAAAAATTAAAAAGAAATCATTTTTCATTCCCGTTGCCCTCTCCTTCTAGGCATCTCCCAAGTCAAAAGCAAAACCGAAAGTTATCAAATTTATTAAAATAATAATAATAATAATAATAATACTAAATAAAAGAGACCTACGAAGACTTTTAGTCTTTTGGTAAAAGTAGGGTATACAATTGGCCATTCCTCTCTTCCTTGCTCCACACATCCCAAATAGAATCAGGCAAGGAGCGCATATTATTACAACAAACAACTAAAGATCTGAGAGGAGTTACAAATTTAACTAAAGCATTTGAAAATAAGAGCTGGGAGAAAAAAACATCCATAGAAAGAAGCTTTGACATCATTTATACAGTGTTTTACGAATTCAAAACCCCTTTTTGTTTTTTGACAATAGGAACCAGATCAAGCATGAGGATCAATCTCCAAACCTCCTTTTTGTTTTTAGAACTTTAAAATGTCAACAACTTAAGTGTGTCCAGCAAATAGACTCTAAATTAGTGTTGCTACTTGCTACTCCCTTACTCTTAGGACATGAATGCAGGCAAGTTCAATATCCTAATGACCCTAGTGGCCACCATCTGTTTCGAAGGAATAAATCGTAGCGTATTCTTGATAAATCTTGAACCACTAAGTAGTTCCATTGCAATTTCAAATTGAAGTAAAATAAATTAGAGGTGCAAAAAAAAAAAAAAAACTTTGTTGTGGATATTTTATTTCAAGGAGGGAAGTAGAAGACATGGATGTGTGCAAGAAAAGTAATAACTTACAAATTTGGAGAATTGCAGAACTTTTGTGGTTGTGAACCTCTATAACCTCTTGAAATAACACTTCTGGATACGGTTCTAATTTAAAGAACAACTTTTTATTTTATACTAGTATTTGTTTTTGTTCCTAGGCAATGCTCTCGAAAAACGATTACAAACCTTATCTTTTATCCTCACTACCCCAACTGTTTTTTTTTTTTTTTGGTTACTAGTCTTGACTATTCTCGAACGCCTTTATTACTCTTGAGTCTTGACTTTGCCTTTTTAGGTCCTTAAGCGTGGCACATGAGATAAATTAATTAATTGAACAAAGTTTGACTAGAAATTTAGTTGTAGCCTAGGTTACAATTCTTACTTAATAAAATTAATATGACTATATTTTTTGAAAATTTAGCCGTTGTATTATGTATGTTCTTTAAATTTTTAACAGCCAATTGGATTTTATTTACTATTCGATTTATAAATTTTTTTTTATGTATAATTTTAGACTAAAAATTTAAAATTTAAATATTTGATTGATAACATACCTATTTATTTTTTATCTTTTTAAAAATTTTGCAAACATGAAAGATATAAGAAAAAAAAAAATGTAATTCAACCGTGAATTTATCAAAATTTACATCCAATAAAAAAATATTGAGTGAAGTTGCAGTTTTAGAATATAAATAAGTTTGTTTAGGTAATTTTTTTTTATTTTTTTATATATAATAGAAATTCTACTTTAGACTGATTTAAGTGTATATGTGTGTGAAGCTTCCTTTTAGAAACTTGAATCCCATCTCATGTCCTCACACCCTAAACACTTATACATATAAAGAATTATCTAACTTAATTAGCGCAATGCCCAAGTAATTTACTAAAATATGAAAGAAAAAGAAAAAAGAGAAAGTTCCTGGCAACGGGTATAAAGTTTTTTTGTGTACACTTTATTTTGCTTTTATAAAAACTTCTTATTTTTAATTTTTTGAGGAGATGTACCTTGGTGGAAATTAGATGGAAATCAAATAACACTTTACACATTCTGTGTTCATCAGGAAAAGATAAAGAAAGATTACTTCTTGGTAGTGGCCAGTTATAAAGTTTCGTTTATATTGCTTTTTGACCGACATAAAAGTTGTATTAATAATTTCATATTTCACTCTTTACGTTTATTCAGAATAGAGACAAGTCATCGTGATCTGTCGCGCATAACCACAAAACGTGAAACCCATGTAAATCAATTCTAAAGTTTCTAACATTTTCCTCAGATCATAGCAGGTGGGCTGGATATGTGTCACTGGGTCAACACCGAGTAGGCCCACCAAAGTGGCAAATGGGATGAACTTACGCAAGTAATTTACTCCTCACTGAGAAATGAAAAGAGAAGAAAGAGCAAGTTCCTTTTTAAAAAACTTTTTATTACTTTGAGGATAAGTACCTTAGACCTCCACATCAGTGGAGCTAAAAAATTAACTTTTTAACTCTACTAAAAGTTACTTTATCTATTTTATCTATACATATCTACACACATGCTGCAGCAGTGGATCTATTTTAGCTTTCAACACAATAAAATAATATAAACATCACAATAAAATAATATATCTTCTACAATAAAATAATATATCCCACAACTCAAAAAACATTCACAACACCAACTACAATAAAATAATATTTTTTTTGTTTAGCTCTCATGAACAGTGCATATCTATAGATAGATATGCACTGTTCATTAGAGCTAAAAAAAAATAGATTTAACTCCACTACTGGAGCATGCTTTTTGGTGTTTGAAGAGCTAAAAAATACCAATATATCAATATACCACAACTGCTGTGAGTGCTCTTAGTGTAAGTTTGATGACAATTATACGTTTAACGCATTCTGCATTGAGAAAAAGAAAATAAAGATGACTTCTTGGTAGTCAGCTGTAAGTCTTGTTTATATTGCTCTTTAACAAACTATAACGTTCTATTCTAATTGTTTTCTTTATGTTTATTTAAAATAAAGACGTCATCGTGATGCGTCACCTATAAATGTTTATTAGTAGAATCTGCAAACTTTATGTGTAATTCATCCTCTAATTAATTTTGTTTAGCAGTGCGTAAATTAGCTGAAGAAATGGTACAAGCAATACATAATTAATTACTCAAAAGCAACTTGAAATAACGTGGCATTTTAATCTGTTGTTTTTCTCTTACAATAGAACCCCTTTTTATTTTCCTTTAAACAGAAGTAGGTGTGCAATTCACCCATTTCTTCCAGGAATTGTCCTAGCAAAACAACGACAACAATTATATTAAATGGTAACGATTTTTTTTTAATATACATAGAGGAAATTATTAATAACTGAAAAGATAAACCCATTCCCATGTAATTGGTTGATTAAAGGGTTAAGGATTCACGAATCACACCCTCTAACAGTTATGGGTCAAGTCAACAAATCTTTCTTTTTCAATTTCTTTTGTCAACAGACCATTTCTTTCTTCCAGGCATCTTCTAGTCAAAAGGATGACTGGAGGTTATCAAATTGATAATAAAATAAATAAATAAATAACTAATAATAATCATAATAATAAAATAAATAAATAAAGACAAGACTTCTTTACACATTCTGCACAGAGAAAGAGAAAATAAAAAGAAATATTATTTCTATAATATTTTAACAATAAATTTTAAGTAGTAAGTTGTTAAGAGTTGTTATTGGTTGGGTAAAAAAAATAATTTTAGTGATATGTTTAAATTTGAACCAATAATAACTAATCACATATAATTTATTGTTAATTAAAATACTATAAAATAGTGAAAATATTATAAATGTAACACTTTTCATAAAATAAAAATAACTTCAGGGATGGAATGAGCATCCACTTGCAATTATATATACTTTCATTTTTGCCATTCGCTTTCTTTGCAGTTCATTTTCAATCAGTTTATAAAATAAATTAGATTCAATAATGTAAGCAAGTAGTTAAATTTTATATATATATATATATATATATATATATATATATATATATATATATATATATATCTCTCTCTCTCTCTCTCTCTCTCTCTGTTTTTTTTATATACAATAACTATCGCCTTGAGGTGTCCTAGTTGCATTGGACAAACCTCCAACTGCCATTACTAGTTTATAAAATATATTGTTCATCATCTTTAAGCGTGTCAATTCATCTAAGCTTAAAAAATAATCCTGGCATGTACAACCAAAGTCACCCACGCAGCAATAATGTCCCATCTGCAAAAGGGTATGAACCTAACCTAAAAACCAGGACTATATCTACTTATATATGGCAATAAACTCTTTTAACTCGAAGTTAATTGATTGACATTTTTTTTTTTAATTAAAATGTTGAGGATTAAAATCCTTTCTCCGCCAATTATTGATTTATAAAAAGAAAAATTAAAAAGAAATCAATTTTCATCCATGTTGCCTCTCCTTCTAGGAATCTACCAGTCAAAAGGAAGACCAAAAGTTACCAAATTGATTAAAATAATAATAATAATACTAAATAAAAGAGACCTACTAAGACTTTTAGGGGTGTTTGGTTCGTTATGATGTGTCCTTGTGATGCATATTACCTTAATGTGACATTAAAGTGTTTAGTTCATTTAATTTTTTATAATATTACCGTAATTTAAGATTATAAAATATATCACATCACCATAATTACATCTCCATAATTACATCATCTTCTTAAATGGAGGATCTTACATTACTTATTGGTGGGATATAATAATTTATTGAATTCGCAAAATTTATTCAAGAATCACCTTCTAGGCTCTAACTATTGTGAGTCAAGTCAACAAATCTTTCTTTTTCATTTTCTTTTGTCAAGATACCATCTCTTTCTTCCGGGCATCTTCCAGTCAAAAGGATGGCTGGAGGTTATCAATTTGATAATAAAATAAATAAATAAAGACCAATGAAGACCTCTTTACACATTTTGCGTTCAGGAAGAGAAAATTAAAGAGAAATACTATTTCTATAATAATTTCATAATATTTTAATAATAAATTTTAAGTAGTAAGTTGTTAAGGGTTGTTATTGGTTGGGTAAAAAAATAATTTAAGCGGTAAGTTCAAATTACAACCAATAATAACTAACTGCCTATAATTTGTTGTTAAAATACTATGAAATAGTGAAAATATTATAGATGTAGCAGTTCTCATAAAATAAAGATAGCTTCTTGGTGGCTAGCTATAAATTAAAGTTCTATTTATATTGCTTTTTGACAAAATTATAAAGTTCTCTTCGTATTGCTTTTTTATGTCCATTCAGAATCGAGATGTCATCGTGATGTATCACGCACAAATGCTTAGTGGAATCTGCAAACTTTATGAGTAATTCATCCTCTAATTAATTTTGTATAAGTAGTGGTGAATTAGCTAGAAGCAATACATAATAATTACTTTAGTTTTCATTGGTTCCAATCCTTCTCATTGAATTGTTTGTTGATTTTCCAATTTTTAGAGCAAAGCTTTTACATTTTTACTAGTTGCAGACTAATGCGACATGTGGAAATAAATAATTATTTATAATTGTAATATAATGTATAATTTGTTGAACATAATTTGTACTCCCCTAAAAATTAAACAATTGCTATTCAGTCTAAGTAGGTCTACTTTGTTCCCATTCAGTCCAATTAGGTCTACTTCAGTCTACATTGGTCCAATTTGGTCCACTCAGTCAATTTCAGTCCCTTTCGGCCCATTTTGGATTAATTGAACCTTAAATTGATTCTTTTTAGGTTTAGCTCAATTTTTTTTTTCTTAATTTTTGGGTTGAAAAGTATGAAATTTTATTATATTTGGGTTAAACTATTTAGTTTTGGGTTAAAAACATCCATAGAAAGAAGCTTTGACATCATTTATACAGTGTTTTACGAATTCAAAACCCCTTTTTATTTTTTGACAATAGGAACCAGATCAAGCATGAGGATCAATCTCCAAACCTCCTTTTTGTTTTTAGAACTTTAAAATGTCAACAACTTAAGTGTGTCCAGCAAATAGACTCTAAATTAGTGTTGCTACTTGCTACTCCCTTACTCTTAGGACAAGAATGCAGGCAAGTTCAATATCCTAATGACCCTAGTGGCCACCATCTGTGCGAAGGAATAAATCGTAGCGTATTCTTGATAAATCTTGAACCACTAAGTAGTTCCATTGCAATTTCAAATTGAAGTAAAATAAATTAGAGGTGCAAAAAAAAAAAAACTTTGTTGTGGATATTTTATTTCAAGGAGGGAAGTAGAAGACATGGATGTGTGCAAGAAAAGTAATAACTTACAAATTTGGAGAATTGCAGAACTTTTGTTGTTGTGAAGCTCTATAACTTCTTAAAACAACGCTTCTGGATACAGTTCTAATTTAAAGAACAAACTTTTTATTTTATACTAGTATTTGTTTTTGTTCTTAGGCAATGCTTTCAAAATATGATTACAAACTTTTTCTTTTATCCTCACTACCCCAACTGTTTTTTTTTTTTTTTTTTGGTTACTAGTCCTGACTATTCTTGAACGCCTTTATTACTCTTGAGTCTTGACTTTGCTTTTTTAGGTCCTTTAAGCCTAGCACATGAGATAATTTAATTGGACAAAGTTTGACTAGAAACTTAGTTGTAGCCTAGGTTACAATTTTTATTTAAAAATTTAATATGACCATATTTTTTGAAAATTTAACCGTTGTATCAGGTATTTCTTTAAATTTTTAACAGTCAATTGGATTTTATTTACTATTCGATTTATAAACTTTTTTTTTTTATGTATAATTTTAGACTATAAAAATTTAAAATTGAAACATTTGATTAATAATATACTCTTTTTTTTTATCTTTTTGGGAATTTTGCAAACATGAAAGATATGAGAAAAAAAAAAAATGTAATTCAACCATGAATTTATCAAAATTTACATCCAATAAAAAGATATTGAGTGAAGTTGCAATTTTAGAATATAAATAAGTTTGTTTAGGTAATTTTTTTTTATATATATGATAGAAAATTTACTTTAGCCTGATCTAAGTGTATATATGTGAAGCTTTTTTTAGAAACTTGAATCCCAACTCTTGTCCTCACACCTAAGCACTAATACCTATAAATAATTATCTAACTTAATAAGTGCAATACCCAAGTAATTTACTAAAATATGAAAGAAAAAGAAAAAAGAGAAAGTTCCTGATAACTGGTATAAAGTTTTTTTTTGTGTACACTTTATTTTGCTTTTTTTGAAAATTTTTTATTTTTTGAGGAGAAGTACCTTGGTGGAAATTAGATGGAAATCAAATAACACTTTACATATTCTGTGTTCATCAGGAAAAGATAAAGAAAGATTACTTCTTCGCAGTGGCCAGCTATAAAGTTACGTTTATATTGCTTTTTGACCGACTTAAAAGTTGTATTGATAATTTCATATTGCACTCTTTACGTTTATTCAGAATAGGGACAAGTCATCGTGATCTGTCACGCATAGGGACAAGTAAATCAATTCTAAAGTCTCTTACATTTTCCTCAGATCATAGCAGGTGGGCTGGATATGTGTCATTGTGTCAACACCGAATAGGCCCACCAAAGTGGCAAATGGGATGAACTTACGCAAGTAATTTACTCCTCACTGAGAAATGAAAAGAGAAGAAAGAGTAAGTTCCTTTTTAAAAAACTTTTTATTACTTTGAGGATAAGTATTAGTGTAAATTTGATGACAATTGCACACTTAACGCATTCTGCATTGAGAAAAAGAAAATGAAGATGACTTTCTGGTAGTCAGCTGTAAGTCTTGATTATACTGTTCTTTAACAAACTGTAAAGTTCTATTCTAATTGTTTTCTTTATGTTTATTCAAAATAAAGACGTCATCGTGTATAAATGTTTATTAGTGAAATCTGCAAACTTTATGTGTAATT
Organism: Castanea sativa; assembly: GCF_040712315.1. Taxonomy (NCBI): domain Eukaryota; kingdom Viridiplantae; phylum Streptophyta; class Magnoliopsida; order Fagales; family Fagaceae; genus Castanea; species Castanea sativa. The sequence continues at coordinate 40,538,243 of NC_134024.1, read as the reverse complement.
CATCCTCTAATTAATTTTGTTTAGCATTGCGTAAATTAGCTGAATAAAGGGTACAAGCAATACATAATTAATTACTCAAAAGCAACTTGAAATAACGCGGCATTTCAATCTGTTGTTTTTCTGTTACAATAGAACCCCTTTTTATTTTCCTTTAAACAGAAGTAGGTGTGCAATTCACCCATTTCTTCCAGGAATTGTCCTAGCAAAACAGCGACAACAATTATATTATAGACGTAACAATGGTAACGATTTTTTTTAATATACATAGAGGAAATTATTAATAACTGAAAAGATAAACTCATCCCCATGTAATTGGTTGATTAAAGGGTTAAGGAATCACGAATCACACCTTCTAACTGTTATGGGTCAAGTCAACAAATCTTTCTTTTTCATTTTCTTTTGTCAACATACCATTTCTTTCTTCCAGGCATCTTCCAGTCATCTATCAAATTGATAATAAAATAAATAAATAAATAACTAATAATAATAATAAAATAAATAAATAAAGACAAGACTTCTTTACACATTCTGCGTATAGGAAGAGAAAATAAAAAGAAATACTATTTCTACAATAATTTCACATTATTTTAACAATAAATTTTAAATAGTAAGTTGTTAAGGGTTGCTATTGGTTGGGTAAAAAAATAATTTTAGTAATAGGTTTAAATTAGAATCAAAAACAATTAATCATCTATAATTTGTTGTTAATTAAAATACTATGACATAGTGAAAATATTATAGACGTAACACTTCTCATAAAATAAAAATAACTTCAGGGCTGGAATGAGCATCCACTTGCAATTATATATACTTTCATTTTTGCCATTCGCTTTCTTTGCTGATCATTTTCAATCAGTTTATAAAATAAATTAGATTCAATAGTGCATAATTTATTCTCTAAATTTTATTATAGATAATGTAAGTGCACAATTGCACCTGGCCCCAAGAACAGTTATGGGCTCAGGCCCAATGAGCCTTAAACAATATGAATTTGTAGAGTGTGGGCTTGAAACCCAGGTTAGAAGTATGTGAGGATTAAATGACAAGCCAAAGACTAGTAATACTTGGAAACAACAAGGAATGTTATGAATCAACCTCCTCGGACTTAAGCCAAATGTTGTTCTTAAATTATCCCTTTCTTTTTGTTTCTGTTTCTTTTTTTTCTTACCAAAATAGTCCGTCCCCGTTTCTCTTCCAGGTTCCTCTTTAAATACTTCTCTTTTTAATACTTTATACACGTGTTGCCCCAACTCCTCCCTTAGCCTAGATATTTCTTTTCTTAGTGCCTTTGAACAGTAACTAGAAGTTTCCTTTCCACTGTTCAAGTGTCACTTCCCCATTAATGCGGCCAGGGTAGTTGGTGCAAGGTCTTTAATGTGGAGGTAGCAGCCTTTATCTTTGATATTTCTCCAACATCGGTGCTTATAGGACATTCAAGAATTCATTCCCTCTAACCATTGGTCTTGACCGTGTCATCCCCTAACCTTTACCATGAAGTCCCGGGTTCTCCGACGTCAGTCCGAGGGGAAAAACATCCTCGGCTGGATCCTCGGATCCTCAGCGTATGGGCCGACCTGTAATACTAACAAGCCCTAAATCCAAGAGCAGGTCGGCCTTCCTTAGCAAGACCCAACGGCCCATATTCCCATCAAGGTCTTTTTACCCCCCACAGATAATTTCCAAAAAATAATTTCCATCATTTTTCCAAATATGTAATTTTATCATTTTTGATGTTTTTGATTGATATTATTCTTTTATTAAATTGTCATATTCTTCTAACTATTTTTATTATGCATTATATTTTCCTAATTTCTTTTGGTACAATTAAATTTTTAATTTTCAAAGTTATTATTCAAATCTCATTCTTTTAAGGAGTTTATTATGATAACCAAAACTTATCATATAATTACAATTAATATTACTCAAATAATTTATAGTACTCTCAACCCAAACTTGTATTTTGTCATTCTTAAGTAGGTACACCGAATTGGACCGAAGTAATCTGAAATGGACCAAATAGACCGAATTGATCTAGGAAGACTGAATTGGACTGAATAGACCTAAGTGTACCGTATGGATCAAATTGGACCGAATAGATCGAAGTGGACTAAATTGACATAATGGGCTAAATTGGACTGCAGTAGAATGAATGGACTATAAGAGAGAGAGAGATATACTACTTGTAACGAGGAACTAAAAAAATTCAACACTAAAACGTATAAATCCAAAATAGAGTTTTAAAAATCACAATAATTCATCAATATAAAGTAGAGTTGCAAGAAAGAATAAAAAATAAGAGAGAGAGAGAGTAACCATTTTTGTAGAGATTCATTAATCCAAAGTAAGGTTCCAAATAATAAAAAAATCTCATCAATTTAAAGTAGAGATGCAAGAAAAAAAATCCACCAAAAATGGAAATTCTTTTTAGAGAGATTGAGAGAGAGAAAAATAAATTTTTGTGTGTAGGAAAACTATGTTTAGAATGAAATAGAGAATTGTAAGTTTATAGTAAGAGGAGGGAAATTAGAAAAGCCAAAAATAAAGGAAGATAAATGGATAGAGGAAAAGTGATATTAAGATAGATAGTAGTAGAGAGATGAAAAGGTAAAAGGAAAAGAAAAAGTTGGAGAAAGTATAATATTAAGTTGAGAAATTAATAAGAAAAATGAGAGTTAAAAATAAGAGAGTGATTTTTTTTTATTTTTTATACAAGATAAAATTTCTACTCTAGCTTAATCTAAGTATATATGTGTGTAGAACTCCTTCCTGGACACTTGAACCCCGACCCTTATTCCCCACACCCCACAAGTATTTATACTTGTGAAGTGACCACCACACCAAGGGTGAGCGGTGGAGTAAATGTTGAAAATGACTGTATGATGTTGTCGCTAATGTGGCTTAACAATAGCGTAATAACAATAAATGTTACGCTTCAATTTTTATATATATATGAGGCAAGTAAAAATGTTACCATATGGGATAATATTGGGTGATTCTCTGCAAAGGATGTATGTAATGGCATTGTTTGTTGATTTTTGATCTTTGTGAGTGATGTTTCCATTAATCTTTGACCTTTTGAACAAAGGAAGGGCCTTTCACTATGACAGAGTATGATGAAGATATTTTTTTCTCTACTTTATGTGCAAGGCAATGTTCTAGATTCGTTATAAAAATCACCTTACATTTTTCTCCTGTATTTGTTAACCAAATTTGCCTAGCCTTGTTAATTGACGTTCCAAGCCAACTCTCAGAGGCTCATGAGCAGGGCAAGTCTTATGATTTGAAAAATCCCATTTGAGCTACACAGCTCATTTGCAAATCTGTCTCTATGAACATGTGGTGAATATCTATTAAACATGAACAGTTATTGCTGGAAGTAAGTAAAAGTATTGGCTCTGTTATCTAGAGTGCTAAAATTGATTCCTAGAGCTTTGCTTCAATGTTTTTTTTGTGTACTACAAGTACTTCTTTTGTGTATGCAGTTTCTTCAACAAGTATTTGGCATTGATACCATGAAACAATGGGTGGGAGTATAAAAATTGAAGTTTTGAACCGTTTAATCCCCTTGTGTATTTGTGTGCTTCACAAAATAAAAACCACTTGTACTATACTATCACTACACTCTCAGATCTCCGCCAAATAAATGCCACACTAGCTGCTGTCAGATAAGTTTTACACCAAGCTAGAAGCGTGCCAAAGCCATTAAAGACAAGACTAGCATTCTCATCAAGAGTTGTAAAATTTTTGCAGTTAGCATCTAAAAACCTAACTTTATAGCATTTAATATATCACTTTACAATAACCCTAACATCAAAACTTCTATTTTTTTTTTACCATTTTATTTAAATATTATTTCTTTATTCATTTTTTATTCTCTCCCTGTCTCTCTCTCTCTCTCCCACAATTGAAAAAAACATTAAAAAATTATTACATCTTGCTACAATGCGCTCTAAAAAATGAGAGCTCCCTGCAGCATGATGTCAAATTTTTTAGCATATGACATCTTTATTGTAAGTATGTTTTTATGATTTGAGGTGTTAAAAATGCTAAATGTTATTTTTTAGTATTTTTAACACCTTTTATGAGAATAAACTTGCTCAGCACTAATAACAGTAGACCTAGACAACAAAAGAGAAGAGCGGTTCATTTTTTCTTGTCCGTTAGCTGATCATAGGGTGTTAACTGTTAAGTTTGATATGGGAATTTTTCTAAACCATTATGAGCATGTTGCTTTGTAACTTTTTCTCTTTTCTTGGTGGTTAAAAATGAAAAACATTTGAGTATCCTATTTGACTTGTGTAGTAATTTTTATTTTATATATGTTTTTATCGGTGAAGTTTTTATTTATTTATTTATTAATTAAATAAAAATGGTAAAGCTTTCAATTTATTTTCTGCCTCTTGTCTTTTATCTTATAAGAAAGGGAAACGGTTTCGAATTTGAACAGGTTATCGGGTTCAGGTCCACTTTCTCAGTTTAGTTGTCTCCAATGTCTTTTTAGTGAACGTGTTGAATTGCAAAAAATGTCAAGTAGTGTACATGGTCTAAAAGTAGAAAAATCAAGACCCTGTTTAAATTTGCATGTTAGCATGTTACTAATAATTTTTTGTACAGTAAATTCTTTCACCTTGCCCTTGCTTCAATGCAGTGGAGGTAGCAGAATCAAAACCTGAGTTTTCCTTCCTTAGTTTTTCCCCCCTTAAACAGTAAGAACTATCTTATCTCCCACGAGTATAAACAGTCAATTTCAAAAGTAATCAATTGATTGACCGTATACACCATCTAACTCACCACCATACATCCAAGTATTCCTTATACCAAAAACTTTTAAACATTGGAAAATTCCAGCAAACAAAGTAGCCACATTAACAATGATGTGCAGCCACAGATAAGCATAATGAAATCAAGACGAGCATGTCCAAAGTGCTTGGAAGCATCTTCACTATCATCATAATACATTTTCCTCAAGTTCCAACCCAGCTTGATTTGTCGAGCAGCAAAGGGCAAGTCTTGGATGTTAACAATATCATTGGCAAGACTAAGGGTTCCTCTATGACTTGAACCATATGATGCTTCCTTGAGGAACCACTTTATGATGGACAATCCCATTCTAAATCAATATCGAGTCCAGAGCGAAGGAGGAAACCTTCTAAACCAGGATGATGATATCTCTCACAGAAAACCTTGCTCATTATAAGGAGATTATAAGGAGAAAGGAACATGCTGCTATCCTTTCATTTAGTGTCATTTCTGCAATCTTCAGCCAGAGGTAAGTACTTTGGTGCAAGTGTAAGAGCTAAAGGAAAATGGTTAAAATCAGCATTTATATCTTTCTTGACTTCAACTTGGTTTCCAAAATCAAGGTCATTATAGCTGGCTGAATGGGACCATGGTAATGAAATAAAATTTGGAGAATATGTGGACAGGAAGGAAAATTCACTCAAGTCTTTTGCACCTATCCTGCCATCCAGAGTGTGCTGATAATAATCATCCCAGGAACATAATGAAGGTGAATAAACACTCAGCTCTATATTTTGACAAGTAATAGACAAGGTTATTTCCTCTGTATTCCTGTGAAAGCCCAACCCAGAAAAAGAGGATGTGACTCACTTTCAATCAAATATTGTTTTGGATGCAAGTCATCCAGTTCTTTGAGATGATTATATTCAAGAGATCCCATATCTTTTAGATTGAAAACATATGTGGAATCACACTGAGTACATAGAGTAGGACTTCTTCCTCCTCCTTCAAATCTGGGTTTCATCATTTCATACTTGAGACATGCTATACTAGCATTGCTTGGGGGAGTGTAAAATTTTGAGAGAGCTACCTATGGAAATCTATTCAACCAACAAGATAAAGGACCATCATCCAAGTGTGAACCATAATCAAGTTCCATATAGTTCCTTGCAGGCATATGAATTAATTTTTTGAGCTGACTATGCAAGTCCAAAAAGCAAGAAACTGAGATTTGGTATCAATATCTACTTCGCTTAAACCCTGGCAGAGACATGTAATTTCAGCTTAATCACCAACACCAACAGAAGACTGAGAAGCAAAGAAACAAAGTCATACCTGAGAAAATTTCTAAAAGTCCATGATATGAGGCTAAAAAAGAAAAAGAAAAAAAGAGAGAGAGAGAACTTATTAAGGTTATGTGTCTAACCCCTTTGAGCAGAGTTCTTCAATATGAGGATACGAGGTCTCCAAAACCCATTCGCATGGTACAGAGAAAGCACACAGATAATCATGTCCAGACCAGTGCATTGCTTTTAAATATTTTGAGTATGGCTAATTCATATCCATAGAACTTGTCTTAAAAAAAATTTATACCAGCCTTTAGGACCAGAAGAAAAAAATATATGAATAGACCCAAATTGTAGTTGAGATGCATTTTTGAACACTTACCATCACTAATTTTGAATTTTTGACTGGTTTTCATGTTTATGCAATGTGTAGAATTTGTATTTGCAGTCTACATTTTCCTTTAATTTCTTAAAAATGCAAATTTGGAAGTTTTGGGGTCATCGGCTGCATTTACATTCAAATGGAATGATTAAAATTTTCAAACACAAGTGGCAATTACTTATGATTGTTCCCACTAGAAATACAACATAATTATGATAATAGAGCATGCATATATTTAAACATTTAGCACAAAAAGAAACAATATTTTTACTTTATGAAAAGGAAAATAAGAAGTTAAACTGACAACCCAAAGAATATGCAGCTCCAGAAGAGCAAAGCAATGTATGGGCAGCAATAGAAACTTACATCTTGGACTCTGTCTTCCTTCTAAAGCTGTGGAAGAAGCATTTATTCTGCAACTTAAGGGAATATTGACATGAAGATCTGTAAGCTTTACTCTTTTCCTGCAGCTGGTATCGATATGGAAATGAAAAATGAAACAAATTAGTAGGAAATGGCAATTTAATTTAAATGATTTTGTTCTGTAGCAGTATGCCATAGTAAATTGTACAAGGGATGACTATAATGACAATTTAGTAAGTGCACTTGAAAATTTTAGGGAAATAGACCCAACCATTTGCCTAACAACAACCGCTACTATAGTTTTTATTTTATAGGAGTACTATATTTTATTCAAACAAATAAATTGTACAAGGGATGACTATAACACATCCATAAAAATTCATACAAGCAATAAAATCCAAAAAAGAAAAAGAAAAAGAAAAAGAAAAGGAATCATGATATGTATGTGAAAGAGTCCATGTCAAATCTGTTAAGTAGCAAGAGAATGCGTTTCAATGACACCCTTTCCATAACTGTCCTTTGTGATAGACTGTGACTGATTGTTTTTTACAGTCCTATGAACTCACCACTTTTTCTTCTTTACTCACAGCTTGCCACGTCAGAGTTGTGACCAAGTTGTGGCGCAAAAATGTGTGGTGCTAGATTTTTTCAGGCATTAAAGTCAAGCCTTGGTTCGTAGCACATGCCTTCCACCAAAACCGATAGGTCACAGTTTCAAGTAACATTAGATTATGAAGCAGAACACCATACGTAGAATAAGGTTAAATAAAGTGGTGGTGAATACATTACTTAAGAATGTTGAAGCCTAAGAACTCTCTCACCTTTAAAATCACAAATTAGTCTAACCCAAGCCTACAAAAAGAGCATTCCTAGATGCTTTTCTAATTCTATCTGTGTCAAATAGCCCCCAACAAGTGTCATAGTGCATGGGCAGCAACAGATATGTATCACAAGGAATCAATTATCAAGAAACAAGTGGTCAACAATGAAGGAAGCAGCATTCACCTCCTACGCAGCATTGGCATAATTTTTGCTAGGGATTCAGAATACCAAGAGATATCCCTAAAATTGGTCTCAGGACAGTACAATCTCACCTTTTTTTTTTCCCTTCAGTTTATAAGTCAGTATAACTGCATTTATATCCGCCATTTTTAAAGATGTTAGAAATGATAAGCCAGTGCATTCTGGAGAACAGAAGAGGAGCTTTCACACAATATTAAAAAGTTATAATAAAATCACAAAAAGGAAAAACTAGATTGCACGTGCAAATTAGAGTGAACAAACTCCATTTATTTACAAGGAAGATTACCATAACATTATTCCAAAATTGGGAGCAATAATTTGTCGTCATGATTTTCTTCCCTTTTTATTGATAGAATAAACAATTAAGAATCAGAAACATACCATTAAAAGAAAGAACGAACAAAAAAAAGGCCACTTTATAGCACACATCTGATTTCTTTGATGCTCCACCAAGAGGTAACAGGAGTGAGGTAAAGTTACTAGGTGTAAGATTTTCAGCAAGCAATGAGGAACCAAAGTCCTTACAGCTAAATTTGACACTGTTGGTGTTTCTGCATAGTACAGAGAAAGCATGTAAATAATCATGTCCAGGAAAGTGCATTTCCTTTAAATATTTTGAGTATGGCTGATTCATATCCATAGAACTTTTCTAGAAAAAGAAATAAATTCATAACAGCCTTTAAGACTGAAAAAAAAAAAAAAAAAAAAAAAAAAAAAAAACCCAAATTGCAGTTGAGATGCATTTTTGTACATTTACCTCCAGAACAGTCACTAATTTTGAACTTCTTTGACTGGTTTTCTTCTTTATGCAATGTATGGGATTGGTATTTGCAGCCTGAGTTTTCCTTCAATTTCTTAAAAAATGCAGATTCAGAAGTTTTGGGGTCATCGGCTGAGTTCCAATGACTTTTGATTGGTACCACTAGAAATACAACATAATTACAACAATACAGCTTGTATATATTGTAACATTTAGCACAAAGAGAAAAAATATTTTTACTCTATGAAAACCGACAACCCAAAGAATATGCATATTCAGAAAAGCAAAGAAATATATTTTTATTTTATAAGAGTAATATATTTCATTCAAACAAATAAATTGTACAAGGGATGACTATAACACATCCATAAAAAAAATTCATACAAGCAATAAAATCGAAAAAAGAAAAAGAATCACGATGTATATGCCAAAATGCCCATGTCAAATCTGTTAAGTATGCATCAGTATTTCAAGGCGAAAAGAGTAATTCTAGCTTAAATTAGTATTCTAACTAAGGTATGAATAACAACAACTATTATTTTGGTGTGTCATATTGGCTATGCATCAGTATCACATGCAAGCAAGTGAAATGGCCTAGTTAGTACTTAGCAGTTAGTGTCTTAGTGATAGGCATTTGTCTTTGTTTCTTAACGTACCAACATTCTAGTTTCCTAATTTTTCTCTACGAAATTTCTAATCCCTAAATATATAAAAATCCATTTTCCGATTCCAAAGATTAAACGTGTCAAAAAGTTTTTAGTAAAAAAAAAAAAGAAAAAAGCAAAAGGATTAGAACCTGTTAATTAATCTACTACAATTGATAATACGATTGCCATTATTATTAGTACCTTTTCTTATTGGAACAAATTTGAAGCAAAAGGAACATAAATGAAAAACCAATTTGAGTTAGTTGAAACAAACAGAAAAATGAATGAAATAGGAGAAAAACCTATGGTTGGTTAGGAAGTTGGATTTGGAATGCGGAAATCGGAGCTCCGAACTCCACGGTGCCGTTGTTTATGGTAGAGTTGCTCCGATGATCGTTGATGGATCTTTATGGGTAGTTTTGGAAATTCGTCGTTTCATTGATACGTAAATGAAAACGCCCTTTATATATATAGATGGGTTTGGGGTTTTTCTTTCCGAGAAATTGAAGATTTTTTTTTTTGGTCTGGAAATTTGGTATGAGGGGGAAATTTTGGGCGCCAAAATGGCACGTGGCTGAGAGGATGTACTACTCTCTCTCTCTCTAAAATGGCACGTGATTGAGATAATATCATGAGTTTACGTCTGATACATTTATTTGAAAGGAGATCCTCCAACCAAACCGAAACTCCTTCATGGGTCTCAAAAAACAAAGCTAATTGATTAGCTATGCAATTTGAAGCAATACAACCAACTTAAAAACAAATTATGAAAGCGGAAAAGTTTGGTTCTAAACATGTTTACCTACCATGTGACAATTGAAAAAAATCATTTATATATAGTTTTAATCATATAATTTTTTTAATGGGTAATGTGACTTATTTAAAACTTTAAATGAGACACATGAAAGCTAGTTTTTTAAGAGTCTTGAAGAGGGTATTGGAAGAAGGCATCAGTCTAATAGTTCCACTCATATCAAGTTCTTCTATGTTGGGTTACACATGTGAGTGAAGTCTCACATTGAATAATAATGGGAAAAATTGAGCACATAGTCATTAAGTTTAGGCATTTTGGGTTAAAGTGTCTCTATATATTATATTAATTATTCAAAAAATCTCTCCAAGATGTTTATCTCCCAAACACACTATATATACTTTTCAACTGTCCCAATGTTCTCTAGTAGTTTTGAGCATTCCAAAAGATTGAGATTTTTAAGTGATTTTATATTAAGTGTGCATTTTGCAATCGCTTATTTGGCTTGTTGCTGAATACTTTTTGCTGAAAATGTGTCAAAGTATATTTATACTTAGAAAAAAATAATAATAATCAGGCTTAAAAATTATACATAAAAGTTAAAAGTTAAAAGTTGAACAAAAAAGTTGAAGCCAAACAGACGCTAAAAAAAGTCATAGGAAGAGATATGAGATTTTCACAATCTCTTAAGCTCAATGAAACAAGGCAAGTCAAGCATGCAATTGATGTGAGCATTTTTGTAATAGTAGTGTCATCCAATAAAAGCTTTGATACACGTTCCATGTTTTCCTTACAACTCTGAATTTTTTTTTTTTTTTTTTTTTTAACTTTCAAGCAAGTAGAAAAATTATGAATTTAAAGAGAAACATTTCAAACTTGCTTGGAAGAGTTATAAGGTTTTTCTAGCCTTTTAAACTAAGAAATTTAAGATTTTTATGAACTCTATCCGATTGATGGGTGCACCTAGATAAATTTATACATTCTCCAAAAACCAATTTCTCAAGAACTAGGATTCCAGTGAAGTTTGGGAGTTTCAATAAGTTTTTGAGACTTGCTTAATCAAATGGATTTTAGCCTATCAAATGACTGTTAAAAGCAACCAAAAAAAAAAAAAAATCAATTAGCTACTACAAAACCTCATAGTTTAAGGAAACTTAAGAATAAAGTTGTATAAGGCTACCTAAACTACTTTGGTTGGAAACTTGATGGAAAAGATTTTGAAGAGTATCCACTCCAATTGAGAAATCTTACGATATTTGGAATATGTTTGGGGATCATGTAAAAGGTGAATTTTATCAATTTTGAGCAATTTAAGATGATGCATATTTCCAAAGGATTTAGGATTCCAATAAGACTGTTTTGGTTCAAGCAGCTTTAAGACTATCCTTGAATTGCTTATGTTCATAATCATGAACAAAAGGGATTGGCGGGTTGCAAAGTGTAGGATTACCAAAATCATTCCAAGTCTATTGAATAATATAAAAGGGCATGTGCTCAAGTTTTCAAAATAACATCTTACCATATTTTTTTGTAAGAATTTTGTTAATGTCCTCAAACAACAGTAAACTATGCTTTCTAGGTTCTTATAGCACACTCTTGATACATTATGTTCTTGCTCATTTTTTGTAGTAAATCATGCATCCACAAACTATTGTCACTAACTTCTATGAGAGTTTTATCAATAAGAACCCTGAATGATAAAGACCAAGATAATCTAGTATTTCTACATGATTTTAATGAATATTTTCATTGATCCCGATAATCATGATCATGTTAGAGCCAAGCATTCAGTTGTTAATATTAGCATAGTGTTTCCAGTAAAGTCAACAACTCAATTATTTAAACAAAGTAGGGGTACAAAGTGTGTAAAGTGTAAACAACGACAGAAAGTTATTCAACTACATAAGAATCTTAAAAGAAGAAAAGAGAAAAAAGAAAAAAAGAGGAAGACAACCTTCAGGGACTAAAATGACAGCTGGGAGCAAAGTTCTAAAGGATACATGGGACTAACTGCTAGTTGCTACATGGGACTAGCTCTCTCCAAACAGCTTGATTTTTTTTTTTTTTTTTTTAATTTTAATACCAATTTGAACATGACAACTAATTTTCATTGTGCAATATAGTTTATGTAAGTCGGATTTTTTCTCCATCAAAAGCACTCAATTCATATGATTAAACTTTTTTTTTGGGTATATTGATAAAAAGGAACAAGAAACAACACTAGAATAAAAGAGTACAAGATTAGGAGTCCACTGTCTGCTATCCAAGCTAATGTTCATAAAGACTTAGGGGCAATGGTTACTAGAGATCAAGGCTTTGCCAAAAAGTGCGTCTACCTGTCAATCCCAAAAAATTGTAAACTGCTGAATGTCCTTCACCATTGTCTCTCTATTAGGTAACTCTGCCACCTCTTTGTTGCTTCTAAGAATACTGACAGAGAGAAACCCAAAGCTAGAATCTTCAACAATCCTTCATAGAAAGCCAATAAAGTTGTTGTCAAAAAATCTTTGAACACTCGGATTTGTGTTAAAAACACAAGAGCTATTTAGACCCCAAATTAATAAATTACAGCTCGATTGATTTTACTCTAACTTAAACTAAGTGCAGAATAGAGTAAATGCGAGTGAACAAACAAAACAACTACTCTAAGCCATATTCAACAAATCACAGCAGTAAAATGAAAGCTAAAAGAGTAGGGAAGAGAGATGCAAACACAAGATAACACGTCGATATGTTATCGAAGAGGAAACCGAAGAACTCGGCGAAAAACCTCTTTGCCGCCCTCCAAGCGGTAAATCAATCCACTAGACAATAAGTTGGGATACACGAATAGCAAGAAACCCTCCAAGCCTAGTCTACCCAGTGCACCTAAGCCCTCCAAGCTCCTACTCCAATAAGGCTTCTCGGAACCATGTCTTGTCTAGCTTTCTAGATCCCGCAATGTGCCCGATTGCATCCGCCAAAGTTGGCTTCTTCCAATGCTTCCTAGCAGCACCAAAACCTCACTAGACACTTAGTATGGGTGTGGTAAGTGTTTGGGCTATCAACCTCTCCAGAATTTGGAAATGGAGAGGTAGGAGTAGAGAAAAACCACAATGGATGGTGTAAAGAATTGTGGATATAACAATCTCACACTCTCAAGGGTTTGAGGCTAGGGTTTTCTCTCTGAAAAGCTCTCTATGCAATATGTGGTTAATGATGGTATATATAGTGTGTATGAGGATGTAGTGGAGCAGATAGAACAAAATAGCAAAACAGACTGTTTCGCGAGTATCTCGCGGGAAGGCCTTACTCGCGAGACACTCGTGAAAACCAGCTGTCACCATCTGTCATGACCCTTCGCATTCCAGTCATGTGCTGGGCACATGCATCACTTTGCGGGATGGCTAGTCGCGAGTTACCCGCGAAAACTCCTTTTTGTCTTCAATAGATGCCTTGAGTCTTCACACTCTCTCTCTCTCACACAACCCTTACAAATAAATCCCACAAAAAATACAGGGTACAAAAGATTGAGCAAAATTACAATCAAATTTTGCACGGAATTAAAGTCAACACAAAATAGCTATAAATTACAACTTTATAATCTTTAACAGCCCAGCTGAAACAACTAGCCACGGACATGGACCTCTATTTTTACAAAAAGAAATTGGATCCCATACCTAGAGCATCAAAGAGATCAAAGACTAGCAAATATAGTTAACTTCTTATTGAAATCACAAATTAGCAAACTTGTTTAAAATTGTGTCAAAAGAATGTCAAGTGAGGGTTTGCCTGTAAGAATTTTGCTCGAGTGAGTCTTCTCAAGCTTGATTCCTCTAATGTTACTTCTTGACCTAATACTAAGCAAACTATTTAAAGAGAGACTTATTTGATTGAGCCTATACAAAAAACCCTTCCCTATGCTTTTACAACCTTGATCCTAATTTAGAGTGGGAACAAGGTGTGTGTACTTGAAGTCCTTTCGCAAATGGACTAGGCCGGGTGTATTGCACCAAGCAAGCCCATAAAGACCACACAAACGATCTTTAAAAAAACCCAACAAATGAGTATTATTTCCAATTGTGCTAAACAACGATAAGGTGCGAGGTTCCTATGGAGGATAAAAGACGTGTGGCGTTGACACATGAAGGCCCATGGATGATGCACTAGTGAAGGAAAAAAGCTCATTAGGTAAGGGGGAGCGAGTAGGACTTTTTCATGACCCATGGAGAGGTCTTGAAGCCTACAGAGAGGTAGAGACTCACACATGATGGGGGGATTGTTGGGTATACAAGTGTGAGTAAAGTCCCACATTGAATAATGATGAGAAGAATGAGTGTTTAATATAACATAATAAGCACATACTCATTTGGGCTTAGGCCTTTTGGGTTAAAGTGTGTCTTATATGTTATATTAATTATTCAAGTAGTCTCCCTAAGATGTTTATCTCTCCAACATAAACTTATTGTAATTATGTTTGGTATTATTCTTTTTTAAAAAAACCTCTCTATCATCGATTTTTTTCTCCTACTTTGCAGCACTTGAGATTTCTTTTTAATCTTCTTATTTTAACAATTTTAACCTTATCATCATATTCTCTACTTTAAATTCTATAATTTTATTTTAACCCATTTAATAAGGTATTCCTTAGTAAATTAAAGATGAAACCATGGAATCTTACTCTGTTTATAGTATCATAAATTACCTATCATTATATGGGTAATTTATGATGTGGGCGGGTTTAACACAACATATGTTATAGTCAAAACATTGTATTGTTGATAATGTAATTCATGGTATATATAGGAGCTATTCGAAACATTAATAAAAAAAAAAGAGTCAAATTACATTACCTATCTTCTCGTTGATAGCAAACATATAATAGAGCTATTATTGGATTTTGATATCGTTGACATAATATTATTTGATACCAAATACTTTCTCGGAATGAGGAGTGGGTCACGAGCAGAGCTCATGCCTCCTACTAGCTAGCTATCCTTTATATTATAATTATTGTTTTTTATTTTTATTTTTATTTTTTATTAAGGAACTGGTGACCTATTTTTTTATCTGACTATTTCACTTCATTCTCATGAGATATTCCTAAAACCCTATGGAAAAATAGTATAATGAATTGAACCTATAGCCTTCAAGTTTAGAACAATTAACTCACCACTCGAATATTGACACAAGGGTTTACTATTAATATAGTTTTTCGTAATGATTTCATTCTTTAAGGATAATTTTCAAATATATTTCAATTGGAATAATATAAAATATACTTAATACTAACCTCATCACACATGTTACATGCATTCTCAAGGGGGGTTTTTTTTTGGTATTTTAATTTAAATTTCACAAATTTTCATTTATCACAACTATGAGGTTTATACGTTTGGCAATTATCAAAAGATTTGGGAGTGTAGTGAGACTTCGTGCCCAAAAAAAAAGAAGGAAAAAAGAAAAGAAAAGAACTTTTTTTTTTGGGTAAAGAGGATATTGCATTAACAACTAAAAGCCCTCTATAACAGAGGAAACAAAACGATCATACAAAGTTCCAGCAGAATCTAAGCTAAGCAAAAAAACAACATCAGATGGGGGTTCCATAAAAATAGTAAAATCTTGAGCCATAATCGCTCCCCTACGCGCTAGAGCATCAGCACACGTATTTGCCTCCCTATAGCAATGTTGGATTCGCACCTAAGGAATTTGTTTAAGCTCTTCTCTACAATTAGCTACCAGCACATCAATGCCATTAGTTTTCTCCAAGTCTTTCTTCAGAAGATCAACAACCAGCTTTGAATCAAGCTCAAAAACCACCGCTGGGATTTTAAGGGAGATACATAGGCGAATTTCATCTCTTAAAGCCCATAATTCAGCTGCAACACTAGTGGCAGAACCTATAGCTCTTGCATATCCTTTCACCCATTTTCCATCTTCATTTCTAAGCAAACCACCTCCTCCAGCCAGACTGGGATTGCCTATGGACGAACCATCAAAATTTAACTTAAACCAATTGAGGGGTGGAGGCAGCCACCTAACTTGAATCTTTGTTTTTGTTTGATTATACTTCTCGGTGATGCCCAGGTAGGCCATCTCAGTAGCTTTGGCTAAGGTCTCAGCCTTTAAGTCTTTGCAAATGTTTGGTTTCCCAAAAACAACACTGTTCCGATGCAACCATAAACACTAGACAGCTACGGGGAAAACAATGGCCCAATCTATCTCAGAAACACCACACTACTGCTTAGACTTACAGTTTATCCTCAACCAGTCCAGAAAATGGGTGCCATAAAAACTAGAACTAGAAAACGGGGGAGAGAAATAATTCCAGAAAATTTGTACCTTTGAGCAGTCCCTAAGAGCATGGCTGACCGTCTCAAGGGCTAAATTACATAGGGGGCACAACGGAGAGATATTCATACCTCTTTCGGTGAGGAGGCCACGCACTGGAATACTTTTATGACAACATTGCCAAAGGAAGCACTTGATTTTAGGAATACTTGGAATTTTCCACACCCACACTCCATTCAATGGACGATCCATTGGATAATTATCACAGGCATTGGCTAACCGATATGCATCCTTAATTTGGAATTCGCCGTTGGGAGATAAGCTCCATGATAAACTATCCTCTCTTGACTTAGAATAGGGAATAGGAGTGGCTTTCATTTCCATAAGAATATCCTTGGGGAAGGAGACAGAGATCCCATCCAAATTCCATCCATGGAAGCTAGCTATATCCTTCAATCTGAATTCTTCCTCTCCTCTATTAAGCGGGCCATGGATGCGGCTTCTAAGGGTACCCATGCTCAGCCATTTGTCAAACCAAAGCGATAGTTCACTGTCTTTCCCAGCTACCCACTTAGCACCCTTACTAACAATGATTTCTCCCTTTTTGATACCAGACCAGGTGGAAGAGCAGGAAGTGGGTTTGAGAAGATTGGTGGTTCTTCTCCTCAATCCTCGGTATTTATGGGATAGGACACGAACCCATAAAGAAGATTTTTTTAGTTTTGAACCTCCAATTTAGCTTAGCCAACAATGCATCATTCTTTGGTTTAGCCGCTTGAATACTTAGGCCTCCAGCCTCCTTCTCTCTCATGACTTTCTACCATCTTATAAGGTGAAGCTTTTTCTTCCTATCCGATGAGCCTCACAAAAAGTTTCTATTCAATCTGTCCACACTTTCAAGAATTTTAGGAGGAAAGGCCACACATTGCATCGTGTAATTAGGAATGGTAGAGGTCACTGTTTGGGTCAAAACAACTCTGCCTGCAAAAGATAGCAAGTTTGCCTTCTAACCAGCTAGTTTGCTCTTAATGCGATCAATTAGAAAACTAAAATCTTGAGGGGTACCCTTGTGTTCAATGGGAAAACCCAAGTACTTTCCGAGGGAGGGGGTGGACCGGAAACCCAACACCTCACAAAGCTCTTCCCTCATGTTCTGATCTACATTTGGAGAAAAATAGACCCGAGATTTCTCCTCGCTAATTTTTTGCCTTGATAAGGTACAAAAGGAGTCAAGAACCTCTCTTATTGCAATACAATTTTTCCGGTCAGCCTTAGCAAAGAGCATAAAGTCGTCCGCAAAAAATAAGTGCGAAAAGGCAGGGCCTCCCTGAGATGATTTAACCGGGTTCCAAAGCTTCTCATGGCATTTATCCTCAATAAGAGCTCCCAAAACCTCCATGCAAAGGATGAAAATATAAGGCGAGTCGGTTGTAAGAGTGTCTCTAATGAAGCTCCACTCAAGTCAGTAGTAAGCCTTTTCAAGGTCTAACTTGATTGCCATTACCCCCCCTCTTCCTTTCTTCTTGGCCATAGAATGAATAATTTCCTGAACAATGATTGCAACATACCCATACTTAATAATGACTTCAATATTATTTAGGTGTTCATTTTCTTGTGTTAGGACTCATCTCACTTCTTACTATTTTCATGATTGTCAAAAGCAGAAAATTCATCAGATAAATGTATAAACATTAAATTGGGATGAATGAAAAATTGTGAATTTCAAAAATAAAAAATAGAGGCATGGCAATGAGTTTAGTATGAGTACACTGAAAGTTCTTATAACGAGCCTTAGCATGGGCACCAGTGCACCGCCCATTATATTGTTCGAACTGCAAGTGTGTTGTAGGATTTCTGATTCGGACACTGTTTTATTTGATCTATTATGTTGTTCGAACTGCAAATGTAATTGACGCAATTACTAGTTTTTTAAGCATATGGAATTGGGCAATTGAATTTTTAGGCAAACCAAATTTCTATTATGTGCTTTTAGCCTTTAGGACCGGTCTCCCTTACCAAATTTCAGAGGCCTCTCCCACTTTTTTATGCAAAAATTCCAAAAGAAAAAAACACCGCATTTTCATTTCCATTAACAAACCCATCATCTCCGCCACCTTCTATCATGTCAGTGGACTCTTTGTTCTTGCCACCCTCTTTCTTTAGGCTTGGTCTACTTGGAGTTGGAATTTTCTTATCATGACCATTGTCTAGCCCAAACTTGAGTAGGTCCTCACGAGTTTTCAAACGTGTTATCATTGGGTTTATGAGCTACTTACCTCGTAGGGACTAAATACCTACAACCCATGTCACTTTCTTGCTTTACAAACTCCCTCCACACAATTCTCACAAGCTTTAACGCTAGCTTTCTTGGTTGTTGAGGCTACCAGATTCACCATTAGATTTTCCAGTTTCCACACTCAAGTATTAGGGTTTGTTGATAGTTAGGGAATCATAATAATGTTACTTTTAAATTTATAGTATATTATTATCATTAGGGTCGTAGTCTAAGTCCATATAAACTATGCAATTGTCTTCTGTATTTATTTATTTTGTGGTATTGACTTCGTTTTTAGCGGCTTAATTTTAGTGGTACTGCAAAGGGCAAACCAGAAAAACCAAGGTGTCAATTCATTTTTGTTATAGAGCTGCCGGTGAGCCCATTTCTAATCGAATTTGGATACATGGCGAATCAACACAAGATCCCAAACATGAACAAACCATAGACTGTGAGAAGCTTGTTGCATACATCTTAAAACAATATAATTTTTCAAGGTAGAGGTCTAGAGAGAGCAGCTTCTTATGCAATATCATCCTTGTGCACTAAATTAACTCAAACCCTGTGTTGCTATTGTGAAGATTAGTTAACCCTTCTAAACTGCATACATTTTGTAGGAGTATAAAATTGAAGTTTTAAACAGTTTTATTCTGACATTAGTTGGTAGCTTAAACTTCACATAACAAAAACCATGTGTACTATCGCTATACTCTCAGATCTCCAACAAATAAATGCCAAACTGGCTGCTGTCAGAGAAGCTCTATAACCAAGCTAGAAGCCGGGGATTTGATAGAGTAGTAATCCTAGCAAACAAGAAGCATGCCAAAGCAATAGTAGACTAGACTACAAACAACCCCATGGACTGGCTTAGCACTAATAATAGCAGACATGGACTACAAGAGAGTAGAGGGCTTCCTTTTTTGTAAGTATATGACTAAACATGCACCAGGAACTTTTGTAAACCATTGTGAGCATGTTTTATAACTTCTTTTCATCTTTTCTTGGTAGTTCAAAGAAAAAAAAAATGTGAGCTAGAGTCCACCTGCCCCCTAAGTTAAGATTTCAAAGGTTACTTCAAAAGCTTCACCACCCTCTTTGATATCCTCTTCATACCTAGTCTTGTCCATCTTACAGTTCAGATTTTATTTAACAGTGTACAAACTGCCATGTCACTGCAATTTAAGGGGTGGGACTCTTTGAGATTGTGTGGCAAGTGTAGCTTCTTGTGCCAGGGTGTGGCTCAAGAAACAACTTTTGAGAGATGACAAGAGAGATTGAACTTGCCCCCAACATATGACAATAGACAAGGCAGTGTCAAATTCACAAGTAATCTCTTACTAGACCCGTATACTTAAAATCTTTAAAACATTGGAAAATTCCAGTAAACAAAGTAGCTACATTAACAATAATGTGCAGCTACAACTAAGTATATTGAAAGCATGAAGAGCATGTCCAAAATGCTTGGAAGTATCTTTACTATCATCATAATAAATTTGTCCTCAAGTTCCATCCCAGCTTGATTTATCAAGCAGCAAAGGGCATGACCTGTCTTTTTCTAGCGGCATTTGGAAATAAAATGATGACAAGTCTTGGATGTTAACAATATCATTGACATGACTCAGGGTTCCTCTATAGCTTGAACCATCTAGGAAACTTTCACTCTTGTCTTGAGTAAAAAGCATGAATATGTTCCTTCATTTCTGGGAGACTGAAAAGCATAATTGACAGGTGGATGATGCCTCCTTGAGGAACCACTTAATGATGGGCAATCCCATTCTAAATCAAAATCAAGTCCAGAGGAAAGGAGGACACCTTCAAAACCAGTATGATGATATCTCTCACCAAAAACCTTGCTCATTATATCGAGATTATGAGGAGAAAAGAAGATGCTGCTATCTTTGCATTTAGTGTCATTCTTGTGATCTTCAGCCAGAGTAAGATAGTCTGGTGCAAGTGTTAGAGCTAGAGGAAAATGGTTAAAGTCAGCATTTATATCTTCCTTGTCTTTAACTTGTTTTCCAAAATCAAGGTCATTATAGTTGGCCGAATAGGACCATGGGAATGAAATAACATTTAGAGAATACGTTGACAGGAAGAATGATTCACTCAACTCTTTTGCGCCTATCCTATCATCCAGAATGTGCTGATGATAATCACCCAAGGAACTTGATGAAGGTGAATACACACTCAGCTCTGTATTTTGACAAGTATTAGAAGAGTTTCTTTCCTCTGTACTCCTGCCAAAGTCCCAACCCAGAAGAGGAGGATTTGACCCACTTTTAATCAAACATTTTTTTGGATAATGTAAGTCATCCAGTTCTTTGAGATGATTATATGCAAGAGATCCATATCTTTTAGATTGAAAGCCATAAGTGGAATCACACTGAGTGCATAGAACTGGACTTCTTCCTCCTACTTCATAATCGGTTTCTCTCATTTCATACTCGAGACATGCTATACTGGCATCGATTGGGGGAGTGTAAAAATTTGAGAGAACCCACTCTGGTGATCTATTCAACCAACAAGATGAAGGACCATCATCCAAGTGTGAAACATGGTCAAGTTCCATATAGTTCTTCACAGGCATATGACTTAATTTTTTGAGCTGACTATGCAATTCCAAAGAAGTGAGAAATTGAGATTTGGTATCAATATCAACTTCCCTTGATTTTGATTTCTTAAAACCCTGCCAGAGAAATAATTATTCAGCTTAATCACCAACACCAACACCCACACCCACACCCAACACTAACGCCAACACCAACACCAACAGAAGAAGTGACATCCCTATGGAAAGCAAAAGGAACATACGCTATTTTTGTTGCTCTCGGGGAATAGGCGACTGAGAAGCAAAGAAACAAAATCATACCTGAGAAAATTTCTACAAGTCCATGAAATGAGAAAACTTATTAAATGGTCATGTGTCTAAGCCCTTGGAACAGAGTTCTTCAATATGAGGATATGATGTCTCTACAACCCATTTGCGTAATTTATGTCTCTTTTTAGAAAAGATTTCTCCATGCCCATGCTGGCCCCCTAAAAATAAAGACTCGCAAGCATTTAAGACTATACAGCAAAGCATTGCACCAGCATCTCTAGTTGTGAGATTTGGAAGTGGAAAAAGATTGTTATAATCTACCTTAAACAAGCAATAGAACTCCATGGGATTGCCAAGGATAAAATAAATTTTGGAATTTAAAAAAAAATGCTTAATAAGTTGAAAAAATCTATATTTTTTTCATCCTTTCCTTCCATGATATTAGCTAACAAATAAAGCATACATAACCCCAGTATTCAACACATTGCTATATTTCTCAATATTTTCATGTATGCAGGCAGCATATACCTGCTGAGGTTGTATAAGCTTCCGGTGAATTTCCCTCTGCCAACCAATAAAAAAGTCAAAATATCATTTCAAAGTTCCGGATTCCAAATCCACGGGATATATTGCAAACTGAGCAAGTTCATTAGTGGTTCTAATTTGGCATCGTCATTTACAAAATGAGAACATTAATGAGGATATTATAACAATGTACAAAAAATCATGATTAAAGATACTACGAATCATGTAACATTAGATTATGAAGCAAAACACTATAAAGCGGTGGTGAATATTTTACTTAAGAATGTTGAAGCCTAATAGTGTTCTCTCACCTTTTAAAATACTAAAATCACAAATTCGTCTAACCCAAGCCTACTAAAATAGCATTCCTAGATGGCTTTCTAATTCTATCCATGTCAAATAGCCCCCCATAATTGTCATAGTGCATGGGCAGCAACAGATATGAATCACCAGGAATCAACTACCAAGAAGCAAGTGGTCAACAATGAAGGAAGCAGCATTCACCTCCTACAAAGAATTAGCATTATTTTTGCTAGGGATTCAGAATACCAAGTGATATCCCTAAAAGTGGTCTCAGGACAGTACAATATAACCTTCTTCTTTTTTTTTCTTTTTTTTTTTTCTTTTTTTCAGTTTATAAGTCAGTATAACTGCATTTATATCTGCCATTTTTAAAGATGTTAGAAATGATAAGCTAGTGCATTCTAGACATCAGAAGAGGAGCTATTTCACACAATATTAAAAGGTTATAATAAAATCACAAAAAGGGAGTAAAAATTAGATTTCACGTTCAAATTACAGAGAACAATCTCCATTTATTTACAAGGAAGATTACTGTAACATTATTCAAAAATTAGGAGCAATAATTTGTTGTCATCATTTTCTTCCCTTTTTATTGATAGAATAAACAAGAAAGAAATACTAATCAGAAGCATACCATTAAAAGAAAAGAAAAGCTACTTTACAACACACACCTGATTTCTTTGATGCCCCACCAAGAGGTGACAGGTGTGAGCTAAAGTTACTAGGTGTGACATTTTCAGCAAGCAATGAGGAACTGAAGTCCTTACAGCTAAATTTGACACTGTTTGGGTTTCCTACGTAGTACAGAGAAAGCAAGTAAATAATCATGTCCAGACAAGTGCCTTTAAGACTGGGAGAAAAAAAAAAAAAAAAACGAATAAACCCAAATTGCAGTTGAGATGCATTTCTGAACATTTACCTCCAGAACAGTCACTAATTTTGAACTTCTTTGACTGGTTTTCTTCTTTATGTAATGTATGGGATTGGTATTTGTGGCCTGCATTTTCCTTCAATTTCTTAAAAAATGCAAATTCGGAAGTTTTGGGGTCATTGGCTGCAAGTTACATTCAAATGGAATGATTAATATTTTCAAAACACAAGTTCCAATTACTTTTGATTGGTACCACTAGGAATACAACATAATTATGAAAATAGAGCTTGTATAGTTAAACATTTAGCACAAAGAGAAACAACATTTTTACTTCAAGAAAAGGAAAACAACAAGTTATACCAAGAACCCAAGGAATATGCAGCTCCAGAAAAGCAAAGCAATGTATGGGCAGCTGTAGAAACTTACATCTCAGACTCAGTCTTCCTTCCAATGGAGTAGAAGAAGCATCTATTCTGCAACTTAAGGGAATATTGACATCAAGATCTGTAAGCTTTACTCTTTTCCTGCAGCTGATATCTACATGGAAATGAAAAATGAAACAAATTAGTAGGAAACAACAATTAAATTTAAATGATTTTGTCGTGAAGCAGTATGCCATAGTGCATAATGGTAAGAGCAGTGGAAAAAAATTAGAGAAATAGGCCCAAGCATTTGCCTAATAACATTCAAACAAATAAATTGTACAAGGAATAACTATAACACATCCATAAAAATTCATACAAGAAATAAAATCCAAAAAAAGAATCATGATGTATATGCCAAAGAGCCCATGTCAAATCTGTTGATTAGCGTAAGAGAATGCATTTCAATAACTAATATGAAAATAATACTATGCATAAGTATTCAAGGCATAAAGAGTAATTCTAAGACTGTGATTGATTACCTATCACTTTCATATGGATCCATCACTTTTTCACTACTCACATCCTGCTACATTAGAATTATGGCAAAGTTCTAGCACAAAAGGGTGTGGTACTAGATTTTTTCAGGCATAAAAGTCAAGCCTTGGTGCATACATGCTTTCCACCAAAATCGACAAGTCACAGTTTCAAGTTTAGGAATCTACCTCGGTATACACCTTTTTTATTTATTTATTTAAATTAGTATTCTAGGGCATGAACAACAACAATCTTCATTTTGGTGAGTCATTTAAGCCATGCATCAATATCAATGCAAGCAAGAACATGAAATGGGCCAGTTAGTGATACACATTTTTGTCTTTGTTTCTTAGTGCACCTCATTCTACACTAGTTCCCTAATTTTTCTCTATGAAATTTCTAAACCCTATTTATATATAAATCCATTTTCCGTGCTAAAAAACTTTCCTAATTGAAACTTAGAACTTGTTAATTAATCTCAACTGGAACAAATTTGAACCAATTACAAGAAGAAAAAAAAGAAATAGAAAAATGAATGATTTAGGAGAAGAACCTTTGGTCGATTGGGAAGTTGGACTTGGAATGCGGAAATCGGAGCTCCGAACTCCACGGAGACGACGCGGTTGTTGTGGTAAAGCTGCTCCGATGATTGGTGATGGATCTTTACGAGTAGTTTTGGAAATGCGTCGCTTCATTGTGTTTCAGATACGTAAATGAAAAAAGCCCTAAGACTATATATATATAGACGGGTTTGGGGATTTTCTTTGAGGAATTGATGATTTTTGGTTGTACAGTCTGGATGTTTATGAAAGAGTGAATGAGAGCAAGGAGGAAAGTGATTGGAATTTGAGGGGAAATTTGGGCGCCAAAATGGCACGTGACTAGGAGCATCAAACAACCTCCTAATTTCACACTAAAACCCTAAAAATCCAAACATTTTATCAACCCATTTCTTAAAAATGTAAAATGCGATAAAAGATACGTTGACTTCTGATGTTTTTACCAGAAGAAATCTTGGCTGAGAATGAAGTCTCTGTCATCGGCATCGGCGCTGGCGTAAAGATTAGTTGTTGTCTATTTGGGATTAAAATCCCTAAAATCTGAGCAGCTAGCACTTGGTCCAGAAAGAAAGGATGAGGCTATGAGGTTTCTGTGGCAAGGAGCAATGACAAGGTCCGACGGCGAGGTCCAGCTCTGTTCCGGTCAGTTTTGGACCTCTCTATCTCGTGATCTCTCTCTTGCGATCTCTCTCTCTCTGTCTCAGCTGAACTAAAATGGATCAGAGACTTTAATTTCATGGTTTAATTTCTTGGGTTTTGCTTGTTTTGGATGTTGGGTGTTCTTCAGATCTCTCTCTCTCTTTCTTCGGTTTTGCTTGTTTTGGATGTTGCTCTGTTCCGGTCACTATTCTTCTTCATCTTTTCTTTTCTTTTTTTTTTTCCAAATTTTTCTTATTTTCTTTTAATTCCGAATTAAAAAGAAAAAGGGTCGTTTTAGGAGCGGTAACGGCGGCTACTAACTGAGTTGTAACAGAGTTTTGTATTGATAAAAATTGAAAGTTAAAAAATCGAAATGACAAAACTCAAAGTTAGAAGACTGAAATGAAAAAAAAAAATATATGAAAGTTAAAAAAGTTAATTTTGCATATTTGTCTTTTTGTTATTAGAATTTTTTTTTGTGAAGAGTTTAGAAATTTTATTGTGATAATATCGAGAGTTTACAACTAGGAAATTCAAGTTTTTTTTTTTAATTATTTTTTTTGTATTTTTTATGAGCTCCAATTGATGTGTGCACCGGGGTAAATTTATACAATCTTTAAGGACCAATTTCTTAGGACTAGGATTCCAATGAAGTTTGGAATTTCAATAAGTTTTTCAAAATTGCTTAATTGGATGGAAACTTGTTTAAATATTTTTTTGAAGGGTATCCACACTAATTGAGAAAGCTCAAGCCATTAGGAAGATGTTTCAAGATTATACAATAATGTGATGTTTGGTACGGGGGAATCTACATTACTCTTGCCATCCAGATTATTAGGAATGTATCTATTCCTATGTTTAGTTTCATTGGAAATCTCTTAAAATTCATAGGAATATGAGATGATAATATTTGGTTTATTTCGAGGAATCTTAAATGAATTATTTATTTTTCCCATTCTATCTTTAGATTTGAATGTTAGCTACCAAGTCTTTAAAAAAAAAAAAATCCTCTAAATAAATAATGAAAAACCAAATATAAACTATTAATTATGACAAATTCATTAAAATTATAGTCTAACATTTCAAAATGACAAGTATAATACAAAAATAACTATTTAAATTCTCAAATGTTTTTATTCTTAATAATAATTTTTAAAAGAGTTTAATCCATAATAATTTGCTTTATATTGTATCTTAATTGCTTAAATAATAGGGAAAAATGGTTAGAATTGTTAATTTATAAAAAATACAATTTCCTTTAAACTTGAAAATCTGGATTCCCACCTGTTTTAAAGAGAATCCACATTCCTATTGAGAGGGGTTTAAGGGGGGAATCCAGATTCCGTTGGCATCTAATTCCCTAGCGTGATTTGCAACCAAACATGAGAATCTTTAAACATTTCTAAGAATCCTAAAATATTATTCCGTACCAAACATCACACCACATAAGTGAACATTATCAATTATGAGCAATTTAAGATGATATTTTTTTTAAAAGGACTCTCAGGATTCTAATATGCCTATTTTAGTTCAAGCAACTTTAAGGCTATATCCTTAATTTCTTTTGTTCATAGTCGTGAATAAAGGGATTAATGAATTGCAAAATGCAAGATTACCAAAACCGTTCCAAGTCTATTGAACTATATAAAATGGTACGTTGCTCAAGTTTTGAAGATAACCTCTAAGTATATTTTTTGTAAGAACATTATTAATGTCTACAAATATATAACCACAATCTACTATGCTTTCCAAACTCTTTAGGGTAGGATCAAAAAAAAAAAAAAAAAAAAAAAACTCTTTAGGGAACTCTTGATAAACTATGTTCTTGCCATTTCATGTTGTAAATCATGCATCCACTAACCATTGTCATTAACTTTTACAAGAGATTTATCAATAAGAACCCCTAATGGTAAGGGCCAAGATAATCCAGTATTTCTACATGATTTTCATGTATTCTTCCATTGTTTTCTATAATCATGATCATGTTAGAGGCAAGCATTCAGTTGTTCATTATAACTTAGTGTTTTCAATAAAGTTAATAACTCAATTATTATATAAATAAAGTAGGAGTTCAAGTGTTCAAATTTTGACCGAAAATTATTCAACTAGATAAGAATTTTTAATTCTTTTTAGAAAGGTAGATAATCTTGATTGACTAATATGACATCTGCAAGCAAAGTTCTAAAAGATACATGGAACTAATTCTCTCCAAAAAACTTCGATTTTTTTATTTTTATTTTTATATCAATTTGAACATGACAACTAATTTTTGTAGTGTAATATAGTTTATGAGAAGACATTACTTCTAAGAATACTAACAGAGAGAAATCCCAAGGCTTGCAGGCTTGTCTTGCAGCTTCGACAATCCTTGCTCTTTCACACAAATACAAAACAGCTGCTTTCATAGAAATATAGAATCCTTAACGGCGCAGCTGAAACAACAGCCATGACCATACATCTATCTCTATTTTTACAGAAAAAAAAAAAAAATTGAATCCCCTCTCCATTTCAGGATTGGTTGCCATTTGGAAGACTCCTCTATAAACGTCTGGACTAATTTTTCCACTGTCAAGGCTTTAATCTGAACTGTTAGCTAACCTGCACATAGAAATCAAACGATTACTTCTTCTTCTTTTTTGATAAATAAAGGCAGCAATGCTGCTCCACAAAGCAATGGAATATGAGACCACTCATCGACGGAGGATCTCCACCAATGAAGGAAGAGGACCATCAACATCAACAAGCATTTATATGTGACATTAACAGAAATCAAACTATTACTATACACGACCACATTAGTTATGGACAGATCTAACCAAACTAGATTTCTAGATGACAAGAAGAAATAAGAAAGCATTTTAATAGTTCCAAACAAATAATACCCCTTTTTCATACTTCAAATTAAAGCAAGCCAAATTATATGTAAAGGACAAGAAGGAAAAATATAAGAATTAGAATTCTAGTTTATTCATTTTGAATTACCTGTCAATTTGTCATACCTTTTCTTACCAATCAGCTTGTGCTTATGGAATTCTAAATTGAGGACAACCCATATGCATAATTTTGAATGGAAAACATGGGACAAAACAATAAATTAATAATACCTTAGGCAGTAAAAGCTTTCCATTTTTGATCTTTACTTGCTTTCCAGCACATGATTTCTACTGCCTTTAAAACACCAACAAAAACCTTTTCTTGCCATTCCTTTTTTGGTAAATTGAAACAAAGGTGTCAAAATAGCACAATAAGAAAAGAGTAGGAGTTCTCTGTTTGTTATCCAAACTAATGTTCATAAAGACTTAGGGGCAATGGTTGCTAGAGATCAAGGCTCTGCCAAAACGTCCGTCTACCTGTCAATCCCAAACATTTGCAAATTGCTGAATGTCCATCACCACAGCCTCTCTATCAGGTAACTCTGCCACCTCTTTGTTGCTTCTAAGAATACTAACAAAGAGAAATCCCAAAGCTGAATCTTCAACAATCCTTCATAAAAAAAGCCAATAAAGCTGTTGTCACAATAGAATCTTTAAGAACCCAGCTAAAACAACCAGCCACAGATGTGGACCTCTATTTTTACAAAAGGAAACTGGATTTCCTTTCCTTCTCTTACCCTTGTAGCTCTCATCCAACATGGTTGGTTGCCAGTTGGAACACTCTCTAAAGGTGTGGACTTGCTTATCCTGCTGCTGTGGAGGCTTTTCTTTGTTTTTGAACTGTTAGTTACCAATGACAACAAAAAGTAATTTACAATACTTTGACCACAATATTGGCAGACAAAGGTTCTTTATTCACTGTTGCCTTGCTCCTATAAGTCCAAATAGACCATAAATTAGAGACAAAAGACAAAAAAAAGTACTTTAAGTTCTAACAATGGCCCCTGATGCCCTTCATACAGCTCTTCATCCAAGCCTGAATCAAGTAATGCTGAATGAAATCCATTCTAATGGACAGATCAAACAAGCTAGATTTCTCTACATGACAAGGGGGGTAAAAATCTGGTCTAAGCTTTCAGCTTCTTGGACACAAAGGACATAAGTCCTCGGATGCCTTCTCAATTAAGGTTGTGCCAGTAAGATCAATAAAAGACCTACCAGCTTGGTTTCTACAATTCCTGGTATGCAACATCCATTTTCCTTTTTCAACAAAATAAGACCCATACTTGGAATGAGGCTTTATGAGCTTGTGAGCAACACAAACAGGAATTAGGAAAATTCTCTCAGCATCATTATGGCTATAGAGTTTTCAAACGAATATAGAATTCCCTCCGAAAGTATCTTTGACTAGGACAATTGCCACAACTTTCAGAGAACCCAAGCAATTTCATTGAACATCCCTTTGGGGAAATCCAATAAAATTGGAACCATATGCATATAATTGGATATTTATAAAGGTGTAGCATCAATTCAATAAAAATGTAACAGGGGGAAACACAAAAGAAAAGAAAGAAAAATATAACCAACAAAATACAGAGGAAAAAGATTTGTCAAATTTAGATGAGATTCAGATAATATGCAGGTCTCACCCATGCCTTTGCAGAAGCGTCACATGGGATGATCAGGTCTAAGATGTTTTTTCTAAGGTCATTTAGAAATATTACTATTCAATACTATCTATTATTCAGTATTTGTTTTTTGGAAGAAAACAACATGAGATAGAACAATAAAGTAGAATGTTTGGCAACCAAAACCTACCAATTTTGATGTTTACTTGTTTTAAGCAGATATATTCTTCTGCATTTAAAAGGAATTTCTTGCCATTCTTTGTTCATTATAGTCAAACAGCTAGGAGTCTCATTGACAACTCTAATCAAACATAAGGTGGGCAATCCATTAATAAATGTACACTGAAGAGAAAATGATAATGCAATGACTTACATGTAATTTCTTAGCTCTTCACCACATTCCTTGTACTGACTTCACTCCTCACAATATTTAACATGGGCCATAAATTCAGGGACTCTTTCAAGCCCTCATAAGGAATGATGCTGTTGTTGCTACACTGAACTACATTACGGTTGAGATCTTCAATGTCTTTCTTGTATACCACACGCAACCCGCATTTCTTCACAAAGCTTGAATCACTGCCGCTAATTTTAATTCCAATCTCACGGAATCCATTAGCATCATATTCCCACAATGATTTTTCATCCTTCTCCAAGATGTATTGAGGAAGCACATACGACAGCCAAATATGATTCGATAAAGCAACAATTCTATCGCTGATGCCTACTTTCAAAATATCTTTTCTTTGCCTTACATCCATATCTTTTCCATTGGCACTCAAGTTGTAGGAAACTGGGTTGTGATGAATTTGATGATGTGGAAGAGGACAAAATACAATGCAAACAGCAATCCCAATCCAATCATTACACAAATGAGAAAAAGGTTCCATTATATTCACTTCATTCCCCATACATTGATGGCTAAACCACTCTGGAATTTCACTTCCAGGAAAAACAACATCATATTTTTCCCCAAAATAGTTAGGAGAGAGTCCCTGAAACATACAAAGCATGACCCTTAGAGAGAGAGAGAGAGAGAGAGAGAGAGAGAGAGAGAGAGAGAGAGAGAGAGAGAGAGAGAGAGAGAGACCTGAGTGGACTTTTTAATCACTGAAAAAAACAAGTCAATAAATTGTTGATTGCCAGTCAGTTTGCTGCAATTTGAAAGTAAGAGTTTTGGCTCAAATGAAGAATTTGGTCTCAACAGTTCTGGTACCGTTTCCAATGAGGAGCAACCAAATCCAACAATATAACCTATATTTAAAGGAAGCTTTGGAAAGGATTGAAGACTCGTGCAATTATTCACTTTCAATTTTTTCAGAATAGATAGTTGAGCAATGCTTTCCGGAAGACAGCCAAAATTATTTCCACTTAGATCTAACTGTTGTAAAGAGAATAAGCAGGCAATATCATTGGGGATTTCCTTGAGATTGCAATTGCTTAAATTCAATTCCCTCAAAGAAGACAAACCAAATAGAGAAGACAATAGCAAGCCCATGGATTCGGAACTTCTCGACATTGGATTAAAAGGGAGAAGCTGAAATCCACCAAAAGCTATTTTTTTAAAAGTTTCAAAAATAGCACTAGAAGAAGGCATCTGTCCGTTCACATCAACACTTTCACCACGCCCCAAGTTCTCTAGTAGTTTTGAGCAGCCGCAAAGATTGAGATCTTTAAGCCACGTCATATTAAAAAATGTGCTAGGAAGAGACATAAGATTTTTACAATCCCTTACATTCAATGAAGCAAGGCCACTCAAATTCCCAATTGATGTGGGTAGTTTTGTAATAGCAGTGCCATCAAAGTGAAGCTCTGTTACACGTCCCATATTCTCTCCAAATTCTGGAATTGTTTTTATTTTTGAGCAATCAGAAAGAATAAGGATCTTTAGAGACTCTATCTCAAATTTTCTTGGAAGACTTTTGAGATTTTTACAACCTTTTAGATTAAGAACAGTAAGCTTTTTCAACATCTCCCAATACTGTAAAAAGCCATAAACAAAATAATTTTTAGCTTCAAAAATCTTATAGTTTAATGAAACTATTGAAAGAAAAATTGTAGAAGGGTAATTATTACCTTTGTGTCTGTCCAAAGTCGTTCAATGTTGCTAAAACACAGGTGAAGTTCAATCAACTTATTTGGTAGGAAACTTGTTGGCAAATTTTTTGAAGGGTATCCACGCCAATTAAGAAATCTTAAGTCATTAGGAAGACATTTGGGATCATACATGAGCTGAGAATCTTCAATTATGAGGAGTTTCAAACGATTCATCTTTGAAAATGATTCACAATTCCAGTGTGCCCCTTTTGTTCTTAGAAACGTTAAGACGATGCCTTGAATTGCTTCTGTTCCCTAATAATCATTAACAAAGTGGATTAGTGAATTGTAAAATGTATAATTACCAAAACTACTTTATGTTAAACTATGTTGAATTAATTAGGTATATTCTTGGGTTCTATCAATAAGCTCTTACCGTATTATTTGTCAACACATTGTCAATATCTTTATACAACCACAATCTACTACGCTTCTCAGGTTGGTCTTTTGGGCACTCTTTACGGACTATATCTTGACCCATTTCTTGGAGTAAATCATGCATCCACAATTGATTGTCTTCCAACTTGATGAGGGATTTTTCAACAAGAGTACTTAATCCAATTTTAGGGTAAAGCTCAAGACAATCTAATATTGGAATAACAGTTTCTTGATTTTTATGATTAAAGAAGCATGCAATATTCAAGAAAATTTCCTGCTCTGTTTCATGTAGTCCATCAAAACTTATTTGAAGTACATTGAAAATTTTTCTTTCAAGAAATTCTCTAAGTCTATCTAATACACTTTTCCATTCAGAAGTACTTTTTCCGTTCAGAAGGGAACCCAAAACCTCAATGGCTAAAGGAAGGCCATTAGCATAATGTACAAAGGCTTGAGATAGCTCTAGATAATCTTTAGCAGGATGCTCTTTGTCAAAAGCTTTTGAATTAAAAAGATGAAAAGCTTCATCATTACTCAATACTTCAGCCTCATATATTCCATCTACTTTTTGTGTCTTTAGCAACTTCACATCTCTTGTTGTTATGATAACTCTACTACCTGGACCTAACCAATCATGCTTTGCACCTAATTTGTTCAACTGGTCTAATTCATTTACATCATCAATAATGAGAAGAATCTTTTTGTGACGTAACCTATTCTTGATCATGTAAACTCCATTATCAACATCTCTTACATTCACGTCTCTTAGAATCAAAAGATCCTTCAAAAGTTTTTGTTGTAACTGAAGTATGCCATATTTTTTGCAAACTTCCCTGACATCAGCAACAAAACTACATGCTTCAAATTGATTAGAAATCATACTGTAAACAACTCTTGCTAGAGTTGTTTTACCCATTCCTCCTGTTCCCCTAATTCCTATAATGCGAACACCATTTGACTCTAGAGCTAAGTGTGACATCAATTTCTCAACTCTGGAACTTGTTCCTACTAGTCCCTCGGTAGCTACAAAGAATGTATAACTCGGTTTATTTATTATCTCTTTCACAATATTGTCAATAACTTCTGCTTCGGGCCTACAATGAGGAGGGAATAATAAATAGTGAGTTTGAACCTCCCATGAAAAGACCCAAATTAGAAAATTTTGCAGATATATAGCATTTAGTATAGTTGATTAAGACTGAAATCCCAACAAATAAATGTATATACAACTTATAATGCAAAATCTGAATGTATCATTTTAGTTTAGTTTCATTCCTTAAGAAACCTAGGTTTAATTTGAGACATATGCACTATATACTCAATATTATAAATCTGAATATTAGCTGGATTAAAAAAAAAAAATCTTATTTCATGCTACCTATGTTTCCATGTTCGGATGGGTTTGGAATCTGATAAGTTTTTGACCTAGGATAGTATAAGCAACACCAGGAATTTTTCCCCATTGTCAACAAAAAAAAAAAAAAAAAAAAAAAAGAAGAAGAAAGAAAGAAAGAAAGAAATTTTGAATGTAAGATTTGCTTTTATAACACAATGTGTTCTCTTAAAACAAAAGTTACTTAGGGTTCTACTTAGTTTAATTGGTAAAGTTTATTATCGTCAAATAAGAGATCTTGGGTTTGCTCCCTGTTTACCCCCAAAACCAAATGGTGTCTTAGTATGATGATAAAAAAAAATCATTAGGAGGAAATGTCATATATTAAAAATATATACAAATAAATAAATAAAAACAAAGGTCTCTTTGTGTTCCATTGCATTTAATCGAGTTAAATATTGCCCATATGGAAATAATAAATGTCTTATAAAATGTTGAAAAGGTGAAGAACAACTTTGGCTGAAATGATAACTTGTATTTCTTTATCTTTATGACAATTGGGACTTGGGAGTGTAGTTATTTTTTTCTCACAATTGTTAGTGGGATTTTTTGTGAGTAATGCTATGTTCACAATATTTCATAACAAATTTTAGGTGGGAAGTTATTACTCGTTCTAATCTAAGCCCACCACTAAAATAAAGGCAACTAGTTGCAACTTGTTGCCGAGGATATATTGTGAAATTGTTGTTGTGAATGTAACATTTCATTTTCTTTTGGTTAGTATTGCCCTTGAATGTAGGCATAGATTTTATCAAATTATGTTAACATTTGTGTCTAGTATTGCTTACCTTTTTATTTACATGTTTTTCACAACAAATTAGTATTCGAAGTAGAACTTCTACTATTACAACAAGTAACTTATAATGAGTTTACCCAGATTTTTTTTTGACAGCTCTATTTCCACATATAAGTTTGACAATTTTCTCTCTCTCTCTCTCTCTCTCTCTCTCTCTTTGAGAATATGATATTAAGTAGAGCAGCCATAAGAATTTGTAATTGCTTGAGCAACTGTTTCAAATTATTCATGCAATAAAAAATTGTACATGAAGCAAGTATTTTAGTTAATCTTTTCAAGGTTCATCTTTTCAGGGCTCCACAAAGTCCAAGTGCATCTCAAATTATTGATGCATAAAATATGTTCAGTTTTACATATACTATTGGTGCGCACTAGCAGAAGTTCATTAAAAGTTATAAATGTTATGGAGGAAAATATTTCACTTATATGTTAAAAGTTTTGTAGCTCAATCAACAACTCTTGATGTTTCCAATAAAAACATTTAGGGTTCAAATCTCCTCTCTACCACAGTAACTTTTGAACTATGAAAACATAAACATTTCACTTTTATCATTAAATTGAATAATAAATAGGTAACAAAAATAAGATAAAAGAAATTTAAATTACATTGGGAAAATTGAATGTATTTAAGTAAGAGAAAGGAATGGAAAAGAATGGAATGGAATGGAATTAAGTAACCTTAATTGGATGTTTTAAAATAAAGAAATGGAAAAGAATGGAACGTAAGTAATCTTGTTTGGGGGTAACATGAAGGGAATGGAATGAAATCATTTTATGACAATATTACTATTAGACCTCCAATTTTAAAATAAAGGGTTGAATATATTGGGGTATTTTTGGAGTTTTAGTAAAAAATTTATTAAATCTAATTCTATTCCCTCCCATTTCTCCCAATTTCGAGGGGAATGAAAATTTGAGGTTTTAAGGAACTAGAGAAGAATGAGTGTTCCCTCCTACTTATTCTATTCCCTCCTACTTAAACTTTCAAACAAGGGAATGGAAGTTCATTTCCTGTATTAAATTAAAACTCCCAAATAAGGGAATGAAAGAATATTCTAAAATTATTATTTTCATTCATTTTCATTTTATTCCCTCCTCCCAAACGAGGCCTTAACGACACAAACTTTTTTTTTTTGAGAGAAAGTTTACGACATAAACTTAAAAACTATGATATATAGATGATTAAAGTAACTTGAAATTCTTTGAACTTTTAATAGTATAATTTAAAATAGTATTTAAACGTGTTGAAAATTTGATAATAAAGTTTATTTTAAACCAATATTTATGAATAACTTTAATATACTTATTATAGAAAGTCATATAACATAAGCACTTTGAGCGACATATTAGGCTCTTATGTAGTGAGCCACAAGGAACATATACAATGCGTATAATAATTAACACAACTTAAAAAAAAAAAAAAATCTGTGGCTATTTTATTTTTCATAATGTGGCTATTTTATTAAAGAAATTTTATTTGGCTAAATTAAGGCCCTCACAACTATGTTTATAATTTTAATCAATTCAAATTTAAAGCTCTTTTTTAAATAGAATTTTATTTTGACTAATTATAATAACGGTGTTTAATTCTATTGCTACTTTATTTGTAATGGTTAGGTTTTACATTTGTGTTGGCTAATTCCCTTGTTAAGTTTAATAAGTGTTAGGGAGAGTTGTATTTAAATAGTTTGCTTAGTATCAAGTGAAGGAGTAACATTGAAGAAATCAAGCATGAGAAGACTCGTTCGAGTAAACTTCATACAAAAAGTTTACAAACCCTCAGCTTGACATTCTATTGACCCAAACTTAAACAAGTTTTCTCGATTGTGATTTTAGTAAGAAGTTAACTATCTTTTCTAGTCTAACAACTTAACCTAATTTTTCAATATAATGTTACTCCTTGACCTAGAAAACTATTTAAAGGGAGCCTTCTTTCACTAAGCCTATACAAAAAATCCTTCCCCATGCTTTTACAACCTTTAGCCTAATTTGATTTATTGCAAAACCACAAAAGTTGTTAAGCATACTAGTGTGTTCATTAGTTTTTCCATCCAAATGCTTCTTTAGAGCATCAAAGTTCTGATAATTGAAAACAACTTCATTCGTTGAGAAGCTTTTTAGAGGAATTCTAGAGTTTTGCAGCAACGACAATGGGAGGTGAATTGGCTTTTTATTTATTTTATTTTATTTTTACTTCATCATCAAATTTGTGTGATTTTTACCATTTTCATTGCTTTTAGATTTTGGTGATACTTGTAGCGGTTGTACACAGTAGCAGAGTCAGAAAATTTTTTCAAGGGGGCTAAGCTAAATATATATATATATATATATATATATATATATATATATATATATATAATAATAATAATAATAAAAAATCCAAATAATAACATACACACACATATTTATTTATTTATTGCTTATACATGAAATGTTTGTAATTTTGATTTAACATATGATATTTTCTTACATTAATAAAAATATTCACATCAAATAAGTGTTTTTACTTTTTACATCTTTGCAACAGATCAATTTTTTAACTCTGAACTTATATGAAATTTGATCACGGTCAACATGTTAATCCATTGTCCATTGTTTACGCTATTGGGTTCTAAAATCATATTGTTTAGTAATTATGTTTAGTATTATTCTATAAATTTTTTTTAAAAAAAACTCTTTTATTATTCTTATTTTTTTTCTCCCACCTTCCAAAGATTGAGATTTATTTTGAATCTTCTTATTTAACAATTTTAACCTTATCATATTCTATACTTTAAATTTAAAACTATTTAATGAGATATTTCTTGATAAATTAAAGGATCAAATCATCAAATCTTATTTCCTAAAAAAAAAAAAAAATCAAATCTTACTCTGTTCAAAGTAATATAAATTACCTATCATGTATAATGTGGGCGGATTTAACGTAAAATATATTATAGTCAAAACATCATATTGTATGATGTAATTCATGGTATATATATATAGGAAGAGCTATTTGAAACATTTTTTAAAAAGTCAAACTACTTTACCTATCTTGTGAATGCCACCCGGAGAGATTGGCCACTTCACTCAAAGCGGCTCGCCAAGTTTGCACCTTCTCTGTGTTCCCCTTCAAACGTTTTTCATGCTTAGCAAAAGCTTGTGCAAAAGTTCCCTTCTGATTTCGTACTTCAGATGGGTTCACTTTATAAAATATAGGTAAAACAGTCATTTCCATCTCTTTCATGCATCGAATGATCTCTACAAGTTCATCCAAGCACCATGTCGAAGATGCATAGTTTCTTGAGAGAATAACAATAGCAAATCTCGATTCTTTTATTGCTTTCAATAGTTCTGGTGCAATAGATTTTCCCCTCTCTAGTTTTTCATTGTCTCTAAAGGTAGTAATACTCGAACGTTGCAAAGAAGCATATAGATGGTCAGTAAAACTATTGCGCGTGTCCTCACCTCTGAAACTAAGGAAAACGTCATATATCCAACGTCTTGAAGAAGAAGAAGATGATGATGACAACAGTGAGGCTCCTTGAGTACTCATTGAATCCAATGGAAATATGTTGGTAAATCTTGAACCACAATAAGGATAAAAAATAAATTAGTAAAAAAACAATTTGAAGGATGTGTGTGGAAAGTAAAATAACTAGCTAGGAAAGAAGAATATGATTTAACGTGGGTTTTTTGAGAAAAGAAAATTAAAAGAGATAGATGTGTCTGAAAAGTGAAAATTTACAAATTTAAGGAGTTGCAGCAGTGATTATAAAGCTCAAAAGCTAGCTTGAAATAAAGCAGCCTTCTCTAACCTTTTCTTTTTCTCTTACTAACTAAATTGATTATTCTTGAAAGCAAGTATTTATTTCCCACTAACAAGTTTGAACCCCTTTTTATTTAACTTGGTCTTTTCTTCGAGAAATCTTCCTGGCAAAACAATGACCAAAAAATATTTTTAAATGTAATGATTATTTGTAATATATATATATATACACACAGGATAAACTCAATTACTTTTAACTGAAATGATAAGACTACATCCTTCCTCCACACATCCTGAATAGAATCAGGTAGGGAGTTCTTATTACAACAAACAAATTAAAGGATCTGAGAGAGGCAGCAAATTTAGATAAAGCATTTGCTTCCCTAAAAATGAGAGTTGGGAGAAAAGAACATTTATAAAAAGAAGCTTTGACATCAATTATAAAATGTTTTTACCAATTCAAACTATCTACCATGTCTCTTTTAACTGTAGGAGTTACCAGATCAAGCATGAGGGGATCAGTCTCAAAACCCCTTTTGTTTTTTGAACTTTAATATGTGAAGAACTTAAGTGTGTTCAGCAAATAGACTCTTAATTAGTGTTGCTACTCCCTTACTCTTAGTACAAGAATGCAGGAAGTTCAATATCCTAATGACCCTAGTGGCTACCATCTGTTTGAAAGGAATAAATCGTAGCATATGTTGATAAATCTTGAACCACTAAGTAGTTCCATTGCAATTTCAAATTGAAGTAAAATAAATTAAAAGAGCAAAAAAAAAAAAAAAACCTTCGTTGTGAATAATTTTTTTTTCTAGGAGGGAAGTAGAAGACATGGATGTGTGCAAGAAAAGTAATAACTTACAAATTTGGAGAATTGCAGAAATTGGTTGTTGTGAAGTTCTATAATAACCTCTGGAAACAACGCTTCTGGATACAGTTCTAATTTATAGAACAACTTTTTGCTTTATACTAGAATTTGTTTTTGTTCTTAATTAGGCAATGCTCTCAAAAAAATAATTCCAACCTTTTCTTTTATCTTTACTTATGCTCAAAAGTAGCTTTAACCAGAGTAGTTGTGCAAGTGGCCCTTTCTTTCGCGGAATTGTCCTTGCAAAACAACAACGACAACAATTATTTTTAATCTTTCTTTTTCTTTTTCCTTTGTCAAGATGCTCTCTCTTTCCTCTAGGCATCCTCCAGTCAAAAAGGATGACTGGAAGTTCTCAACTTGATTAAAAATAAATAAATAAAAAAAAGACCCACGAAGACTTCTTTTCTTTTGGCAAAATAGGGTACGCAAGCGGCCATTCCTCTCTTTTAACTGTAGGTATCAGATGAAGCACGAGAGGGGATCAGTTTCCAAACTCACTTTTGTTTTTTAAACATTTGAATATGTCAACTTAATTAAGTGTGCCCAGCAAATTGACTCTTTGTAATTCCAACTTAGTTGTTGTGTCTTGCCTTCTCAAGAATTAATAAGTTTATGGGTTCCGATTCTTCACCTTTTATCGTTTGTTGATTTCCCAATCTTTAGATCTAAGCTTCTAGATTTTTAACGGATAGGATTGTATATATTGGATTTGGATCTTTAATCATGGAAGAACTTTGGTAGATGCGCAATGTAAAAGAAATAACTTGTAGCCAATGAAAAAACAAAGAAGTCATTTAATAGTTCCTAACAAATGAAACCCCTTTGCATGCTTTAAATTAAACCATACCAAATTATATGGGAAGGACATCTAAAGGAAAAATATGAAATTTTGAATAGTTTACTTGCTTTCAGGCAGATGATTTCTTCTGCTTTTTAAAACACCAACAAAACCTTCTTCTTTTTTTTAATACCCATTCTTTGTCCTTTGAAGTCAAAGTAGTGTGGCAATTTATGTTAGTGGGTCTTGTTTGTGATGCGTCGAGGTAAGGGTATTTTAATACATAATTCAATCCTAACTAGAGATGGAACCGTGTGTGGACTAGGGTGAACCTTGTCCCCATTCCTCCTCACTCCCAATTTTTATAAAAAAAAATTCACTACTATATATAAATACAAACACAAAAGTTTTGCAATTGGGCAGAAAATTTTATTCTGGACCCCCCCCCTCTCCAAAAAATTTATAAATTGACCTGAGAAACACCAAAACAAAATTAGGATATCCCTTTTGCTTTCTGGATTTGTGATTTTTGTTTGTTTATTTTTTTGGTTTGTCTAAAGGATTCTCTAATTCTTGGGGCTTTAAACAAACCAAAAGGCCAACATAACAAATCAAAAATCTGGTCTATACAAAATTGATATCAAGAAAACAATCATAAATAATTAAATGTAAAGGGTAATGTGTGTTGGGTACTGTAATTGATCAATATTGAAATCATTGAAATTTTCATTGAAAACACCATAAAATACCAAATACTTTAGTTATAAACCCTTGGCTGAGAGGACCTAGCTAGACTAGTTATTTTTGAATGCCTTTCCTCTGACTTTGCTGTTTTAGGTTCTTTAACGTGGCACATGGGATGAACTTACGCAAGTAATTTACTCCTCATTAAGAAAAGAAAAGAGAAGAAAGAGTAATGTTCCTTTTTAAAAAACTTCTTATTTCTTTGAGAATAAGTACTTTAGTTAAAGTTTGATGACAATTATACTTTAGACATTCAGCGTTGAGGAAAAGAAAATAAAGATTAACTTTTTGGTGACCAGCTATTGGTCCTGTTTATATATATATATATATATATATATATATATATATATATATATATATATATATTTTAATGCGTGTTTATATTGCTTTTTGATAGACTAAAAAATACAACTTTATATTGCTTTCCTTTTTGTCTATTCAAAATAGAGATGTCACCTTGATGTGTCATGCATAAATTCTTATTAGTGGAATATGCAAACTTTATGAGTAATTCATCCTTTAATTAATTTTGTTTAGGCAATGTGCAAATTAGCTGAAGAAAGGGTACAAGCAGTACATAATTACTCAAAAGCAACTTGAAACAACGGGGCATTCTAATCTGTTATTTTTCTCTTACTAGACTAACTATTTATTTTCCCACTAACAATAGAACCCCTTTTTATTTTCCTTTAAAGTAGGTGTGCAAGTCACCCTTTTCTTCCGGGAATTGTCCTAGCAAAAGCAAAACAACGACAACAATTATTTTTAAATGGTAACGTCTTATAGCCAAGTAATTTACTAAAATATAAAAGAAAAAGAAAAAAGAGAAAGTTCCTGGTAACTGGTATAAAGTTTTTTTTATTAAAATTTACATCCAATAAAAAAAGAGAAATGATATGTCCACAACATTGTTACAACATTTTTACAACAAATTTTAAGTGGCAGGTTGTTACTGGTTGTTATTGTTGGGGCAAAAAAGTAATCTTAGTGTTAAGTTCAAATTTGAACCAATAATAACTAACCACCTATGATTTGTTGTGAAAATGTTGTAAAAATGTTGTGGACGTAGCACCTCTCATAAAAAAATATTGAGTGAAGTTGCAGTTTTAGAATATAAATAAGTTTGTTATGTAATTTATTTTTATTTTTATATAAGATAGAAATTATACTCTAACCTAATCTAAGTGTATATGTATGTAAAACTTTCTTTTAGAGACTTGAATCCTAACTTTTGCAATACATATAAAGTATTATCTAACTTAATTAGTGCAATACCCAAGTAATTTACTAATATATAAAAGAAAAAGAAAAAAGAGAAAGTTCCTAGTAACCGGTATAAAGTTTTTTTTTTTTTTGTATACACTTCATTTTGCTTTTTTGAAAACTTTTTTATTTTTTATTTTGGGGAGAAGTACTTTGGTGGAAATTAGATGGAAATCAAATAACACTTTACACATTCTGCGTTCATCAGGAAAAGAGAAAGAAAGATTACTTCCTGTTGGTGGCTTGCAATAAAGTTCCGTTTATATTGCTTTTTGACCGACTTAAAAGTTGTATTCATATGGCTTTCTTTATGTTTTTTCAGAATAGAGACAAGTCAATTTCTCAAAAAAGAAAAAAAAAAAGAATAGAAACAAGTCAGCGTGATCTGTCACGCATAACCACAAAACGTCAAACCCATGTAAAGTTTCTAACATTTTCCTCAGATCATAGCAGGTGGGCTGGATATGTGTCACTGGGTCAACACCGAATAGGCCCACCAAAGTGGCACATGAGATGAACTTATGCAAGAAATGAAAAGAGAAGAAATAGTAAGTTCCTTTTTAAAAAACTTTTTATTACTTTGTGGATAATTACTTTAGTGGAAGTTTGATAACAATTACACATTCTGCATTGAGGAAAAGAAAATAAAGATGAACTTCTTGGTAGGCAGCTATAACTCTTGTTTATATTGTTTTTTGACAAATTATAAAGTTTTATTCCAATTGTTTTCTTTATGTTTATTCAAAATAGAGATGTCATCATAATGTGTCACACATAAATGCTTATCAGCGAAATTTGCAAAAACTTTGTGTAATTCATCCTTTAATTAATTTTGTTTAAGCAGTGTGTAAATTAGCTAAAGAAAGGGTGCAAACTGTACATAATTAATTACTCAAAAGCAGCTTGAAATAACACAGCATTCCAATCTTTTTTCTTTTCTTTTTTTTCTCTTATAATAGAACCCCTTTTTATTTTCCTTCAAACAGAAGTAGGTGTGCAATTCCCCCTTTTCTTCCAGGAATCGTCCTAACAAGACAACGACAACAATTATTTTTAAATGGTAACGATTTTACTTTAATATACATAGA
Source organism: Castanea sativa (assembly GCF_040712315.1). Lineage (NCBI taxonomy): Eukaryota > Viridiplantae > Streptophyta > Magnoliopsida > Fagales > Fagaceae > Castanea > Castanea sativa. The sequence goes on along the minus strand of NC_134024.1, from coordinate 40,495,474 downwards.
GGAAATTATTTATAACTGAAAAGATAAACCCATTCCCATGTAATTGGTTGATTAAAGGGTTAAGGATTCACGAATCACACCCTCTAACTGTTCTGGGTCAAGTCAACAAATATTTTTTTTTCATTTTTTTTTTTGTGAACATACCATTTCTTTCTTCCAAGCATCTTCCAGTCAAGGATGACCGGAGGTTATCAAATTGATGATAATAATAATAATAATAATAATCTATCTATATATATATATATATATATATATATATATATATATATATATAAAACCGAAACTTTTGATACTCTCACAATTTTTCATGTTAGCACAATATTTAAAATAAAACCAAAATCTTTGAAACTCCCACAATTTTCCACGTCAGCACAATATTTAAAAAATTAAAATTAAAATTAAAAACTCTATTTCACTAAAAAAACAAAACCCTACCTCTCTAAAACTAACGTGATAGATTCAAAATAAAAATAAAAATTAAAAACTCTATTTCACTCAAAAACAAAACCCTACTTCTCTAAAACTAATAATTCTCTCTACCTCTCTAAAACTAATAATTCTCTCTACCTCTCTAAGCTCTTCTTCTCTCTATATCCCCGATAGTGTCTGAAAATACATTCCAAATGCGAAAGTCTACTCAAAGGCACAGAGAGAGGACAAACACCCATGACGGAGCCATAGCTGCTGTTACCCATCAAAGCCATCACAAGATCTCCATTAAGGGTCCGTTTGGATACAGCTTATTGCTGAAAACTAAAAACTGAAAACACTGTACCAAAATAATTTTTAAATGTGTGAATAGTGCCGTGGGTCCCATTTTTAATTTTAAAAAATCTGAAAAGTGAAGTTTGTGGGTTCCGTGAACAGTATACGGGACCCACAAATTTGCTGAAAGTCAACAAAATCGGCTACTGTTCATGCACAGTAGCATGAACAGTAGCCGCTTCTCCTGTGAAACGCGTGAAGCAGAAGGGAAAAAAAAAAAAAAAAAAAACAACGCTGAACGCAGACGCCCTTTTTTCATCCGTATCCAAACTCAGCCTAATTGTCATAACAAGCAGCAGTTACCAATGTTTCAAACTCTAGCCCCAGTTTACACAGGTGAGATGCTCTGTATCCAATTTCTGTCAGTTCTTTTACCAGTGTTGTTGGCATATAATTGGTATTGTCAGTGCTACTGTTGTTAAGCGTTTTTATTTTTTATTTTTTGGCCTGTTAGGAAGTTTTTTATTGGAAATTTGGGATTTATAGGTAGTGCTACTGTTGTTAGTGTTTTTGAATGTATATTGAAAAGAATTGTGGACACGTGAATATGGGGTCATATGTAGTCAAGCAAGGCACCACAAAATTATGGTGGAGCGACTCAACATCTAAGAGACTATTAATAAAATAAAACCAACCAAATTTGGGCTGGTAGTGGCGGAGATGATTTGTACTCCTGTTTACTTTCAAAGAATAGTTGGTTGAATCAAAATCCAAATAATTGGTGTTGGCTAAATTACCAACCCATGAGTTGTATTGAAATTATATATAAACAAACATAAGAAAACTATTAAATTATTAGATAGAAGCTAAGGATAAAACATAATGATGAGACATTTGAATTTAAATAAAATACAATAGTTGGAACCAAATCCATTGCAAGTTTATCTGAAAGTTGTAGAAGCATTTGAATTGGAATTTTGATTTGCAACATGATCTGTAGAGGCAACGTGAGCTGTAGATCAATTATCAAAGACATTTATCTTAACAACGTCTAGAGCTTACAAGTAAATAAGTAATCAAATTCAAATAGCACATTATGCATTTCTGTATAAATAGAGAAATTGTATCCTTGAATCATGTACCCGTACGCTGATCATACTCCACACAGATTGAGTAATGAATTTTGCTTTTGATTTTGGTGAGTGAGTGATTCTACTCTAGGTTCTGATTTTTAGTTTTCTGAAATTTAGCCGCTGTTAATTATTAAACAAAGAGTTAGAGATGGATTTTGAGAAGTATCTTAATTAATGCTTTGTTAGTGCTCTTTGATTCGTCTTTTCTTTTTCTGCTCACAATTTGTATATGGTTTTTTTCCCTAATGAATTTGTATAGCTATTTAATTGATTGGTTTAGAATTGTTATGGTTTCAATGATGTCCAATGGTTATTTGACTTATTTCTAACTATGATGTTGCTAACTAATTGACATATATATATATATATATATATATATATATATATAATCGAAGCCTTTGAAACTTCCACAATTTTTCACGTTAGCATAATATTTAAATAAAATTATTATTTTATTTAAATAAAATTATTTTTTATAGTCCAAACTTAACAAGGAATAAAACTCTATCTCTTGAACAAGTCGATCTTAAACTCAAACTTATCATTATCAATTTTTAAATAAAATTATTTTTGTTTAGTCCAAACTTAATAAAGAGTAAAACTCTATCTCTCTAACAAGTTTTTCTTAAACTCAAACTCTTCATTATCATTTTTTTAAACCAAAATTATTTTTGTTTAATCTAAATTTAATAAGGAGTAAAACTCTACCGAAGCCTCTAAAGCTCTCACAATTTTTCACCTCAGCACAATTTAAATAAAATTATTTTTTAAAACAAAATTACTTTTTTTAATATAAATTTAACAAGGATTAAAACTCTATCTCTCTAACAAGTTCATCTTAAACTCAAACTCATCATTATCAATTTTTTAAATAAAATTATTTTTGTTTAGTTCAAACTTAACAAGGAGTAAAACTCTATCTCTCTAACAAGTCCATCTTAAACTCAAACTCATCATTATCATTTTTTTTTAAAAAAATTATTTTTGTGTAATCTAAACTTAACAAGGAGTGAAATTTTGTCTCTCAAACAAATTCAACTTAAACTCAATTTAAGTTATTTTTTTGCAGTATCTGAAACTGTCTAACAAATTTTTTGTAAGCAATTACAAGTTCAAACAATGACTTCTTCATCAAATTGTAACACAAATGGAAGTCATGCAAGAGCAAATCATGTAATAGTGCAGTTTTTTAATCAATTTAAGATTTTATAAAATTATTTTAGTTAATCTCACAAATAAGTAAGTTCCTGTGCATAGCACGGGTTAGTGACTAGTAATATATATAAAACCGAAACCTCTGAAACTCTTATAATTTTTTACATCAGCACAATATTTAAATAAAATTATTATTTAATTTAAATAAAATTATTTTTGTTTAGTCCAAATTTAACAAGGGGTGAAACTCTATCTCTCTAACAAGTCCAAATTCAACTCAAACTCATTATTATCTCACACACACACACACACATATATATAAAACCATAATTAAAAAAAAAAAAATTTTATTTAACAAGAAGTGAAATTTCATTACTTACTAAAATCCTTTTGAAACAAAGTTACAAGAAAACCTCATAAAATACTTTTGCCGACTTAAGCAATCCAACTCCTACTTGGATGCTTATCAAAAGAGTCCTACTTATGCTCCACAGCACAAACTAGCCTTTGCTATATATATATATAGACATGCATGTTTTGTGCCTCAACATTGGTTTTGTAATAGAGTTCAAGCTGAGGCAATTTACTTCGAGGAAATTAAGGTTTCTCCTTGTGGTGAGAGAGCTCTTTTGGGTGTGTATTTGGACTTTGGGTTTTGTGAGAATATTTTGATACTTCATTTGTAATTTACATCATTTCCGTGAATTATACAAATTTGTGTATTTGTTTACACACAAATACATAGGTTAATCTTGAACACTATAAAAGCAGTGCAAACCCTATGAACTCTTCTTCTGTTATTTTCTTCTCCTCTACTTTGTTAAAAAAGATTTATTTTATGGTTTTTCATATATTTTTAAAAAGTAATTTTCGTACATGAACCACCAAACCCAACGCCTATAACTTTATATAATTTTTTTTTTATTGTTTAAAGTTTAGACCTGTTAAAATCTAAAACTTATTCCTTTATGGGTTTGTGTACTTTTTTCTTTTTCTTATATTTCTCTTTTGAATAGTCCTATATTTTTTTGAATTGTTTCAATAACTTATTCTTTAATTATATATCTTTTTTGGTATTTTGAAAGTTCTGAATTTGTGTATATTTGAATATCTTTAACAGATTTCAATGACTATACCATGTATTATTCTTTTGAAGGTAATCAATTTTTCTTTTATATTTCTCTACTGTGTAACCATATACATTTTGTTTTGTTTAAAAAATTTATAGGAAAGCAAATCTTATGATTCTTTAATATTTTTTGGTCTTTTAAAAGTTTTAACATCTGAATTATTCTTTTGATGGTAACACATATTTCTCTTATATTTCTTTGTTGTGTGTGTGTGTATATATATATATTATCCATAATTTGTAGGCTTTAAATCTTTTGATTCCTTTCGATAGTTATAACCATGGATTATTCTTTTGAATGTAACTCATATTTTTCTTATATTTCTCTATTTTTTAGTTATATATATATATATATATATATATATATATATATATATATATATATTTTGTTTTATTTCAATAATTTCTAAGTAATGAATCATCTAATTCTTTAATATTTTTTTGTCTTTCAGAAGTTTTAATATTTGAATTTTTAAGTTATTTTTTTGCAGTATCTAAAACTGTCAGATAAATTTTTTGTAAGCTATTGCACGTTCAAGTAATGACTTCTTCATCAAATTGTAACACAAATTGAAGTCATACAAGAACAGATCATGCAATGGTGTAGTTTCTCAATCAATTTAAAATTTTATAAAATTATTTTAATCTACCTCACAAATAGGTAGGTTCTTGTGCATAGCACGGGTTAGTGACTAGTAATAAATAAAGACAAAACTTCTTTACACATTTTGCGTACACGAAGAGAAAATAAAAAGAAATATCATTTTTACAATAATTTCACAATATTTTAATAATAAATTTTAAGTGGTAAGTTGTTAAGGGTTGTAATTGGTTGGGTAAAAAAATAATTTTAGTAGTAGATTTAAATTGGAACTAATAAAAATTAACCACCTATAATTTATTGTTAATTGAAATACTAAGAAATAGTGAAAATATTATAGACATAATACTTCTCATAAAATAAAAATAACTTCTGGGTTGGAATGAGCATCCACTTGCAATTATATATACTTTTATTTTTGCCATTTGCTTTCTTTGCAGATCACTTTCAATCAGTTTATAAAATAAATTAGATTCAATAATGTAAGCAAGTAGTTAAATTATATATCTGTTTTTTTAATATACAAGAACTATCACCTTGAGGTGTCCTAGTTGCATTGGACAGACCTCCAACTGCCATTACTAGTTTATAAAATATATTGTTCATCATCTTTAAGCGTGTCAATTCATCTAAGCATAAAAAATAATCCTAGCATGCACAACCAAAGTCACCCACGCAGCAATAATGTCCCATCTGCAAAAGGGTATGAACCAAACCTAAAAACAAGGACTATGTCTACTTATATATGGCAATAAACTCTTTTAACTCGAAGTTAATGGACTGACATTTTTTATATTTTTAATTAAAATATTGAGGATTAAAATCCTTCCTCCGCCAATTATTGATTTATAAAAAGAAATATTAGAAAGAAATCAATTTTCATCCATGTTGCCTCTCCTTCTAGGAATCTACCAGTCAAAAGGAAGACCGAAAGTTATCAAATTGATTAAAAAAATAATAATAATACTAAATAAAACAGAAAGTTATCAAATTGATTTAAAGAGACCTACAAAGATTTTTAGGGACGTATGGTTCGCTGTGATATGTCCTTGATGTGATATATATTACTTTTTTTTTTTTTAGAATCGGATACATATTACCTTAATGTTAAGGTGTTTGGTTTATTTAATTTTTTCTAACATTATCGTAATCTAAGATTACAAAATATATCGTATCACCATAATTATATCACCTTTTTAAATGGGGTGATCTTATATTACTTATTGGTGGGGATGTAATAATTTATTGAATTCACAAAATTTATTCAAGAATCACACCCTCTAGGCTCTAACTATTGTGAGTCAAGTCAACAAAAAGTGGTAAGTTTAAATTACAACCAATAACAACTAATTGCCTATAATTTGTTGTTGAAATACTATGAAATAATGAAAATATTATAGACGTAGCACTTTTCATAAAATATAGCTTCTTGGTGGCCAACTATAAATTAAAGTCTTGTTATATTGCTTTTTGACAAAATTATAAAGTTCTCTTCGTATTGTTTTCTTTATGTCTATTTAAAATCGAGATATCATCGTAAGGTATCACGCATAAATGCTTAGTGGAATCTGCAAACTTTATGAGTAATTCATCCTCTAATTAATTTGTATAAGTAGTGGGTGAATTAGCTAAAAGCAGTACATAATAATTACTTTAGCTTTCATTGGTTCCAATCCTTCTCATTGAATTGTTGGTTGATTTTCCAATTTTTAGAGCAAAGCTTTTACATTTTTACTAGTCGCAGACTTATGCGACATGTGGAAATAACTAATTATTTTATAATTGTAATATAATGTATAATTTGTTGAACATAATTTGTTTTCCCCTAAAAATTAAACAACTGCTATTCGGTCTAATTAGGTCTACTTTGTTCCCATACAGTCCAATTAGGTCTACTTCAGTCTACTTTGGTCCACTCAGTCAATTTCAGTCCCCTTCGGCCTATTTTGGATAAATTGGACCTTAAATTGATTCTTTTTATAGGTTAACTTTTCAGGTTTAGCTCAAAAATTCTTTTTTTTTTTTTTAAATTTTTGCGTTGAAAAGTATAAAATTTTATTATATTTGGGTTAAACTATTTAGTTTTGGGTTTAAAAAAAATAGACATTATAAATTAGAAATATGAGCCCTATGATAAATATTCAAAAGTCCTATTTGGTCTACTTCGGTCCTAATTAGTCTATTTTGTCCTCTTTGGTCCACTTGGGTTCTATTTGGTTTACATTGGTCCTATTGGGTCCATTCGTTTACATTGGTCATATTCTATCTACTTTAGTCCTATTTGGTCCACATTGGTCATATTCAGTCCACTCCACTTTGGTTCTATTCAGTTCAAATTTGTCCTATTCGGTCTACTCTGTCAACTTAGGTCCTATTCAATCAACATTGGTCCTAATCTGTCCACTATGGTCCTATTCAGCCCACTTTGGTCATATTCAGTCCTATTTGTTCCTATTCAGTCCATATGTTCACTTTAGTCCTAATCTGTCCATTTGTTCTTATTCAGTCCACTTCGGTCCTAATCTGTCAATTTGTTCTTATTCGGTCCACTTCAGTCCACCTTGTCCCCATTCGGTCATATTCTATCCATTCAGTCTATTTGGTCCATTTGTGTCCACTTCCGTCCATTTTATGCACTTACATATAAGGAAAAGATATGTTTGGGTTGAAACTACCTATTCTAAATTCATATATATATATATATATATATATATATATATATATATATATATATATATATATATATATATATATATATATATCTCAAACTCGTAATATCTAAAATTTTAAGCATAAGATTTATTGTTGTTATATTTTTGTTGAGCCACATTAACATAACATTTTAGTTCACTCCGGTCCAATTAAATTTAAGTAAAAGTTTCTCTAAACCTTAAGGCAATAAATGTACAAATTTAATCTTTAGGGCAGTTACTCATTTATTTTAACGTCATTACTTTTAAATGAATTGCATGAGATTAGTTATACCTTCAAGCAAAATGAATATATAAATATAAATATATATATATATATATATATATATATTTGTGTGTGTATGTATTTTTAATTAAATAAATCATTCAAATTCTCCACTCTCTTAAAAGGGATAATTATGTTAATCAAAATTTATAACAAACTTATATGGAATATGTATAATTTATTCTCTTAATTTTATTGTAAATAATTTGTTCTCCCTAAAAATTAAAATTTTTCAAAAGATAATCTCCATCATTTTTACAAATATATAATTTTATCATTTTTGATGTTTTTCATTGATATTATTCTTTTATGAAATGGTCATATTCTTCTAACTATTTTTATTATGCATTATATTTCTCTAATATCTTTTGGTACACTTAAAATTTGTAATTTTCAAATTTATTATTCAAATCTCGTTCTCTTAAGAAGTTTATTATGATAACAAAAATTTATCGTATAATTATTGTAGATGACTAAATTTTTAGTTTGAAATAAATCAAACAAGTAAAATAGTTTTATAAATATGGATTTGTATTGATGAATATGTGGTACAATTCTTTGAAATTACAAAAGAGTGATCCTTTGATTCGATCTCCTTGAAAGACTTGTTGATTGGAATTGTAATAATGTGATTTTGACTTGAACACCAAATATCTTTCAATTTGGTTGAAGGATGGATCAAATACCCTTGAAATAGAATTACAATGGATCTCTGGCTATGAGCTTGTTATAGATTCTTTGTTCTTCGTGTTCTTCATATGTTCTTCGTGTTCTTCCCATGTTCTTCGTCTTCAAAGGTTTTGTGGTGGAAGTTTTTCAGGGCTTTTGAGGCTTAAATCCGTAAAGCTTCATTGATTTACAGTTTCTTAAAGTTTTTCGAGGCTTTTGAGCTTGATTCTAGCAAACTTTAAGATCTAGGAAGGTAGTTTGATGGTTCTGCTTTGAATGTTCTTCGATTTTGAGGTTGAAGTTTTTGAAGGCTTTAAAGGCTTGATTCCTGTAGACCTTATATACTTCTGAGTGATTTTGAATCTTCTTTGATGGTGCTCGTGCTCTGAATGTCTTGGTGTGTACAAATGCCTTAGAAAGGCTTATATTTATAGGAGTTTGGAGGTGGGTGAGTGACATGTGGCGAAATTTAATTGGTAACATGTGTCACAGTCTGATTGGAGGAGCTTTAAGATTTTTTCTCCAAGACATGTGGCATCTTTTGATTGGCCGAAATGTTTTGATTTTCAAGGTGACACATGTCAGCACCCGATTGGACTGCCTGTGTCATTGCTTACACGCACCGGGCTGCTTATGTCATTGCTTACTTGCACTGATGCGTGATTGGTTTTTGCATGCATTTTATGTCTCTATTTCAATGACACTTGGCAAATTTCTGTTGGTTTCTGAATAGTGATAGCAAAACCTAGTAGTAGTACGTGGCGCTTTGTAATTGGCCGTACTTTGTGGACTTAGTAGTATGATGTGTCAGCTTGTGATAGGTCGGGAATTTTTCCTCTCTACAATTACAATTAATATTACTCAAATAATTAATAGTACTCTCAACCCAACTTGTATTTTTCCATTCTTAAGCAGATACATCAAATTGGACTGAAGTGATCTGAAATGGACCAAGATCGAAGTGGACCAAATTAGACTGAATATACCTAAGTGTACTGTATGGATCAAATTAGGCAGAATAGATCGAAGTGGACTGAATTGACTAAATGAACCAAATTGGACCACAGTAGAATGAATGGACCTAATTGAATTGAAGTGGACCGAATTGGACCAAAGTTGACCGAAGTGGACTAAAGCAAACTGAACTAGACCAAATTGATGAAGTGGGTTGAAATAGAATGGACTGAATGTCATTTTGTGATTAGTATAGCGAAGATTGTGTTTTGATATAAACTCAAATTCTCACTACCAAAACAATCAAGTATTAATTTAAACAAAATAAAACCAACCAAAACTATAAGAGAGAGACATATACTACTTGTAATGAGGAACTAAAAAATACAACACTAAAATGTATGAACCCAAAATAAAGTTTTAAAAATCACAATGATTCATCAATATAAAGTAGAGTTGCAAGAAAGAGTAAAAAAAGAAGAGAGAGAGACAGAGAGAGAGAATAACCAGTTTTGTAGAGATTCATTAACCCAAAGTAAAGTTCCAAATAATAATAATAATAATAAATCTCATCGACTTAAAATATAGATGCAAGAAAAAAAAATCCACTAAAAATGGAAATTCTTTTTTAGAGAGATTGAGAGAGAGAAAAATAATTTTTTGTGTGTAGGAAAACTATGTATAAAATGAAATAGAGAATTGTAAATTTATAGTAAGAGGAGGGGAATTAGAAAAGCCAAAAATAAAAGAAGATAAAAGGTTAAAGGAAAAGTGATATTAAGATAGATAGTAGTAAGGAGATGAAAAGGTAAAATGAAAGGGAAAAGTTGGAGAAAGTATACTATTAAGTTGGGAAATTAATAAGAAAAATGAGAGTTAAATAAAAGAGAGTGAATGTTGAAAAAGAGTGGATGATGTTGTTGCTAATGTGGCCTAACATGAACAAAGCAATAATAAACGATACGCTTTAACTTTTATATATAGACGAGACAAGTAAAAATGTTACCAGATGGGATAATATTGGGCGATTCTCTGCAGAGTATGTATGTAACGGCATTGTTTGTTGATTTTTGACCTTTGTGAGTGATGTTTTCATTAATCTTTGCCCTTTTGAACAAAGGTAGGGCCTTTCACTATGACAGACTATGATGAAGATATATTTCTTCTCCGCTTTATGTGCAAGGCAATGTTCTAGATTCGTTAAAAATCACCTTACATTTTTCTCCTGTATACGTTAACCAAATTTGCCTGGCCTTGTTAATTGACGTTCCAAGCCAACTCTCAGAGGCTCGTGAGCAGGGCAAGCCTTGTGATTTGAAAAATGCCATTTGGGCTACACAGCTCATTTGCAAATCTGTCTCTATGAACATGTGGTGAATATCTACTAAACATGAACAGTTATTGCTGGAAGTAAGTAAAAGTATTGGCTCTGTTATCTAGAGTGCTAAAATTAACTCCTAGAGCTTTGCTTCACTGTTTTTTAGTGTAGTACAAGTACTTCTCTTGTGTATGCAGTTTCTTCTACAAGTATTTGGCATTGATACCATGAAACAATGGGTGGGAGTATAAAATTGACCCCTTGTGTATTTGTGTGCTTCACAAAATAAAAACCATGTGTACTATACTATCACTACACTCTCAGATCTCCACCAAATAAATGCCACACTGGCTGCTGTCAGAGAAGTTTTACACCAAGCTAGAAGCATGCCAAAGCCATTAAAGACAAGACTACTAACAACCCCAAGACTTGCTCAGCACTAATAACAGCAGACCTAGACTACAAGACAGAAGAGGGGTTCATTTTTTCTTGTCTGTTAGCTGATCATAGGGTGTTAACTGTCAAGTTTGATTTTGAAATTTTTCTAAACCATTATGAACGTGTTGTTTTGTAACTTTTTCTCTTTTCTTGGTGGTAAAAAACGAAAAACACTAGAGCCAAAAAGCCCAAAACAGGAGAAAAAACACCCAGCACGAATATAAGCTTCTTCTTTTTTTTTTCAACTCAAGATACGAGAAAGTATTTAAGTATCCTATTTCACTTATGTAGTAATTTTTATTTTATATTGTTTTCATCGGTGAAGTTTTTATTTATTTATTTAAATAAAAAAGATAATGCTTTCAATTTATTTTCAGCCTCTTGTCATTTATCTCATAAGATAGGGAAACGGTTTTGGATTTGAACAGGTTATCGGGTTCAGGTCCACTTTTCTCAGTTCAGTTGTCTCCAATGTCTTTTTAGTGAACATTTTGAATTGCAAACAATGTCAAGTAGCGGTACATAGTCTAAAAGTAGAAAAATCAAGACCCTTTTTCAATTTGCATGTTAGTATGTTGCTAATAATTTTTTGTTTACTAAATTCTTTCACCTTGCCCTTGCTTCAATGCAGTGGCGGTAGCAGAATCAAAATCTGAGTTTTCCTTCCTTAGTTTTTCCCCCTTTAAACAGTAAGAAATATCATATCTCCCACGAGTATAAACAGTCAATTTCAAAAGTGATCTATTGATTGACCGTATACACCATCTAACTCGCCACCATACATCCAAGTATTCCTTATACCTAAAACTTTTAAGACATAGAAAAATTCCAGCAAACAAAGTAGCCACATTAACAATAACGTGCAGCCACAGATAAGCATAATGAAATCATGAAGAGCATGTCCAAAGTGCTTGGAAGCATCTTCACTATCATCATAATACATTTTCCTCAAGTTCCAACCCAGCTTGATTTATCGAGCAGCAAAGGGCAGGTCTTGGATGTTAACAATATCATTGGCAAGACTAAAGGTTCTTCTATGACTTGAACCATCCAGGCAACTTCCATTTTTGTCTTTAAGTAGAAAGCATGAAGATGTTCGTTCATTTCCGGGAGATTGAAGAGCATAATTGAAAGGTGAATGATGCTTCCTGGAGGAACCACTTAATGATGGACAATCCCATTCTAAATCAATATTGAGTCCAGAGTGAAGGAGGGAACCTTCTAAACCAGGATGATGATATCTCTCACAGAAAACCTTGCTCATTATAGGAGATTATGAGGAGAAAGGAACATGCTGCTATCTTTGCATTTAGTGTCATTTCTGCAATCTTCAGCCAGAGTAAGTACGCTGGTGCAAGTGTTAGAGCTAAAGGAAAATGGTTGAAATCAGCATTTATATCTTTCTTGACTTCAACTTGGTTTCCAAAATCAAGGTCATTATAGCTGGCTAAATGGGACCATGGTAATGAAAAAACATTTGGAGAATATGTGGACAGGAAAGAAAATTCACTCAAGTCTTTTCCACCTATCCTGTCATCCAGAGTGTGCTGATAATAATCATCCCAGGAACTTAATGAAGGTGAATACACACTCAGCTCTATATTTTGACACGTAATAGACAAGGTTCTTTCCTCTGTATTCCTGTCAAAGTCCCAACCCAGAAGAAGAGGATGTGACTCACTTTCAATCAATTATTTTTTTGGATGCAAGTCATCCAGTTCTTTGAGATGATTATATTCAAGAGATCCCATATCTTTTAGATTGAAAACATAAGTGGAATCACACTGAGTACTGATGTAGGACTTCTTCCTCCTACTACAAATCTGGGTTTCATCATTTCATACTTGAGACATGCTATACTAGTATTGCTTGGGGGAGTGTAAAATTTTGAGAGAACCACCTCTGGCTATCTATTCAACCAACAAGATAAAGGACCATCATCCAAGTGTGAACCATAATCAAGTTCCATATAGTTCCTTGCAGGCATATGAATTAATTTTTTGAGCTGACTATGCTAGTCCAAAAAAGCAAGAAACTGAGATTTGGTATCAATATCTACTTCCCTTAAATCCTGCCAGAGACATGTAATTTCAGCTTAATCACCAACACCAACAGAATAAGTCACATCCATATGGAAAGCAAAAGGAGCCTACACTGTTTTTTTTGGTCTCGGGGAACAGGCGACTGAGAAGCAAAGAAACAAAGTCATACCTGAGAAATTTCTAAAGGTCCATGATACAAGGCTAAAAAAAAGAAAGAGAACTTATTAATGTTATGTGTCTAACCCCTTTGAACAGAGTTCTTCAATATGAGGATAAGAGGTCTCCAAAACCCATTCACATAATACAGAGAAAGCACACAAATAATCATGTCCAGACCAGTGCATTGCTTTTAAATATTTTGAGTATGGCTAATTCATATCCATAAAACTTGACTTAAAAAAAATATATATATATATATATATATATATACCAGCCTTTAGGACCAAGAGAAAAAAATATACAAATAGACCCATATTGTAGTTGAGATGCATTTCTGAACACTTACCTACGGAACAGTCACTAATTTTGAATTTTTGACTGGTTTTCTTGTTTATGCAATGTCTAGGATTTGTATTTGCAGTCTACATTTTCCTTCAATTTCTTAAAAATGCAAATTTGGAAGTTTTGTAGTCATCGGATGCATTTACATTCAAATGGAATGATTAAAATTTTCAAACACAAGTTGCAATTACTTATGATTGTTCCCACTAGAAATACAACATAATTATGATAATAGAGCTTGCATATAATTAAACATTTAGCACAAAGAGAAACAATATTTTTACTTTATGAAAAGGAAAATAAGAAGTTAAACTGACAACCCAAAGAATATGCAGCTCCAGAAGAGCAAAGCAATGTATGGGCAGCAATAGAAACTTACATCTTGGACTCTGTCTTCCTTCTAAAGCTGTGGAAGAAGCATTTATTCTGCAACTTAAGGGAATATTGACATGAAGATCTGTAAGCTTTATTCTTTTCCTGCAGCTGGTATCTATATGGAAATGAAAAATGAAACAAATTAGTAGGAAATGGCAATTTAATTTCAATGATTTTGTTCTGTAGCAGTATGCCATAGTAAATTGTACAAGGGATGACTATAATGACAATTTAGTAAGTGCACTGGAAAAATTTAGGGAAATAGACCCAACTATTTGCCTAATAACAACCGCTACTATAGTTTTTATTTTATAGGAGTACTATATTTTATTCAAACAAATAAATTGTACAAGGGATGACTATAACACATCCATAAAAATTCATACAAGCAATAAAATCCAAAAAAGAAAAAGAAAAAGAAAAGGAATCATGATATATATGCCAAAGAGCCCATGTCAAATCTGTAAAGTAGCAAGAGAATGCGTTTCAATGACACCCTTTCCATAACTGTTCTTTGTGATAGACTGTGACTAATTGCTTTTTACAGTCCTATGAACTCACCACCTTTTCTTCTCTACTCACAGCCTGCCACATCAAAGTTGTGACAAAGTTGTGGCGCAAAAATGTGTGGTGCTAGATTTTTTCAGGCATAAAAGTCAAGCCTTGGTTCGTAGCACATGCCTTCCACCTAAACCGATAGGTCACAGTTTCAAGTAACATTAGATTATGAAGCAGAACACGATACTGAGAATAAGGTTAATTAAAGTGGTGGCGAATACTTTACTTAAGAATGTTGAAGCCTGAAAACTCTATCACCTTTTGGAATACTAAAATCACAAATTAGTCTAACCCAAGCCTACAAAAAGAGCATTCCTAGATGCCTTTCTAATTCTATCCGTGTCAAATAGCCCCCAACAAGTGTCATAGTGCATGGGCAGCAACAGATATGTATCACAAGGAATCAATTATCGAGAAACAAGTGGTCAACAATGAAGGAAGCAGCATTCACCTCCTACACAGCATTAGCATAATTTTTGCTAGGGATTCAGAATAACAAGAGATATCCCTAAAATTGGTCTCAGGACAGTACAATCTCACCTTTTTTTTTCCCTTCAGTTTATAAGTCAGTATAACTGCATTTATATCCGCCATTTTTAAAGGTGTTAGAAATGATAAGCCAGTGCATTCTGGAGAACAGAAGAGGAGCTTTCACACAATATTAAAAAGTTATAATAAAATCACCAAAAGGAAAAACTAGATTGCACGTGCAAATTAGAGTGAACAAACTCCATTTATTTACAAGGAAGATTACCATAACATTATTCCAAAATTGGGAGCAATAATTTGTCGTCATGATTTTCTTCCCTTTTTATTGATAGAATAAACAATTAAGAATTAGAAACATACCCTTAAAAGAAATAAAGAACAAAAAAAAGGCCACTTTATAGCACACATCTGATTTCTTTGATGCTCCACCAAGAGGTAACAGGAGTGAGGTAAAGTTACAAGGTGTAAGATTTTCAGCAAGCAATGAGGAACCAAAGTCCTTACAGCTAAATTTGACACTGTTGGTGTTTTCTGCATAGTACAGAGAAAGCATGTAAATAATCATGTCCAGGAAAGTGCATTTCATATAAATATTTTGAGTATGGCTGATTCATATCCATAGAACTTTTCTAGAAAAAGAAATAAATTCATAACAGCCTTTAAGACCGGGAAAAAAAAGAAGCTAATAAACCCAAATTGCAGTTGAGATGCATTTCTGAACATTTACCTCCAGAACAGTCATTTGCCTAATAATAATGACTACTAGGATTTTATTTTTAATTTTTATAAGAGTAATATATTTTATTCAAACAAATAAATTGTACAAGCGATGACTAAAACACATCCATAAAAAAAATTCATACAAGCAATAAAATCGAAAAAAGAAAAAGAATCACTATGTATATGCCAAAATGCCCATGTCAAATCTGTTAAGTATGCATCAGTATTTCAAGGCGAAAAGAGTAATTCTAGTTTAAATTAGTATTCTAACTAAGGTATGAATAACAACAACTATTATTTTGGTGAGTCATATTGGCTATGCATCAGTTTCACATGCAAGCAAGAACATGAAATGGCCTAGTTAGTACTTAGTAGTTAGTGTCTTAGTGATAGGCATTTGTCTTTGTTTCTTTAACGTACCAACATTCTAGTTTCCTAATTTTTCTCTACGAAATTTCTAATCCCTAAATATATAAAAATCCATTTTCCGATTCCAAAGATTAAAACGTGTCAAAAGTTTTTCGTAAAAAAGAAAAAAACAAAAGGATTAGAACCTGTTAATTAATCTACTACAATTGATAATACGATTGCCATTATTATTAGTACCTTTTCTTATTGGAACAAATGTGAAGCAAAAGGAACATAAATGAAAAACCAATTTGAGTTAGTTGAAACAAACAGAAAAATGAATGAAATAGGAGAAAAACCTATGGTTGGTTAGGAAGTTGGATTTGGAATGCGGAAATCGGAGCTCCGAACTCCACGGTGCCGTTGTTTATGGTAGAGTTGATCGTTGATGGATCTTTATGGGTAGTTTTGGAAATTCGCCGTTTCATTGATACGTAAATGAAAACGCCCTTTATATATATAGATGGGTTTGGGGTTTTTCTTTCCGAGAAATTGAAGATTTTTTTTTGGTCTGGAAATTTGGTATGAGGGGGAAATTTTGGGCGCCAAAATGGCACGTGGCTGAGAGGATGTACTACTCTCTCTCTCTCTAAAATGGCACGTGATTGAGATAATATCATGAGTTTACGTCTGATACATTTATTTGAAAGGAGATCCTCCAACCAAACCGAAACTCCTTCATGGGTCTCAAAAAACAAAGCTAATTGATTAGCTATGCAATTTGAAGCAATACAACCAACTTAAAAACAACAATTATGAAAGCGAAAAAGTTTGTTCCTAAACATGTTTACCTACCATGTGACAATTGATAAAATCATTTATATATAGTTTCAATCATATAATTTTTTTAATGGGTAATGTGACTTATTTAAAACTTTAAATGAGACACATGAAAGCTAGTTTTTTAAGAGTATTGGAGGTAGGTATCAGTCTTGTAACAGTTCCACTCATATCAAGTTCTTATATGTTGGGTTACACATGTGAGTGAAGTCTCACATGGAATAATAATGAGAAAAATTGAGCACATAGTCATTAAGTTTAGGCATTTTGGGTTAAAGTATGTCTCTATATATTATATTAATTATTCAAAAAAGCTCTCCAAGATGTTTATCTCCCAAACACTCTATATATACTTTTCAACTGTCCCAATGTTCTCTAGTAGTTTTGAGCATCCCAAAAGATTGAGATTTTTAAGTGATTTTATAATAAGTGTGCATTTTGCAATCGCTTATTTGGCTTGTTGCTAAATGCTTTTTGCTAAAAATGTGTCAAAGTATATTTATACTTAGAAAAAAAAATAATAATCAGGGCTTAAAAATTATACATAAAAGTTAAAAGTTAAAAGTTGAACAAAAAAGTTGAAGCCAAACAGACACTAAAAAAAGTCATAGGAAGAGACATGAGATTTCCACAATCTCTTAAGCTCAATGAAACAAGGCAAGTCAAACATGCAATTGATGTGAGCATTTTTGTAATAGTAGTGTCATCCAATAAAAGCTTTGATACACGTTCCATGTTTTCCTTACAACTCTGGATTTTTTTTTTTTTTTTTAAACTTTCAAGCAAGTAGAAAAATTATGAATTTCAAGAGAAACATTTCAAACTTGCTTGGAAGAGTTATAAGGTTTTTCTAGCCTTTTAAACTAAGAAATTTAAGATTTTTATGAACTCGATCCGATTGATGGGTGCACCTAGATAAATTTATACATTCTCCAAAAACCAATTTCTCAAGAACTAGGATTCCAGTGAAGTTTGAGAGTTTCAATAAGTTTTTGAGACTTGCTTAATCGAATGGATTTTAGCCTATCAAATGACTGTTAAAAGCAACCCAAAAAAAAAAAAAAATCAATTAGCTACTACAAAACCTCGTAGTTTAAGGAAACTTAAGAATAAAGTTGTATAAGGCTACCTAAACTACTTTGGTTGGAAACTTGATGGAAAAGATTTTGAAGAGTATCCACTCCAATTGAGAAATCTTACGATATTTGGAATATGTTTGGGGATCATGCAAAAGGTGAATTTTATCAATTTTGAGCAATTTAAGATGATGCATATTTCCAAAGGATTTAGGATTCCAATAAGGCTGTTTTGGTTCAAGCAGCTTTAAGACTCACTACAAAAAAACTGGCCTACTGCGGCGGGCCAAAACCGCCGCTAAAGCCCCAAAAACCGCCGCTATAGGTACATTTCACCTATTGCGGGGCGGGCTATTGCGGCGGTTCTACCCGCCAGCCTTGTTGCGACGCAGTATCTCTATTACGGCGGTACAAAAACCCGCCGCTGTAGATACGCCTTTTAGCGGCGGTTTTGGTCTATTACGGCGGGCATAAAACTGCCGCCATACGACATTCAAATTCATGTCAAATGACTTTTAGTGGCGGGTTGTGCCCGCCGCTATTGGTGTCTACCTTTAGCGGCAGGTACACGGCGCCACTATAGGCAATCAAGTAAAACGAAATAATTGCACTTTTAGCGGCGGGTAAAAACGCCGCTATATGTTTGTACCTTTAGCGGCGTGCGATAAGTGCCGCTATAGGGTTTCATTTAATACATAAAATATGCACCTATTGTGGCGCTTATTGACCGCCGCTATAGGTTTTTTTTTTTTTTTTTCTTTTCTTTCAGACCTGTTACAAATAACCTATAATAATTTTAGCTCTACTAACACAATATCACAAATGTAATTAACAGCACCACAAATGTCTCCAAACTAACGTAATATTAACATAGAAATATATTATCAAATACCGTATCTACTGGAAGAAGCAACTACTTGTACAACTAATCACAAGATTGCCCAAAGTTTAGCTAAATTTGATATATTGACATTACTATCATGGATCCAATTTAAAAATAAAGTTTGATACAAGGAATACGTTGCCCAACATGTTAAAAGCTTCAATATCACCAGTGTGGCAAACACTAAGCTTATACTGAAACTCTACTAAGTGATCTATTTATAGAGAAGAATTCAAATATGCTGTTAATGGCTTCAAAGTTCATTATTCCTTTAAGTTCTCCAAAACAATAAAAGATTAGAGAAATTACCGATAACAACAAAAGATTTACAGTCCAGTCCATTTATATTGCAAACCTATATCCCTGATAAGATGTACAAAAAAAAAAAAAAAAAAAAAAAAAAAAAAAAAAAAAAAGAGCCAAAACTATTAGTAAGACAATGCCGAAAATATCCATAGAAAACCCAATTAAATAATGTAACTAGTTATGCTATCTAAATTACATAACCAAATGAAACAAGAACTAACTGTACTACACAAATATGACCCAAACAACGAGAATCAAATAGAGATAGAGACAAAGAAATATAGTACCTCAACAGTCCAAAATAAAGAAAATCTATAGAATATCCAAGAGGACCTAAACCATTTGCAACCAAAAAATGTTTGTAAGACCTCAAAATTCCGCAAATATCCAAGACAATGAGAGGTTAATAAACATTGCTTATTAGGCAAAAAAATAAAATGCTAACCAAGGTGTGTTCTAGTTAGTAGATGAGCTCCCCCCACTGCCACAAATGTCATTGAAACCCTTGCTCCTCAAAAATTGTATGATGCTAGCTATTTGAATATTTTGTAAGTCTATCTTCTCCTCCTGCCTTAACTTTGCATCCTGGAGCTCATCTATCTTCTCCTCCTGCCTTGACTTTACATCACAATAAACAAAAAACTCACCTCCAACGTTAAACAAAAAAACTCAACCACCACCATTAAACAAAAAACACAATTGTAGCACAATTGTGCTACGGTTCCCTCATACATATAAGAGGTTACTATAGCACAATTGTAAAACAATTTACAATTGAGAGGCCAGGTAATGCTTGTTTTTGTGTTTTTATGTTAAAATATGGCAACATATACCATATACAAGTCCCAATACTAATGCTCTTAGGGAGGAAAATAAAACACTAACCAAGGTGTGTTCCAAGCAATCAAGTTCAACAAGTTGTCTACCACAAAACTTCCAATTTAACAAATAAAGAAACATAATTGAGCACCCCCTTCACAACCCCACCACCACCCTCAAGACACACACACCCACATATAACAAATAAAAATATACATAAGGAGTCATTAATAAAGGATTAGCTCTGCAATACAAAAAAAAAAGCGGGGAAATGTGACAGATGTAAAACATGCAAGATGCATGATTTCTTGGTGCTATCACATTCACATGGCTGGTGTGGTACGCTCCCTCCAAACTTTCAACACACTGTTGGGCCTCACGCTGAAGGAGGATGTATTTACACAAGTGTGGCGTGTTATCATTCTTAACGTAATAATTATTCTTAGTCCTAAAATTTTGTAAGTAATATATATATATATATATATATATATATATATATATATATATATAAAATATAATATAATATAAGCTTAGTTATATAATTTAACTTCAAATTTTAATATTATTATGCTACAAATTAAGTTTCAGGTGCATATAGGTTGACAAAATATTTTGAGAAATATATCTGTAGGGGTATTGGGCCCAGTAATATATGAAGGATGGTCCAACGAAGTATTTTGGGCAGGAAACCCAAATCCGAAGACATCAAAATGATCGTGGACTATTTAAATATCCAAATACGTCCGAGGAGTAGATTTGTCCTCGGATTACTAGGCCGAGGACATAGGAAGAGAAGTTTAGTATCCCTGGGTTATATTATAAAGAGTCCTACAACTATGGGGATACACAGTATACGTGGAGGACAATAGAAAGAACGGTGGAATGTCTAAAAATAAAGCTGCTACCACCGCCCATACATTAAAAGCTTTGTAATTGATACGCTGACTGTATAGATGGAAGGATGGGACCTGAGCATAGAGCTTGGAACTTGGTCCCTAATCCCAGCGGGCTTTAAGGAAGAATGGATGGGACAAGTATCCGAAAATGAGGATTGCAACCAGAAAGTGGAAGGTGATGAAGGGAAAGAAAAGAATATAAATAGGAGGGAAGGCATACGAAGCAAGAGGAGGAATTTTGGAGTAGAAGAGATAGAGTCAATAGTAAATGATAATCAACACTTGTATCCAAACTTGAGAAATATTATTATAAACCATCCTCGGAAACAATCCGAGGAAATTTCTCAGTCTTACTCTTTACAAACGATTCTTTGTTTTGTTCCATTGGGCCCAAAGCCCGTTCTTTTTGTAATTGTCTAAACCATCCTTGAAATCTAAATTACAAACCCATCCTCTACAAATTCATTGTGAAGAAAGGCCTTTCAAGCCCATTTTCCTCCCAGTCGTGGTTTGGGAATTTGAATTGTGTCCTTACAATATCCTTACATCAGTTACACGTGACTTGTATATGTCTATAATTTAATCCTACAAATTAACTAATATATAATTTAATACTTCAAATTACTAAAATAAAATTTAATACTACAATTGTTAATAAAATATAATTTACTAATTAATAACAATATAATTAATACCTCCAATTATGTAAATATATTTTAATACTACAATTAATTGAGTATAATTTAATAATTAATAAGATTTAATATAATACTTCAAATTAATAAAATATAATTTAACACTACAAATTAATAAAATAAAATATATTAATTAATAAAAATATTTTTCAATAATTCAATTTAACAAAATTTAATTTAATTTAATACTTCAAACTAATTTAATATATTGGATAGGATGGTTTCAAACTCATCTATTTGATCTTTAAACTCATCCTTTATGCGTTATTTTCAATTACAAAAACTTGAATTTAAACAATTGATTGATGACATGACTATTAATCTTTAATCACCTTGAAATTTTTTAAGCATGAGAACTATATGAAGATAATGTAATCTAACGGTAGATTTGTCAAAATTCACATCGAATTACGAAATATAGGGTTGGGTTCAAGTTACGCTTAATGTAACTATAAAAAATGTTACACCAACCAATAACTTATTGTTGAATTCATATTTTGAAAATCCAACTGCTGGATCACATTTTCTATATGTTCTTAACATGCATGCCAATTATTATGCCAATCGGATGTAATTTACCATTTGATCTTCAAACTCATCCTTTATGCGTTATTTTTAATTACAAAAACTTGAATTTAAACAATTGATTGATGACATGACTATTAATCTTTGATCACTTTGAAATTTTTTAAGCATGAAAACTATATGAAGATAATGTAATCTAACGGTAGATTTGTCAAAATTCACATCGAATTACGAAATATAGGGTTGGGTTCAAGTTACGCTTAATGTAACTATAAAAAATGTTACACCAACCAATAACTTATTGTTGAATTCATATTTTGAAAATCCAACTGCTGGATCACATTTTCTATATGTTCTTAACATGCATGCCAATTATTATGCCAATCGGATGTAATTTACCATTTGATCTTGAAACTCATCCTTTATGCGTTATTTTTAATTACAAAAACTTGAATTTAAACAATTGATTGATGACATGACTATTAATCTTTGATCACCTTGAAATTTTTTAAGCATGAAAACTATATGAAGATAATGTAATCTAATGGTAGATTTGTCAAAATTCACATCGAATTACGAAATATAGGGTTGGGTTCAAGTTACACTTAATGTAACTCTAAAAAATGTTACACCAACCAATAACTTATTTTTGAATTCATATTTTGAAAATCCAACCGTTGGATCACATTTTCTATATGTTCTTAACATGCATACCAATTTTGATGCCAATCGGATGTAATTTACCTTTGATCTTTAAACTCATCCTTTATGCATTATTTTCAATTACAAAAACTTGAATTTAAACAATTGATTGATGACATGACTATTAATCTTTGATCACCTTGAAATTTTTTAAGCATGAAAACTATATGAAAATAATGTAATCTGACGGTAGATTTGTCAAAATTCACATCGAATTACGAAATATAGGGTTGGGTTCAAGTTACGGTTGATGTAACTCTAAAAAATGTTACACCAACCAATAACTTATTGTTGAATTCATATTTTGAAAATCCAACTGCTGGATCACATTTTCTATATGTTCTTAACATGCATGCTAATTTTTATGTCAATCGGATGTAATTTACCATTTGATCTTCAAACTCATCCTTTATGCGTTATTTTTAATTACAAAAACTTGAATTTAAACAATTGATTGATGACATGACTATTAATCTTTGATCACCTTGAAATTTTTTAAGCATAAAAACTATATGAAAATAATGTAATCTAACGGTAGATTTGTCAAAATTCACATCGAATTACGAAATATAGGGTTGGGTTCAAGTTACGCTTAATGTAACTCTAAAAAATGTTACATCAACCAATAACTTATTGTTGAATTCATATTTTGAAAATCCAACCGTTGGATCACATTTTCTATATGTTCTTAACATGCATACCAATTTTTATGCCAATCGGATGTAATTTACCATTTGATCTTAAAACTCATCCTTTATGCATTATTTTCAATTACAAAAACTTGAATTTAAACAATTGATTGATGACATGACTATTAATCTTTGATCACCTTGAAATTTTTTAAGCATGAAAACTATATGAAAATAATGTAATCTAACGGTAGATTTGTCAAAATTCACATCGAATTACGAAATATAGGGTTGGGTTCAAGTTACGCTTAATGTAACTCTAAAAAATGTTACATCAACCAATAACTTATTGTTGAATTCATATTTTGAAAATCCAACCGTTGGATCACATTTTCTATATGTTCTTAACAGGCATACCAATTTTTATGCCAATCGGATGTAATTTACCATTTGATCGTAAAACTCATCCTTTATGCATTATTTTCAATTACAAAAACTTGAATTTAAACAATTGATTGATGACATGACTATTAATCTTTGATCACCTTGAAATTTTTTAAGCATGAAAACTATATGAAAATAATGTAATCTGACGGTAGATTTGTCAAAATTCACATCGAATTACGAAATATAGGGTTGGGTTCAAGTTACGCTTAATGTAACTCTAAAAAATGTTACACCAACCAATAACTTATTGTTGAATTCATATTTTGAAAATCCAACCGTTGGATCACATTTTCTATATGTTCTTAACATGCATACCAATTTTGATGCCAATCGGATGTAATTTACCTTTTGATCTTTAAACTCATCCTTTATGCATTATTTTCAATTACAAAAACTTGAATTTAAACAATTGATTGATGACATGACTATTAATCTTTGATCACCTTGAAATTTTTTAAGCATGAAAACTATATGAAAATAATGTAATCTGACGGTAGATTTGTCAAAATTCACATCGAATTACGAAATATAGGGTTGGGTTCAAGTTACGCTTAATGTAACTCTAAAAAATGTTACACCAACCAATAACTTATTGTTGAATTCATATTTTGAAAATCCAACCGTTGGATCACATTTTCTATATGTTTTTAACATGCATACCAATTTTTATGCCAATCGGATGTAGTTTACCATTTGATCTTAAAACTCATCCTTTATGCATTATTTTCAATTACAAAAACTTGAATTTAAACAATTGATTGATGACATGACTATTAATCTTTGATCACCTTGAAATTTTTTAAGCATGAAAACTATATGAAAATAATGTAATCTAACGGTAGATTTGTCAAAATTCACATCGAATTACGAAATATAGGGTTGGGTTCAAGTTACGCTTAATGTAACTCTAAAAAATGTTACATCAACCAATAACTTATTGTTGAATTCATATTTTGAAAATCCAACCGTTGGATCACATTTTCTATATGTTCTTAACATGCATACCAATTTTTATGCCAATCGGATGTAATTTACCATTTGATCTTAAAACTCATCCTTTATGCATTATTTTCAATTACAAAAACTTGAATTTAAACAATTGATTGATGACATGACTATTAATCTTTGATCACCTTGAAATTTTTTAAGCATGAAAACTATATGAAAATAATGTAATCTGACGGTAGATTTGTCAAAATTCACATCGAATTACGAAATATAGGGTTGGGTTCAAGTTACGCTTAATGTAACTCTAAAAAATGTTACACCAACCAATAACTTATTGTTGAATTCATATTTTGAAAATCCAACCGTTGGATCACATTTTCTATATGTTCTTAACATGCATACCAATTTTGATGCCAATCGGATGTAATTTACCTTTTGATCTTTAAACTCATCCTTTATGCATTATTTTCAATTACAAAAACTTGAATTTAAACAATTGATTGATGACATGACTATTAATCTTTGATCACCTTGAAATTTTTTAAGCATGAAAACTATATGAAAATAATGTAATCTAACGGTAGATTTGTCAAAATTCACATTGAATTACGAAATATAGGGTTGGGTTCAAGTTACGCTTAATGTAACTCTAAAAAATGTTACACCAACCAATAACTTATTGTTGAATTCATATTTTGAAAATCCAACCGTTGGATCACATTTTCTATATGTTCTTAACATGCATACCAATTTTTATGCCAATCGGATGTAGTTTACCATTTGATCTTAAAACTCATCCTTTATGCATTATTTTCAATTACAAAAACTTGAATTTAAACAATTGATTGATGACATGACTATTAATCTTTGATCACCTTGAAATTTTTTAAGCATGAAAACTATATGAAGATAATGTAATCTAATGGTAGATTTGTCAAAATTCACATCGAATTACGAAATATAGGGTTGGGTTCAAGTTACGCTTAATGTAACTATAAAAAATGTTACACCAACCAATAACTTATTGTTGAATTCATATTTTGAAAATCCAACTGCTGGATCACATTTTCTATATGTTCTTAACATGCATGCCAATTATTATGCCAATCGGATGTAATTTACCATTTGATCTTCAAACTCATCCTTTATGCGTTATTTTTAATTACAAAAACTTGAATTTAAACAATTGATTGATGACATGACTATTAATCTTTGATCACGTTGAAATTTTTTAAGCATGAAAACTATATGAAGATAATGTAATCTAATGGTAAATTTGTCAAAATTCACATCGAATTACGAAATATAGGGTTGGGTTCAAGTTACGCTTAATGTAACTCTAAAAAATGTTACACCAACCAATAACTTATTGTTGAATTTATATTTTGAAAATCCAACCGTTGGATCACATTTTCTATATGTTCTTAACATGCATACCAATTGTGATGCCAATCGGATGTAATTTACCTTTTGATCTTTAAACTCATCCTTTATGCATTATTTTCAATTACAAAAACTTGAATTTAAACAATTAATTGATGACATGACTATTAATCTTTGATCACCTTGAAATTTTTTAAGCATGAAAACTATATGAAAATAATGTAATCTGACGGTAGATTTGTCAAAATTCACATCGAATTACGAAATATAGGGTTGGGTTCAAGTTACGTTTGATGTAACTCTAAAAAATGTTACACCAACCAATAACTTATTGTTGAATTCATATTTTGAAAATCCAACTGCTGGATCACATTTTCTATATGTTCTTAACATGCATGCTAATTTTTATGTCAATCGGATGTAATTTACCATTTGATCTTCAAACTCATCCTTTATGCGTTATTTTTAATTACAAAAACTTGAATTTAAACAATTGATTGATGACATGACTATTAATCTTTGATCACCTTGAAATTTTTTAAGCATGAAAACTATATGAAAATAATGTAATCTAACGGTAGATTTGTCAAAATTCACATCGAATTACGAAATATAGGGTTGGGTTCAAGTTACGCTTAATGTAACTCTAAAAAATGTTACATCAACCAATAACTTATTGTTGAATTCATATTTTGAAAATCCAACCGTTGGATCACATTTTCTATATGTTCTTAACATGCATACCAATTTTTATGCCAATCGGATGTAATTTACCATTTGATCTTAAAACTCATCCTTTATGCATTATTTTCAATTACAAAAACTTGAATTTAAACAATTGATTGATGACATGACTATTAATCTTTGATCACCTTGAAATTTTTTAAGCATGAAAACTATATGAAAATAATGTAATCTGACGGTAGATTTGTCAAAATTCAAATCGAATTACGAAATATAGGGTTGGGTTCAAGTTATGCTTGATGTAACTCTAAAAAATGTTACACCAACCAATAGCTTATTGTTGAATTCATATTCTGAAAATCCAACCGTTAGATCTCATTTTCTATATGTTCTTAACATGCATGCCAATTTTGATGCCAATCGGATGTAATTTACCATTTGATCTTTAAACTCATCCTTTATGCGTTATTTTCAATTACAAAAACTTGAATTTAAACAATTGGTTGATGACATGACTATTAATTCTTGATCACTTTGAAATTTTTTAAGCATGAAAACTATATGAATATAATGTAATCTAACGGTAGATTTGTCAAAATTCACATCGAATTACGAAATATAGGGTTGGGTTCAAGTTACGCTTGATGTAACTCTAAAAAATGTTACACCAACCAATAACTTATTGTTGAATTCATATTTTGAAAATCAAACCGTTGGATCGCATTTTCTATATGTTCTTAACATGCATGCCAATCGGATGTAATTTACCATATGATCTTTATATTCATCTTTTATGCGTTATTGTAAACTACAAAAACTTGATTTTATACAAAAACCTGATTTTATACAAAAACCTTACCTATAGCGGCGGTCACAAAAAACGCCGCAATAGATCTCATCTACTGCGGTGGGCCAAAAATGTGCCGCAATAGGCGACATATAGCGGCAGTTTTTACACCCGCCGCAATAGGCCCGCTGCAATTTCAGGGTCTATTGCGGCGGGTCATTGACCCGCCACTATATCTAAGCCGAAGGCCACTAAAGCAGGTCTATTACGGCGGGTCACTGGCCTGCCGCAATAGTATGCCGCAATATACTAGGTCTATTGCGGCGGGCCATTGACCCGCCGCAATAGATCTCATGTACAGCGGTGGGCCGAAAAAGCGCCGCAATAGGCGGCCTATAGCGGCAGTTTTCGCACCTGCCGCAATTGGCCAGTTTTTTTGTAGTGACTATCCTTGAATTGCTTATGTTCATAATCATGAACAAAAGGGATTGGCGGGTTGCAAAGTGTAGGATTACCAAAATCATTCCAAGTCTATTGAATAATATAAAAGGGCATGTGCTCAAGTTTTCAAAATAACATCTTACCATATTTTTTTGTAAGAATTTTGTTAATGTCCTCAAACAACAGTAAACTATGCTTTCTAGGTTCTTATAGCGCACTCTTGATATATTATGTTCTTGCTTATTTTTTGTAGTAAATCATGCATCCACAAACTATTGTCACTAACTTCTATGAGAGTTTTATCAATAAGAACCCTGAATGATAAAGACCAAGATAATCTAGTATTTCTACATGATTTTAATGAATATTTTCATTGATCCCGATAATCATGATCATGTTAGAGCCAAGCATTCAGTTGTTAATATTAGCATAGTGTTTCCAGTAAAGTCAACAACTCAATTATTTAAACAAAGTAGGGGTACAAAGTGTGTAAAGTGTAAACAACGACAGAAAGTTATTCAACTACATAAGAATCTTAAAAGAAGAAAAGAGAAAAAAGAAAAAAAGAGGAAGACAACCTTGAGGGACTAAAATGACAGCTGGGAGCAAAGTTCTAAAGGATACATGGGACTAACTGCTAGTTGCTACATGGGACTAGCTCTCTCCAAACAGCTTGATTTTTTTTTTTTTAAATTTTAATACCAATTTGAACATGACAACTAATTTTCATTGTGCAATATAGTTTATGTAAGTCGGATTTTTTCTCCATCAAAAGCACTCAATTCATATGATTAAACTTTTTTTTTTGGGTATATTGATAAAAAGGAACAAGAAACAACACTAGAATAAAAGAGTACAAGGTTAGGAGTCCACTGTCTGCTATCCAAGCTAATGTTCATAAAGAAGTTAGGAGCAATGGTTGCTAGAGATTGAGGCTCTGCCAGAAGAGATCTGTCTACCTATCCGAATCCAAACATTTATAAATTGCTGAATGTCCTTCATCAGCTCTACATGTCTTTGTTACTTCTAAGAATCCTACACAGGTTTGGACTTATTTTTCTGCTGTTGAGGCTTTCCTTTATTTTGAACTGTTAGCTACCTTGCACACAGAAATCAAACTTTTACTATACATTACCACATTAGTGGTAGGGAAAGGATCTCCCTTCATTGTTGCCATGTTCCTACAAGTCCAAATAGACCATAAAATAGAGACTTGCATCAGTGAGAAGTACATTTAGGTTTTATAAATTGCCACTGATACCCTTCCGCCAGCTCTTGATTCATGCCTGAATCGAGTAAGGCTGAATGAAATCAATTCTAACAGACAGATCTAATCAAACTAGATTTCTTGATGCCAAGAAGAAACAAGAAAGTCAATTTAATAGTTCCAAACAAGTAAAACCCAATTTTCATACTTTAAATTAAAGCAAATCAAAATATATGTAAACGAGACAAGAAGGAAAAATATAAGAACTAGAATTATAGTTTATTCATTTTAAATTACCTGTCAATCTGTCATGCCTTAACTAATCAGCTTGCGCCTATGGACTTCTAAAATGAGGACAAACCAGAAGCACAATTTTAAATGGAACATAGGAAAAGACAATAAATTTTTTTGCCATTCTTTTTTTGGTACATTGAAACAAAGGAACCAAAACAGCGGAAGAAGAAAAGATTACAAGATTAGGAGTTATGTCTATTATCCAAGCTAATGTTTATAAAGACTTAGGGGCAATGGTTACTAGAGATCAAGGCTTTGCCAAAAAGTGCGTCTACCTGTCAATCCCAAAAAATTGTAAATTGCTGAATGTCCTTCACCATTGTCTCTCTATTAGGTAACTCTGCCACCTCTTTGTTGCTTCTAAGAATACTGACAGAGAGAAACCCCAAAGCTGGAATCTTCAACAATCCTTCATAGAAAGCCAACAAAGTTGTTGTCAAAGAATCTTTGAACACTCGGATTTGTGTTAAAAACACAAGAGCTATTTAGACCCCAAATTAATAAATTACGGCTCGATTGATTTTACTCTAACTTAAACTAAGTGCGGAATAGAGTAAATACGAGCGAACAAACAAAACAACTACTCTAAGCCATATTCAACAAATCATAACAGTAAAATGAAAGCTAAAAGAGTAGGGAAGAGAGATGCAAACATAAGATAACACGTCGATATGTTATCGAAGAGGAAACCGAAGAACTCGACGAAAAACCTCTCTGCCGCCCTCCAAGCGGTAAATCAATCCACTAGACAATAAGTTGGAATACACGAATAGCATGAAACCCTCCAAGCCTAGTCTACCCAGTGCACCTAAGCCCTCCAAACTCCTACTCCAACAAGGCTTCTCGGAACCATGTCTTGTCTAGCTTTCCGGATCCCGCAATGCGCCCGACTGCATCCACCAAAGTTGGCTTCTTCCAATACTTCCTAGCAGCACCAAAACCTCACTAGACACTCAGTATGGGTGTGGTAAGTATTTGGGTTATCAACCTCTCAAGAATTTGGAAATGAAGAGGTAGGAGTAGAGGAAAACCACAATGGATGGTGTAGAGAATTGTGGGTATAACAATCTCACACTCTCAAGGGTTTGAGGCTAGGGTTTTCTCTCTGAAAAGCTCTCTACGCAATATGTGGTTAATGATGGTATATATAGTGTGTATGAGGATGTAGTGGAGCAGATAGAATAAAATAGCAAAACAGACTGTTTCGCAGGTATCTCGCGGGAAGGCCTTACCCGCGAGACACTCGCGAAAACCAGCTGTCACCATCTGTCATGACCCTTCGCATTCCAGTCATGTGCTGGGCACATGCATCACTTCGTGGGATGGCTAGTCGCGAGTTACCCGCGAAAACTCCTTTTGTCTTCAATAGATGCCTTGAGTTTTCACACTCTCTCTCTCACACACAATCCTTACAAATAAATCCCACAAAAAATACAGGGTACAAAAGATTGAGCAAAATTACAATCAAATTTGGCACGAAATTAAAGTCAACACAAAATAGTTGTAAATTACAACTTTATAATCTTTAACAGCCCAGCTGAAACAACCAGCCACGGACATACACCTCTATTTTTACAAAAAGAAACTGGATCCCATACCTAGAGCATCAAAGAGATCAAAGACTAGCAAATATAGTTAACTTCTTATTGAAATCACAATTGAGCAAACTTGTTTAAAATTGGGTCAAAAGAATGTCAAGTGAGGGTTTGCCTGTAAGAATTTCGCTCGAGTGAGTCTTCTCAAGCTTGATTTCTCTAATGTTACTTCTTGACCTAATACTAAGCAAACTATTTAAAGAGAGACTTATTTGATTGAGCCTATACAAAAAACCCTTCCCTATGCTTTGACAACCTTGATCCTAATTTAGAGTGGGAACGAGGTGTGTGTACTTGAAGTCCTTTCGCAAATGGACTAGGCCGGGTATATCGCACCAAGCAAGCCCATAAAGACCACACAAACGATCTTTAAAAAATCCCAACAAATGAGTATTATTTCCAATTGTGCTAAACAACGATAAGGTGTAAGGTTCCTATGGAGGATAAAAGACGTGTGGCGTTGACACATGAAGGCCCATGGATGATGCACTAGTGAAGGAAAAAGCTCATTAGGTAAAGGGGAGCGAGTAGGACTTTTTCATGACCCATGGAGAGGTCTTGAAGCCTACAGAGAGGTAGAGACTCACACATGAGGGGGGGATTGTTGGGTATACAAGTGTGAGTAAAGTCCCACATTGAATAATGATGAGAAGAATGAGTGCTTAATATAATATAATAAGCACATACTCATTTGGGCTTAGGCCTTTTGGGTTAAAGTGTGTCTTATATGTTATATTAATTATTCAAGTAGTCTCCCTAAGATGTTTATCTCTCCAAAATAAACTTATTGTAATTATGTTTGGTATTATTCTTTTTTAAAAAAAAAACATCTATCATCCCTTTTTTTCTCCTACTTTGCAGCACTTGAGATTTCTTTTTAATCTTC
Organism: Castanea sativa; assembly: GCF_040712315.1. Taxonomy (NCBI): domain Eukaryota; kingdom Viridiplantae; phylum Streptophyta; class Magnoliopsida; order Fagales; family Fagaceae; genus Castanea; species Castanea sativa. Next base: position 40,463,320 of record NC_134024.1, on the reverse strand, counting down.
TTATTTTAACAATTTTAACCTTATCATCATATTCTCTACTTTAAATTCTATAATTTTATTTTAACCCATTTAATATTCCTTAATAAATTAAAGATGAAACCATGGAATCTTACTCTGTTTATAGTATCATAAATTACCTATCATTATATGGGTAATTTATGATGTGGGCGGGTTTAACACAACATATGTTATAGTCAAAACATTGTATTGTTGATAATGTAATTCATGGTATATATAGGAGCTATTCGAAACATTAATAAAAAAAGAAAGAGTCAAATTACATTACCTATCTTCTCGTTGATAGCAAATATATAATAGAGCTATTATTGGATTTTGATATCGTTGACATAATATTATTTGATACCAAATACTTTCTCGGAATGAGGAGTGGGTCACGAGCAGAGCTCATGCCTCCTACTAGCTAGCTATCCTTTATATTATAATTATTGTTTTTTATTTTTATTTTTATTTTTTATTAAGGAACTGGTGACCTATTTTTTTATCTGACTATTTCACTTCATTCTCATGAGATATTCCTAAAACCCTATGGAAAAATAGTATAATGAATTGAACCTATAGCCTTCAAGTTTAGAACAATTAACTCACCACTTGAATATTGACACAAGGGTTTACTATTAATATAGTTTTTCGTAATGATTTCAATCTCTAAGGATAATTTTCAAATATATTTCAATTGGAATAATATAAAATATACTTAATACTAACCTCATCACACATGTTACATGCATTCTCAAGGGGGTTTTTTTTGGTATTTTAATTTAAATTTCACAAATTTTCATTTATCACAACTATGAGGTTTATACATTCGGCAATTATCAAAAGATCTGGGAGTGTAGTGAGACTTCGTGCCCAAAAAAGAAGAAGGAAAAAAGAAAAGAAAAGAACTTTTTTTTTTTAGGTAAAGAGGATATTGCATTAACAACTAAAAGCCCTCTGCAACAGAGGAAACAAAACGATCATACAAAGTTCCAGCAGAATCTAAGCTAAGCAAAAAAACAACATCAAATGGGGGTTCCATAAAAATAGTAAAATCTTGAGCCATAATCGCTCCCCTACGCGCTAGAGCATTAGCACATGTATTTGCCTCCCTATAGCAATGTTGGATTCGCACCAAAGGAATTTGTTTAAGCTCTTCTCTGCAATTAGCTACCAGCACATCAATGCCATTAGTTTTCTCCAAGTCTTTCTTCAGAAGATCAACAACCAGCTTTGCATCAAGCTCAAAAACCACCGCTGGGATTTTAAGGGAGTTACATAGGCGAATTCCATCTCTTAAAGCCCATAATTCAGCTGCAACACTAGTGGCACAACCTATAGCTCTTGCATTTCCTTTATCTTCATTTCTAAGCAAACCACCTCCTCCAGCCAGGCCGAGATTGCCTATGGACGAACCATCAGAATTTAACTTAAACCAATTGAGGGGTGGAGGCAGCCACCTAACTTGAATCTTTGTTTTTGTTTGATTATACTTCTCGGTGATGCCCAGGTAGGCCATCTCAGTAGCTTTGGCTAAGGTCTCAGCCTTTAAGTCTTTGCAAATGTTTGGTTTCCCAAAAACAACACTGTTCCGATGCAACCATAAACACCAGACAGCTACGGGGAAAACAATGGCCCAATCTATCTTAGAAACAGCACACTGCTCCTTAGACTTACAGTTTATCCTCAACTAGTCCAGAAAATGGGTGCCATAAAAACTAGAACTAGAAAACGGGGGAGAGAAATAATTCTAGAAAATTTGTACCTTTGAGCAGTCTCTAAGAGCATGGCTGACCGTCTCAAGGGCTAAATTACATAGGGGGCACAACAGAGAGATATTCATACCTCTTTCGGCGAGGAGGCCACACACTGGAATACTTTTATGACAACATTGCCAAAGGAAGCACTTGATTTTAGGAATACTTGGAATTTTCCACACCCACACTCCATTGAATGGACGATCCATTGGATAATTATCACAGGCATTGGCTAACCGATATGCATCCTAAATTTGGAATTCGCCGCTGGTAGATAAGCTCCATGATAAACTATCCTCTCTTGACTTAGAATAGGGAATAGGAGTGGCTTTCATTTCCATAAGAATATCCTTAGGGAAGGAGACGGAGATCCCATCCAAATTCCATCCATGGAAGCTAGCTATATCCTTCAATCTGAATTCTTCCTCTCCTCTATTAAGCGGGCCATGGATGCGGCTTCTAAGGGTACCCATGCTCAGCCATTTGTCAAACCAAAGCGATAGTTCACTGTCTTTCCCAGCTACCCACTTAGCACCCTTACTAACAATGATTTCTCCCTTTTTGATACCAGACCAGGTGGAAGAGCAGGAAGTGGGTTTGAGAAGATTGGTGGTTCTTCTCCTAAATCCTCAGTATTTATGGGATAGGACACGAACCCATAAAGAAGATTTTTTTAGTTTTGAACCTCCAATATAGCTTAGCCAACAATGCATCATTCTTTGGTTTAGCTGCTTGAATACTTAGGCCTCCAGCCTCCTTCTCTCTTATGACTTTCTACCATCTTATAAGGTGAAGCTTTTTCTTCCTATCCGATGAGCCTCACAAAAAGTTTCTATTCAATCTGTCCACACCTTCAAGAATTTTAGGAGGAAAGGCCACACATTGCATCGTGTAATTAGGAATGGTAGAGGTCACTGTTTGGGTCAAAACAACTCTGCCCGCAAAAGATAGCAAGTTTGCCTTTTAACCAGCTAGTTTGCTCTAAATGCGATCAATTAGAAAACTAAAATCTTGAGGGGTACCCTTGTGTTCAATGGGAAAACCCAAGTACTTTCCGAGGGAGGGGGTGGACCGGAAACCCAACACCTCACAAAGCTCTTCCCTCATGTTCTGATCTACATTTGGAGAAAAATAGACCCGAGATTTCTCCTCGCTAATTTTTTGCCCTGATAAGGTACAAAAGCAGTCAAGAACCTCTCTTATTGCAACACAATTTTTCCGGTCAGCCTTAGCAAAGAGCATAAAGTCGTCCGCAAAAAATAAGTGCGAAAAGGCGAGGCCTCCCTGAGATGATTTAACCGGGTTCCAAAGCTTCTCATGGCATTTATCCTCAATAAGAGCTCCCAAAACCTCCATGCAAAGGATGAAAATATAAGGCGAGTCGGTCATAAGAGTGTCTCTAATGAAGCTCCACTCAAGTCGGTCGTAAGCCTTTTCAAGGTCCAACTTGATTGCCATTAGCCCCTCTTCCTTTCTTCTTGGCCATAGAATGAATAATTTCCTGAACAATGATTGCAACATACCCATACTTAATAATGACTTCAATATTATTTAGGTGTTCATTTTCTTGTGTTAGGACTCATCTCACTTCTTACTATTTTCATGATTGTCAAAAGCAGAAAATTCATCAGATAAATGTATAAACATTAAATTGGGATGAATGAAAAATTGTGAATTTCAAAAATAAAAAATAGAGGCATGGCAATGAGTTTAGTATGAGTACACTGAAAGTTCTTATAACAAGCCTTAGCATGGGCACCAGTGCACCGCCCATTATATTGTTCGAACTGCAAGTGTGTTGTAGGATTTCTGATTGGGACACTGTTTTATTTGATCTATTATGTTGTTCGAACCGCAAATGTAATTGACGCAATTACTAGTTTTTTAAGCATATGGAATTGGGCAATTGAATTTTTAGGCAAACCAAATTTCTATTATGTGCTTTTAGCCTTTAGGACTGGTCTCCCTTACCAAATTTCAGAGGCCTCTCCCACTTTTTTATGCAAAAATTCCACAAAATAAGACACCGCATTTCATTTCCATTAACAAACCCATCATCTCCGCCACCTTCTATCATGTCAGTGGACTGTTTGTTCTTGTCACCCTCTTTCTTTAGGCTTGGTCTACTTGGAGTTGGAATTTTCTGATCATGACCATTGTCTAGCCCAAACTTGAGTAGGTCCTCACGAGTTTTCAAACGTGTTATCATTGGGTTTATGAGCTACTTACCTCGTAGGGACTAAATACCTACAACCCATGTCACTTTCTTGCTTTACAAACTCCCTCCACACAATTCTCACAAGCCTTAACGCTAGCTTTCTTGGTTGTTGAGGCTACCGGATTCACCATTAGATTTTCCAGTTTCCACACTCAAGTATTAGGGTTTGTTGATAGTTAGGGAATCATAATAATGTTACTTTTAAATTTATAGTATATTATTATTATTATTATTATTATTAGGGTCGTAGTCTAAGTCCATATAAACCATGCAATTGTCTTCTGTATTTATTTATTTTGTGGTATTGACTTCGTTTTTAGCGGCTTAATTTTAGTGGTACTGCAAAGGGCAAACCAGAAAAACCAAGGTGTCAATTCATTTTTGTTATAGAGCTGCCGGTGAGCCCATTTCTAATCGAATTTGGACACATGGTGAATCAACACAAGATCCCAAACATGAACAAACCATAGACTGTGAGAAGCTTGTTGCATACATCTTAAAACAATATAATTTTTCAAGGTAGAGGTCTAGAGAGAGCAGCTTCTTATGCAATATCATCCTTGTGCACTAAATCAACTCAAACCCTGTGTTGCTATTGTGAAGATTAGTTAACCCTTCTAAACTGCAAACATTTTGTAGGAGTATAAAATTGAAGTTTTAAACAGTTTTATTCTGACATTAGTTGGTAGCTTAAACTTCACATAACAAAAACCATGTGTACTATCGCTATACTCTCAGATCTCCAACAAATAAATGCCAAACTGGCTGCTGTCAGAGAAGCTCTATAACCAAGCTAGAAGCCGGGGATTTGATAGAGTAGTAATCCTAGCAAACAAGAAGCATGCCAAAGCAATAGTAGACTAGACTACAAACAACCCCATGGACTGGCTTAGCACTAATAATAGCAGACATGGACTACAAGAGAGTAGAGGGCTTCCTTTTTTGTAACTATATGACTAAACATGCATCAGGAACTTTTGTAAACCATTGTGAGCATGTTGTATAACTTTTTTTTTTTTATCTTTTCTTGGTAGTTCAAAGAAAAAAAAAAAAAGTGAGCTAGAGTCCACCTGCCCCCTAAGTTAAGATTCTAAAGGTTACTTCAAAAGCTTCACCACCCTCTTTGATATCCTCTTCATACCTAGTCTTGTCCATCTCACAGTTCAGCTTTTATTTAACAGTGTACAAACTGCCACGTCACTGCAATTTAAGGGGTGGGACTCTTTGAGATTGTGTGGCAAGTGTAGCTTCTTGTGCCAGGGTGTGGCTCAAGAAACAACTTTTGAGAGATGACAAGAGAGATTGAACTTGCCCCCAACATATGACAATAGACAAGGCAGTGTCAAATTCACAAGTAATCTCTTACTAGACCCGTATACTTAAAATCTTTAAAACATTGGAAAATTCCAGTAAACAAAGTAGCTACATTAACAATAATGTGCAGCTACAACTAAGTATATTGAAAGCATGAAGAGCATGTCCAAAATGCTTGGAAGTATCTTTACTATCATCATAATAAATTTGTCCTCAAGTTCCATCCCAGCTTGATTTATCGAGCAGCAAAGGGCATGACCTGTCTTTTTCTAGCGGCATTTGGAAATAAAATGATGACAAGTCTTGGATGTTAACAATATCATTGACATGACTCAGGGTTCCTCTATAGCTTGAACCATCTAGGAAACTTTCACTCTTGTCTTTGAGTAAAAAGCATGAATATGTTCCTTCATTTCTGGGACATTGAAAAGCATAATTGACAGGTGGATGATGCCTCCTTGAGGAACCACTTAATGATGGGCAATCCCATTCTAAATCAAAATCAAGTCCAGAGGAAAGGAGGACACCTTCAAAACCAGTATGATGATATCTCTCACCAAAAACCTTGCTCATTATATTGAGATTATGAGGAGAAAAGAAGATGCTGCTATCTTTGCATTTAGTGTCATTCTTGTGATCTTCAGCCAGAGTAAGATAGTCTGGTGCAAGTGTTAGAGCTAGAGGAAAATGGTTAAAGTCAGCATTTATATCTTCCTTGTCTTTAACTTGTTTTCCAAAATCAAGGTCATTATAGTTGGCCGAATAGGACCTGGGAATGAAATAACATTTGGAGAATATGTTGACAGGAAGGATGATTCACTCAACTCTTTTGTGCCTATCCTATCATCCAGAATGTGCTGATGATAATCACCCAAGGAACTTGATGAAGGTGAATACACACTCAGCTCTGTATTTTGACAAGTATTAGAAGAGTTTCTTTCCTCTGTACTCCTGCCAAAGTCCCAACCCAGAAGAAGAGGATTTGACCCACTTTTAATCAAACATTTTTTTGGATAATGTAAGTCATCCAGTTCTTTGAGATGATTATATGCAAGAGATCCATATCTTTTAGATTGAAAGCCATAAGTGGAATCACACTGAGTGCATAGAACTGGACTTCTTCCTCCTACTTCATAATCGGTTTCTCTCATTTCATACTCGAGACATGCTATACTGGCATCGATTGGGGGAGTGTAAAAATTTGAGAGAACCCACTCTGGTGATCCATTCAACCAACAAGATGAAGGACCATCATCCAAGTGTGAAACATGGTCAAGTTCCATATAGTTCTTCACAGGCATATGACTTAATTTTTTGAGCTGACTATGCAATTCCAAAGAAGTGAGAAATTGAGATTTGGTATCAATATCAACTTCCCTTGATTTTGATTTCTTAAAACCCCGCCAGAGAAATAATTATTCAACTTAATCACCAACACCAACACCCACACCCAACACTAATGCCAACACCAACACCAACACCAACAGAAGAAGTGACATCCATATGGAAAGCAAAAGGAACATACGCTGTTTTTGTTGTTCTTGGGGAACAGGCGACTGAGAAGCAAAGAAACAAAATCATACCTGAGAAAATTTCTACAAGTCCATGAAATGAGGCTAAAATAAAATGAGAAAACTTATTAAATGGTCATGTGTCTAACCCCTTGGAACAGAGTTCTTCAATATGAGGATATGATGTCTCTACAACCCATTTGCGTAATTTATGTCTCTTTTTAGAAAAGATTTCTCCATGCCCGTGCTGGCCCCCTAAAAATAAAGAGTCGCAAGCATTTAAGACTATACAGCAAAGCATTGCACCAGCATCTCTAGTTGTGAGATTTGGAAGTGGAAAAAGATTGTTATAATCTACCTTAAACAAGCAATAGAACTCCATGGGATTGCCAAGGATAAAATAAATTTTGGAATTTAAAAAAAAATGCTTAATAAGTTGGAAAAATTTATATTTTTTCATCCTTTCCTTCCATGATATTAGCTAACAAATAAAGCATACATAACCCCAGTATTCAACACATTGCTATATTTCTCAATATTTTCATGTATGCAGGCAGCATATACCTGCTGAGGTTGTATAAGCTTCCGGTGAATTTCCCTCTGCCAACCAATAAAGAAGTCAAAATATCATTTCAAAGTTCCGGATTCCAAATCCACGAGATATATTGCAAACTGAGCAAGTTCATTAGTGGTTCTAATTTGGCATCGTCATTTACAAAATGAGAACATTAATGAGGATATATGACAATGTACAAAAAATCATGATTAAAGATACTATGAATCATGTAACATTAGATTATGAAGCAGAACACTATAAAGCAGTGGTGAATATTTTACTTAAGAATGTTGAAGCCTAATAGTGTTCTCTCACCTTTTAAAATACTAAAATCACAAATTCGTCTAACCCAAGCCTACTAAAATAGCATTCCTAGATGGCTTTCTAATTCTATCCATGTCAAATAGCCCCCCATAATTGTCATAGTGCATGGGCAGCAACAGATATGAATCACCAGGAATCAACTACCAAGAAGCAAGTGGTCAACAATGAAGGAAGCAGCATTCACCTCCTACAAAGAATTAGCATTATTTTTGCTAGGGATTCAGAATACCAAGTGATCTCCCTAAAAGTGGTCTCAGGACAGTACAATATAACCATCTTCTTTTCTTTTTCTTTTTTTTCAGTTTATAAGTCAGCATAACTGCATTTATATCTGCCATTTTTAAAGATGTTAGAAATAATAAGCTAGTGCATTCTAGACATCAGAAGAGGAGCTATTTCACACAATATTAAAAGGTTATAATAAAATCACAAAAAGGGAGTAAAAATTAGATTTCACGTTCAAATTACAGAGAACAATCTCCATTTATTTACAAGGAAGGTTACTGTAACATTATTCAAAAATTAGGAGCAATAATTTGTTGTCATCATTTTCTTCCCTTTTTATTGATAGAATAAACAAGAAAGAAATACTAATCAGAAGCATACCATTATAAGAAAAGAAAAGCCACTTTACAACACACACCTGATTTCTTTGATGCCCCACCAAGAGGTGACAGGTGTGAGCTAAAGTTACTAGGTGTGACATTTTCAGCAAGTAATGAGGAACTGAAGTCCATACAGCCAAATTTGACACTGTTCGGGTTTCCTGCATAGTACAGAGAAAGCACCTAAATAATCATGTCCAGACAAGTGCCTACTAAAAGAGCTTCCTAGATGGCTCTCTAATTCTATGCATGTCAAATAGCCCCCCAAAAGTGTCATAGTGCATGGGCGGCAACGGATATGAATCACTAGGAATCAACTACCAAGAAGCAAGTGGTCAACAATGAAGGAAGCAAGCATTCACCTCCTACAAAGCATTAGCATTATTTTAATATTTTTGCTAGGGATTCAGAATACCAATTGATTTCCCTAAAAGTGGTCTCAGGACAGTACAATATAACCTTCTTTTCTTTTCTTTTTTCTTTTCAGTTTATAAGTCAATATAACTGCATTTATATCTGCCATTTTTAAAGATGTTAGAAATGATAAGCCAGTGCATTTGGGACATCAGAAGAGGAGCTATTTCACACAACACTAAGAGGTTATAATAAAGTCACAAAAAGGGTGCAAAAATTAGATTTCACGTTCAAATAAGAGAGAACAATCTCCATTTATTTACAAGGAAGATTACCGTAACATTATTAAAAAATTAGGAGCAATAATTTGTTGTCATGATTTTCTTCCCTTTTTATTGATAGAATAAACAAAAAAGAAATACTAATCAGAAGCATACCATTGAAAGAAAAAAGAAAATAAAAAACCACTTTACAGCACACACCTGATTTCTTTGATGCCCCACCAAGAGGTGACAGGTGTGAGCTAAAGTTACTAGGTGTGACATTTTCAGCAAGCAATGAGGAACTGAAGTCCTTACAGCTAAATTTGACACTGTTTGGGTTTCCTGCGTAGTACAGAGAAAGCAAGTAAATAATCATGTCCAGACAAGTGCCTTTAAGACTAGGAAAAAAAAAAAAAAAAAAAAAAAAACACAAATAAACCCAAATTGCAGTTGAGATGCATTTCTGAACATTTACCTCCAGAACAGTCACTAATTTTGAACTTCTTTGACTGGTTTTCTTCTTTATGTAATGTATGGGATTGGTATTTGTGGCCTGAATTTTCCTTCAATTTCTTAAAAAATGCAAATTCGGAAGTTTTGGGGTCATCAGCTTCAAGTTACATTCAAATGGAATGATTAATATTTTCAAAAACGAGTTCCAATTGCTTTTGATTGGTGCCACTAGAAATACAACATAATTATGAAAATAGAGCTTGTATATATTTAAACATTTAGCACAAAGAGAAACAACATTTTTACTTCAAGAAAAGGAAAACAACAAGTTATACCAAGAACCCAAGGAATATGCAGCTCCAGAAAAGCAAAGCAATGTATGGGCAGCACTAGAAACTTACATCTCGGACTCAGTCTTCCTTCTAAAGGAGTAGAAGAAGCATTTCTTCTGCAACTTAAGGGAATATTGACATCAAGATCTGTAAGCTTTACTCTTTTCCTGCAGCTGATATCTACAAGGAAATGAAAAATGAAACAAATTAGTAGGAAACAACAATTTAATTTAACTGATTTTGTTGTGAAGCAGTATGCCATAGTGCATAATGGTAAGTGCAGTGGAAAAAAATTAGAGAAATAGGCCAAAGCATTTGCCTAATAACATTCAAACAAATAAATTGTACAAGGGATGACTATAACACATCCATAAAAATTCATACAAGAAATAAAATCCAAAAAAAGAATCATGATGTATATGCCAAAGAGCCCACATCAAATCTGTTGATTAGCGTAAGAGAATGCATTTCAATACTAAGTATTCAAGGCATAAAGAGTAATTCTAGAACCATACAATTTTCCACAACTATCTTATGTGGTAGATTGTGATTGATTGTCTATCACTTTCATATATATCCGCAACTTTTTCACTACTGACAACCTGCTACATTAGAATAATGGCAAAGTTCTAGCACAAAAGCTTGTTGTACTAGATTTTTTCAGGCATAAAAGTCAAAGCCTTGGTGCATTGGCACATGCTTTCCACCCAAAATTGACAGGTCACAATCTCAAGTTCAGGAATCTACCTCGGGATACGCCATTTTAAATATTTATTTAAATTAGTATTCTAGGCATGAACAACAAGCTTCACTTTGGTGAGTCATTTTAGCTATGCATCAATATCACATGCAAGCGAGAACATGAAATGGGCCAGTTAGCGATACGCATTTTTTGTCATTGTTTCTTAGCGTACCAAAACCAGCATTATACTCTAGTTTCCTAATTTTTCTCTATGAAATTTCTAAACCCTATTTGTATATAAATCCATTTTCCATGCTAAAATTTTTTCCCAATTCGAACTTAGAACTTGTTAATTAACCTCAACTGGAACAAATTTGAACATAAATGAAAAATCAATTACACGATGAAAAATGAATGATTAAGGAGAAGAACCTTTGATTGATTGGGAGGTTGGATTTGGAATGCGGAAATCAGAGCTCCGAACTCCACGGTGCCGTTGTTGTGGTGGAGTTGCTCCGATGATCGGTGATAGATCTTTATGGGTAGTTTTGGAAATTCGTCGCTTCATTGTGTTTCAGATACGTAAACGAAAAAGGCCCTAATTTTTTTTATCTTTGTGTTTCAGATGGGTTTGGGGATTTTTCTTTTTGAGGAATTGAAGATATTTGGTTGTACTTGTACTGGATGTTTATGAGAGAGAGAGAGAGAGAGAGTGAGCAAGGATAGTGATTGGAATTTGAGGGGACTTTTGGGCGCCAAAATGGCACGTGACTGGGAGTAAGGATGCACCACTCTCTCTCTCTCTCTCTCTTGGAGGCGTGAGAGACTACTCGATTAATTTTTGTTATTATAATTTTTTCAGTCAAAAGTTTAGAAATTTTATTGAGATAATATCAAGAGTTTACAACTATGAAATTTAGGCTCCGTTTGGTAACGGTATTTAAACAACAAAAACTGTTGTTTAAACACCACAGTACATATTTCCACACTTTTTTACTCACATGTATTTCTACAAAACTTAAACAACATTAATAAAAATCTCTTACCAAATAGGCCCTTAAGTTTTTAAATTTTTTTTTTATGAGCTCCAATTGATGGGTGCACCTAGGTAAATTTATATAATCTTCAAGAACCAATTTCTCTAGGATTCCATTGAAGGGTATCAACTTTGATGGAGAAAGCTTAAGCTATTAGGAAGATGTTTCAAGATTATACCAAACTAACAAAAGGTGAAAATTACCAATTATGAACAATTTAAGATGATATGTTTTTAAAAAGGACTCTCAGAATTCCAATATGCCTATTTTGGTTCAAGTAACTTTAAGACTATGCCTTAAATTGGTTATGTTCATAATCGTGAACAAAGGATTAATGAATTGTAAAATGTAAGATTACCAAAACCGTTCAAAGTCAATTGAATTATATAAAAGGGTATGTGCTCAAGTTTTCAAAATAACCTCTTATCATATTTTTTGTAAGAACATTGTCTTTAAATATATTACCACAATTTACTACACTTTCCAGGCTCTGTAGGGAACTCTTGATAAACTATGTTCTTGCCCATTTTATGTTGTAAATCATGCATCCACTAACCATCGTCACTAACTTTTATGAGAGATTTGTCAATAAGAACCCCTAATGGTAAAGGCCAAGATAATCTAGTATTTCTACATGATTTTCACGGATTCTTCCATTGTTATCTATAATCATGATCATGTTAGAGCCGAGCATTCAGTTGTTCATGATAATAGTGTTTTCAAAGAGTCAACAACTCAATTATATAAACAAAGTAGTAGCTCAAGTGTTTAAATATTGACCGAAAATTATTCAACTACATAAGAATTTATTTATTTTTCTGTTTTTAAAAAGGTAAATAATCTTGATAGACAAATATGAAATCTGAGAGCAAAGTTCTAAGAGATACAAGGGACTATTCTCTCCAAACAACTTTGATTTTTTTTTTGTAATACCTATTTGAACATGACAACTAATTTTTGTAGTGTAATATAGTTTATGAGAAGACATTACTTCTAAGAATACTAATAGAGAGAAATCCCAAAGCTTGAAGGCTTGCATCTTTAACAATCCTTCACACAGACAAAACAGCTGCTATCATAGAACCCTTAACAGCCCAGTTGAAACAACCAGTCATGACCATACACCTATCTCTAATTTTACAAACAAAATTGAATCCCCCCCACATTTCAGGATTGGTTGCCATTTGGATGACTATAAACATTTGGACTTATTTTTCCACTGTTGAGGCTTTACTTTATTCGAAACTGTTAGCTACCTGCACATAGAAATCAAACTTTTACTATACATAACCACATTAGTGGCAGGGAAAGGATCTCCATGCCTGAATCGAGTAAGGCTGAAAGAAATCAGTTTTGATGGACAGATCTAACCAAAGCAGATTTCTAAATGACAAGAAAAAACAAGAAAGCCTTTTAATAGTTCCAAACAAATAAAACCCCTTTTTCATACTTTAAATCAAAGCAAGCCAAATTATATGTAAAGGATAACAAGGAAAATATAAGAATTAGAATTCTAATCTATTCAATTTGAATTACCTGTAAATTTGTCATGCCTTTTCTTACCAATCAGCTTGTGCTTATGGACTTCTAAACTGAGGACAACCCATAATCAAAATTTTTAATGGAAACATGGGATAAAACAATAAATTAATAATACCTTTGGCAGTAAAAGCTTTCCAATTTTGATCTTTACTTGCTTTCCAGCACATGATTTCTACTGCTTTTAAAACGCCAACAAAAACCTTTTCTTGCCATTCTTTTTTTGGTACATTGAAACAAAGGAACCAAAATAGCACAAGAAAAGATTAGGAGTCCTCTGTCTGTTATCCAAACTATTGTTCATAAAGACTTAGGAGCAATGGTTGCTAGAGATCAAGACTTTGGCAAAACGTCCATCTACCCTGTCAATCCCAAACATTTGTAGACTGCTGAATGTCCTTCACCACAACCTCTCTATTAGGTATCTCTACCACCTCTTTGATGCTTCTAAGAATACTAAGGGTCCGTTTGATTGGAGGGGTGGAAAAGTGGGAGGATAGAAAATGGTGAGAGGATGGAAAAATAGAAGGATTGAAAAGATTTTAATTTCCCTCTTTTTTGTTTGGTTGGGAGTGAAAAAGTGGAGAGATGGAAAAAGTGAGTTTGTATAAATTTACTCATGTATCCTTGTTAAAAATGATGCCAAATTAAAATAAAAAAAGTGACAAACAACCAAAAAAAAAAAAAACACAAAAGAAAGCAAAAGAAAAAATAAAAAAGAATATGAGCAACGTCTAGGAGGAAGAAGAAGAAGAAGAAGAAGAGGCAACGTCCAGAGGAAAAAAAGAAAGAAAAAGAAAAGGGCAACATCCAGGAGGAAGAAAAAAAAAAGTGAAGAGCAATGTACGGACAAAGCTCATGTGCAAGTGCACAAGGACATTTTTGTCCATTAAGCAACCTCATTTTCTCCCTTCAGTTTTCTCTCTATTTCGGGGAGAAAACTTTTTGGTGGACCTGAGAAGAAAACACCTAAGTCCCACCATTTATTTTCCTTCCTCCTCACCCAACCAAATACACTCCAAAAAAATTTTCCTTCCCGTTTTCTCTTCAAAGTTTTCCATCCACCCTATTTCAACTCCAAACAAACACACCCTAACAGAGAGAAATCCCAAAGCTAGAATCCTAAAAAATCCTTCATAAAAAAGCCAATAAAGCTGCCGTCACAATAGAATCTTTAACAACTTAGCTGAAACAACCAACCACAAACCTGGACCTCTATTTTTTACAAAAAGAAACTGGATCCCCTTTCCTTCTTTTACCCTTACAGTTCTTGTCCAACATGGTTGGTTGCCCTACACATTGAATCAAACTTTAACAATTACTTTAAGTTCACTATTGCCTTGTTCATGTAAGTCCAAATAGACTATAAATTAGAGACAAAAGACAACAAAAGGTACTTTAAGTTCTCACAATGGCCCTGGATGCCTTTCATCCATGCCTGAATCAAGTAAGGCTGAATGAAATCCGTTCTAATGGACAGATCAAACAAAGCCAGATTTCTTTACATGAAAAGGGGGGAAAATATGGTCTACGCTTTCAGTATTTTGGACACAAAGGACGTTAATCCGTAGATGTCTTCTCAATTCTACCCTAACAAGAAGAAATTTCAAAAAGAAAAAAAAAAATTTCAGAAAACGATAATCATTTTGGAAGGTAATTGTAACCTACATAATTGGTTGCAATGCCCAGGGTCCTCACTTAAGGTTGTGCTAGTAAGATTAATAAAAGACCTACTGGCTTGGTTCCTACAATTCCTGGTATGCAACGACCATTTTCCTTTTTCAACAAAATAAGACCCAGATTTGGAATGAGGCCTTATGAGCTTGTGAGCAACACAAACAGGAATTAGGAAAATTCTCTAAGCATTATTTTGGCTATTGAGTTTCTGAACTAATTCAGAATTCCCTCTGAAAGTATCTTTAAATGGGACATCTGCCACAACTTTTAGAGAACCTAAGCAATTTTATTGAAAATCCCTTTGGAGAAATATGATAAGATTGGAACCATATGTATATACTTGGATGTTTATAAAAGTGTATCATCAATTCAATATGAAATATAACAGGAGGAAACAAAAAAAGAAAAGAAAGAAAAATCTAACCAACGAAATGCAGAGGAAAAATATGTCACTTTTACATGAGATTCAAATAACATTAAGCTCTCACCCATGCCTCTGCAAAAGCATCACATGGGATGATCAAGTGTAAGATGTTTTTCCTAACATTGCAGAATAATGGTAGCACATGGCTAAGGCCATTTAGTAATATTACTATTTGATACTATCTATTATTCAGTATTTGTTGTTTGGAAGAAAACAACATGAGATAGAACAATAAACTAGTACATTTGGCAGTAAAAACTTTCCAATTTTGATGAATTCTTCTACGTTTAAAGCTTTCCAACAAAAAACTATTTCTTACCATTATTTGTTCATTCTAGTCAAACTGCTAGGAGTCTCATTGATAACTCTAATCAAACATATGGTGGGCAATCCATTTATAAATGTACTCTGAAGAGACAAAGATAATGCAGCAACCAACAGAAGTTGAATTAAGAAGAAAGACAATGACAGTGACTTACATGTAATTGCTTAGCTCTTCACCACGTTCCTTGTATTGACTTGACTCCTCACAATATTTACCATGGGCCATAAATTCAGGGACTCTTTCAAGCCCTCATAAGGAATGATGCTGTTGTTGCTACATTGAACCACATTATGATTGAGATCTTCAATGTCTTTCTTGTATACCACACGCAATCCGCATTTCTTCACCAAGCTTGATTCTTCATTAAAAATTTTAATTCCAATCTCACGGAATCCATTTGCATCACATTCCCACAATGATTTTCTTTCCTCCTCCAAGAAGCAATTGTATTGAGGAAGCAAATAACATAGCCAAATATGATCTGATAAAGAAACCATTTTGCCGACGCCTGGATAATCATCCATGCCTTTTCCATTGGCTCTCAAGAGAAAGTAAACTGTACATTCATCAATTTTTTGATGTGGAAGAGTACAAAATACAACGCAAATAGCAATCCCAATCCAGTCATTACACAAATGAGAAAAAGGTTCCATTATATTCACTTCATTCCCCATACATTGATGGCTAAACCACTCCGGAATTTCACTACCAGGAAAAACAACATCATATCTACCCCTACAACAATAGTTAGGAGAGAGTCCCTGAAACATACAAAGCATGATGCTTAGAACTATGAGAGAGAGAGAGAGAGAGAGAGAGAGAGAGAGACAGAGAGAGAGACCTGAGGAGAGTTTTTTATCACTGCAAAAAACAAGTCAATGAATCCTTGATTGCTAGTCAGTTTGCTGCAATTTGAAAGTAGGAGAATTGGCTCAAATGAAGAATTTGGTTTCAATTGATCCGGTAACGTTTCCAATGAGGAGCAACCATATCCACTAATAAAACCTATATTTAAACGAAGCTTCGGAAAGGATTGAAGACTTGTGCAATTATTCACAATCAACTTATTCAAATTAGATAGTTGAGCCATGCTTTTTGGAAGGCAACCAAAATTATTTCCACTTAGATCTAAACATTCTAAAGAGAATAAGCAAGCAATATCATTGGGGATTTCCTTGAGATTGCAATTACTTAAATTCAATTTGGTCAAAAAAGACAAACCAAATATTGAAGACGATAGCAAGCCCATAGGATCAGAACTTCTCAACATATCCACACTTTTTTTTGAGTTCAATTTGCAATCTATTTTATTAAAAGTTCTGACCATATCCACACTTTCGGCACTTTCCAAGTTCTCTAGTAGTTTTGAGCATCCAGAAAGATTGAGATTTTTAAGCCACGTCATATTAAAAAAGGTGCTAGGAAGAGTCATAAGATTTTTGCAATCCTTTATACTCAGTGAATTGAGGCAACTCAAATTCCCAATTGATGTGGGTAGTTTTGTAATAGCAGTGCCATCAAAGTAAAGCTCTGTTACACGTCCCATATTCTCCCCAAATTCTGGAATTGTTTTTATTTTTGAGCAATTGGAAAGAATAAGGATCTTTAGAGACTCCATCTCAAATTTTCTTGGAAGACTTTTGAGATTTTTACAGCCTTTTAGATTAAGAACAGTAAGCTTTTTCAACATCTCCCAAGACTGTAAAAAGCCATAAACAAAATAGTTTTTAGCTTCAAAAATCTTGTAGTTTAATGAAACTATTGAAAGAAAAATTGTAGAAGGGTAATTATTACCTTTGTGTCTGTCCAAAGTCGTTCAATGTTGCTAAAACACAAGTGAAGTTCAATCAACTTATTTGGTAGGAAACTTGTTGGCAAATTTTTTGAAGGGTATCCACGCCAATTAAGAAATCTTAAGTCATTAGGAAGATATTTGGGATCATACATGAGGTGAGAATCTTCAATTATGAGGAGTTTCAAACGATTCATCTTTGAAAATGATTCACAATTCCAGTGTGCCCCTTCTGTTCCTAGAAACGTTAAGACGATGCCTTGAATTGCTTCTGTTCCCTAATAATCATGAACAAAGTGGATTAGTGAATTGTAAAATGTATAATTACCAAAACTATTTTATGCTAAACTATGTTGAATTAGTTAGGTATATTCTTGGGTTCTTTCAATAAGCTCTTACCGTATTATTTGTGAACACATTGTCAATATCTTCAGAAAACCACAATCTACTACGCTTCTCAGGTTGGTCCTCCAGACACTCTTTACGGACTATATCTCGACCCATTTCTTGGAGTAAATCATGCATCCACAATTGATTGTCTCGCAACTTGATGAGAGATTTTTCAATAAGAGTACTTAATCCAATTTTAGGGTGAATCTCAAGACAATCTAATATTCGAATAACAGTTTCTTGATTCTTATGATTAAAGAAGCATGCAATATTCAAGAAAATTTTCTTCTCTGTTTCATGTAGTCCATCATAACTTATTTGAAGTACATTGAGAATTTTTCTTTCAGGAAATTCTCTAATCCTATCTAATTCACTTTTCCATTCAGAAGTACTTCTTCCGTTCATGAGGGAACCCAAAACCTCAATGGCTAAAGGAAGGCCATTAGCATAATGTACAAAGGCTTGAGATAGCTCTAGATAATCTTTAGTAGGATGCTCTTTGTCAAAAGCTTTTGAATTAAAAAGATGAAAAGCTTCATCATTACTCAATACTTCAGCCTCATATATTCCATCTACTTTTTGTGTCTTTAGCAACTTCACATCTCTTGTTGTTATGATAACTCTACTACCTGAACCTAACCAATCATGCTTTGCACCTAATTTGTTCAACTGGTCTAATTCATTTACATCATCAATAATGAGAAGAATCTTTTTGTGACGTAACGTATTCTTGATCATGTAAACTCCATTATCAACATCTTTTACATTCAAGTCTCTTAGAATCAAAAGATCATTCAAAAGTTTTTGTTGTAACTGAAGTATGCCATATTTTTCGTAAACTTCCCTGACATCAGCAATAAAACTACATGCTTCAAATTGATTAGAAATCATACTGTAAACAACTCTTGCTAGAGTTGTTTTACCCATTCCTCCTGTTCCCCAAATTCCTATAATGCGAACACCATTTGACTCTAGAGCTAAATGTGACATCAATTTCTCAACTCTGGAAATTGTTCCTACTAGTCCCTCGGTAGCTACAAAGAATGTATAACTCGGTTTATTTATTATCACTTTCACAATATTGTCAATAACTTCTGCTTCGGGCCTACAATGAGGAGGGAATAATAAATAGTGAGTTTGAACCTCCCATGAAAAGACCCAAATTAGAAAATTTTGCAGATATATAGCATTTAGTATAGTTGATTAAGACTGAAATCCCAACAAATAAATGTATATACAACTTATAATGTAAAATCTGAATGTATCATTTTAGTTTAGTTTCATTCCTTAAGAAACCTAGGCTTAATTTGAGACATATGCACTATATACTTAATATTATAAATATGAATATTAGCTGGATTTAAAAAAAAAAAAAAATCTTATTTCATGCTACCTATGTTTCCATGTTCGGATGGGTTTTGAATCTGATAAGTTTTTGACCTAGGATAGTATAAGCAACACTAGGAATTTTTCCCCATTGTCAACAAAAAGAAAAAAAAAAAAAAGAAAAAATAAAGAAAGAAAGATATTTTGAATGTACGATTTGCTTTTATAACACAATGCGTTCTCTTAAAACAAAAGTTACTTAGGGTTTTACTTAGTTTAATTGGTAAAGTTTATTATCGTCAAATAAGAGATCTTGGGTTTGCTCCCTGTTTACCCTCAAAACCAAATGGTGTCTTAGTATGATGATAAAAAAAAAAAAAAAAATCATTAGGAGCAAATGTCATATATTAAAAATATATACAAATAAATAAATAAAAACAAAGGTCTCTTTGTGTTCCATTGCATTTAATTGAGTTAAATATTGCCCATATGGAAATAATAAATGTCTAATAAAATGTTGAAAAGGTGAAGAACAACTTTGGCTGAAATGATAACTTGTATTTCTTTATCTTTATGACAATTGGGACATGGGAGTGTAGTTATTTTTTTCTCATAATTTTTAGTGGGATTTTTTGTGAGTAATGCTATGTTTACAATATTTCATAACAAATTTTAGGTGGGAAGTTATTACTCGTTCTAATCTAAGCCCACCACTAAAATAAAGGCAACTAGTTGCAACTTGTTGCCTAGGATATATTGTGAAATTGTTGTTGTGAATGTAACATTTCATTTTCTTTTGGTTAGTATTGCCCTTGAATGTAGCCATAGATTTTATCAAATTATGTTAACATTTGTGTCTAGAATTGCTTACGTTTTTATTTACATGTTTTTCACAACAAATTAATATTCGAAGTAGAACTTCTACTATTACAACAAGTAACTTATAATGAGTTTACCCAGATTTTTTTTTTTGACAGCTCTGTTTCCACATATAAGTTTGACAATTTTTTCACTCTCTCTCTCTCTCTCTCTCTCTCTCTCTCTCTCTCTCTCTCTCTCTCTCTCTCTCTCTCTCTCTCTCTCTCTCTCTCTCTGAGAGAATATGATATTAAGTAGAGCAGCCACAAGAATTTGTAATTGCTTGAGCAACTGTACATTCCAAATTATTCATGCAATAAAAAATTGTACATGAAGCAAGTATTTTGGTTAATCTTTTCATGGTTCATCTTTTCAGGGCTCCACAAGGTCCAAGTGCATCTCAAATTATTGATGCATAAAATATGTTCAGTTTTACATATACTATTGGTGCGCACTAGCAGAAGTTCATTAAAAGTTATAAATGTTATGGGGGAAAATATTTCACTTATATGTTAAAAGAGTTTTGTAGCTCAATCAACAACTCTTGATGTTTCCAATAAAAATATTTAGGGTTCAAATCTCCTCTCTACCACAGTAACTTTTGAACTATGAAAACACAAACATTTCACTTTTATCATTAAATTGAATAATAAATAGGTAACAAAAATAAGACAAAAGAAATTTAAATTACATTGTGAAAATTGAATGTATTTAAGTAAGAGAAAGGAATGGAAAAGAATGAAATGGAATGAAATTAAGTAACCTTAATTGGATCTTTTAAATTAAAGAAATGGAAAAGAATGAAAATGAATGGAACGTAAGTAATCTTGTTTGGGGATAACATGAAGGGAATGGAATGAAATCATTTTATGACAATATTACTATTAGACCTCCAATTTTAAAATAAAGGGTTGAATATATAGGGGTATTTTGGGAGTTTTAATAAAAAATTTATTAAATCTAATTCTATTCCCTCCCATTTCTCCCAATTTCGAGAAGAATGAAAATTTGAGATTTTAAGGAACTAGAGAAGAATGAGTGTTCCCTCCTACTTATTCTATTCTCTCGTATTTATTCTATTCCCTCATTTTTAAACTTTCAAACAACGGAATGGAAGTTCATTCCCTCTATCAAATTAAAACTCCCAAATAAGGGAATAAAAGAATATTCTAAAATTATTTTTTTATTCATTTCCATTTTATTCCCTCCTCCCAAACGAGGCCTTAACGACACAAACTTTTTTTTTGAGAGAAAGTTTACGACATAAACTTAAAAACTATGATATATAGATGATTAAAGTAACTTGAAATTCTTTGAACTTTTAATAGTATAATTTAAAATAGTATTTAAACGGGTTGAAGATTTGATAATAAAGTTTATTTTAAACCAATATTTATGAATAACTTTAATATACTTATTATAGAAAGTCATATAACATAAGCACTTTGTGCGACATATTAGGCTCTTATGTAGTGAGCCACAAGGAACATATACAATGCGTATAATAATTAACACAACTTAAAAAAAAAAAAAAAAATCTGTGGCTATTTTATTTTTCATAATGTGGCTATTTTATTAAAGAAATTTTATTTGGCTAAATTAAG
Organism: Castanea sativa; assembly: GCF_040712315.1. Classification (NCBI taxonomy): domain Eukaryota; kingdom Viridiplantae; phylum Streptophyta; class Magnoliopsida; order Fagales; family Fagaceae; genus Castanea; species Castanea sativa. The sequence continues at coordinate 40,441,982 of NC_134024.1, read as the reverse complement.
GCCCTCACAACTATGTTTATAATTTTAATCAATTCAAATTTAAAGCTCTTTTTTAAATAGAATTTTATTTCGACTAATTATAATAACGGAGTTTAATTCTATTGCTACTTTATTTGTAATGGTTAGGTTTTACATTTGTGTTGGCTAATTCCCGTGTTAAGTTTAATAAGTGTTAGAGAGAGTTGTATTTAAATAGTTTGCTTAGTATCAAGTGAAGGAGTAACATTGAAGAAATCAAGCATGAGAAGACTCGTTCGAGTAAACTTCATACAAAAAGTTTACAAACCCTCAGCTTGACATTCTATTGACCCAAACTTAAACAAATTTTCTCAATTGTGATTTTAGTAAGAAGTTAACTATCTTTTCTAGTCTAACAACTTAACCTAATTTTTCAATATAATGTTACTCCTTGACCTAGAAAACTATTTAAAGGGAGCCTTCTTTCACTAAGCCTATACAAAAAATCCTTCCCCATGCTTTTACAACCTTTAGCCTAATTTGATTTATTGCAAAACCACAAAAGTTGTTAAGCATACTAGTGTGTTCATTAGTTTTTCCATCCAAATGCTTCTTTAGAGCATCAAAGTTCTGATAATTGAAAACAAGTTCATTCGTTGAGAAGTTTTTTAGAGGAATTCTAGAGTTTTGCAGCAACGACAATGGGAGGTGAATTGGCTTTTTATTTATTTTATTTTATTTTTACTTCATCATCAAATTTGTGTGATTTTTACCATTTTCATTGCTTTTAGATTTTGGTGATACTTGTAGCGGTTGAACACAGTAGCAGAGTCAGCAAATTTTTTCAAGGGGGCTAAGCTAAATATATATACATATATATAATAATAATAAAAAAATCCAAATAATAACATACACACACATTTATTTATTTATTGCTTATACATGAAATGTTTGTAATTTTGATTTAACATATGATATTTTCTTACATTAATAAAAATATTCACATCAAATAAGTGTTTTTACTTTTTACATCTTTGCAACAGATCAATTTTTTAACTCTGAACTTATATGAAATTTGATCACGGTCAACATGTTAATCCATTGTCCATTGTTTACGCTATTGGGTTCTAAAATCATATTGTTAAGTAATTATGTTTAGTATTATTCTATAAATTTTTTTAAAAAAAACTCTTTTATTATTCTTATTTTTTTTCTCCCACCTTCCAAAGATTGAGATTTATTTTGAATCTTCTTATTTAACAATTTTAACCTTATCATATTCTATACTTTAAATTTAAAACTATTTAATGAGATATTTCTTGATAAATTAAAGGATCAAATCATCAAATCTTATTTCCTAAAAAAAAAAAAAAAAATCAAATCTTACTCTGTTCAAAGTAATATAAATTACCTATCATGTATAATGTGGGCGGATTTAACATAAAATATATTATAGTCAAAACATCATATTGTATGATGTAATTCATGGTATATATATATATAGGAAGAGCTATTTGAAACATTTTTTAAAAAGTCAAACTACTTTACCTATCTTGTGAATGCCACCCGGAGAGATTGGCCACTTCACTCAAAGTGGCTCGCCAAGTTTGCACCCTCTCTGTGTTCCCCTTCAAACGTTTTTCATGCTTAGCAAAAGCTTGTGCAAAAGTTCCCTTCTGATTTCGTACATCAGATGGGTTCACTTTATAAAATATAGGTAAAACGGTCATTTCCATCTCCTTCATGCATCGAATGATCTCTACAAGTTCATCCAAACACCATGTCGAAGATGCATAGTTTCTTGAGAGAATAACAATAGCAAATCTCGATTCTTTTATTGCTTTCAATAGTTCTGGTGCAATAGATTTTCCTCTCTCTAGTTTTTCATTGTCTCTAAAGGTAGAAATACTCGAACGTTGCAAAGAAGCATATAGATGGTCAGTAAAACTATTGCGCGTGTCCTCACCTCTGAAACTAAGGAAAACATCATATATCCACCGTCTTGAAGAAGAAGATGATGATGACAACAGTGAGGCTCCTTGAGTACTCATTGAATCCAATGGAAATATGTTGGTAAATCTTGAACCACAATAAGGATAAAAAATAAATTAGTAAAAAAACAATTTGAAGGATGTGTGTGGAAAGTAAAATAACTAGCTAGGAAAGAAGAATATGATTTAAAGTGGATTTTTTGAGAAAGA